>NW_023596461.1:19908446-19954025 GCF_011947565.3 Pollicipes pollicipes
ACGCGTGCTTCATAGTTTCCCGTTAGGCGTACGGTTTTCATGCCCGGTTATTTTCATATTTCAGTAGGACCTCCCCAGCGCTGACTTCCCCCAATCTCAGAGATTTGGATCCGAGAAATCCACGCTCAGGGAGGCCAGGGGCTGTAGCTGACGCACGTCTCTTCCCTCCCTTCCCAACTGGCAGCCTGGAAATGTGTTCCGGCGAGGAAAAGCATCGCAAGCTGGGATGAGGGCGACCACCCTGCGGACGGCGGGTGGAGCCCTTCAGGATCCCTCCGCCCGCCTCCGTTCACTGATGGGGGGAGAGGTCACATGCCTGGCTCAGGCCCCAGCCATATTGGATGTGATAGCCCACCGTGCGGCTGCACACTAGTACTGCTCTCTGGCGTCCCAGCATTACCTAGGCAATTTCAAGCGGTTGGGAGTAATAGTACGAGGGAAAGCAAGCCGCAAATATTAGCATACTTAGCGAACCAGGCTTCTGTGCATTGCCCCTGCAATCTTGGTGCCGGCGTGTTGGCGCCCTACGCCGTGATGCTGCCGTGTGATCAGTGCTGAAGCCGCTGCCATAACGGGCCCTCCGGCGGACTGGTGCGGTAGGATGAGACTCGGCGCACTTTTGAACTATCAAGTTCTTGAAGCCATTATCAAACATATGCCGAAAACAATGGGCCTTCGGTAAACGAGGAGCTGCTGGCTAAATGAATACATGAAGTGATCACTAGAGCATATTATGAGAAAACTCGGCAGATGAATCTTGTGTTTTCCATTGTGGATGAGTGAGGCTGATCAAACATTAAAATTTGAGACTTAAAGCGGGCGAAACCTAAGAAATTTGTTGGAACGTCTGCAGGCGGATATAAGGTACCGTCATGTATTTAAGGTACCGTCATGTATTTAAGGTACCGTCATGTATTTAAGCCGCCACAGCCTAATAAACGTGTAGTTGCCGTAAGTATCGGGTTCATGCCAGCCACATTTCTGTGCTGGCCATCTGAAACATGCCCGCGTTCAGCCGGATCCTCACCGTCACCACCGCGCGTCTCACTGTGACCCCGGCCCGGTCACCAACGCCCGTCTCACTGTGACCCAGGCCCAGTCACCCTCACCTTCACCACCGCCCGTCTCACTGTGATCGCGGCCCGGTCACCTACGCCGTCACCACCGCCCGTCTCACTGTGACCCAGGCCCGGTCACCCTCACCGTCACCGCCGCCCGTCTCACCGTGACCCCGGCCCGGTCACCTACGCCGTCACCACCGCCCGTCTCACTGTGATCGCGGCCCGGTCACCACCGCCCGTCTCACCGTGATCCCGGCCCGGTCACCTACGCCGTCACCACTGCCCGTCTCACTGTGACCCAGGCCCGGTCACCCTCACCGTCACCACCGCCCGTCTCACTGTGACCTCGGCCCGGTCACCCACGCCGTCACCACCGCCCGTCTCACTGTGATCGCGGCCAGGTCACCACCGCCCGTCTCACTGTGACCCCGGTCCGGCCACCCACGCCGTTACCACCGCCCGTCTCACCGTGACCCCAGCGCAGTCACCCGAGCCCTTGCCATCTCCTCACGTCACGTGAGCCCGCACTGCTCTGCGCCCCGTCACTCGGGGCGCCGCGCACCTGCGGTCCAAGAGCCATGGCGTTGGCCAGGACCGTCCGGCACCGCTCCCTCCCCCCGCCCCCCTCCCCCTGCATCGCGAAGGATAGGGCAGCGCTTCCCCAGGCAAACCGCGCTTCCACTGACGCCCGGTACGCGGTACTTGGTAATGCTGTCCGAAACATAGACGGCCAAGTCGAAACGTGTGGACGGCTTGTGCTGGGTAGTAGGCTGGAAATTAATTTTTCTCTAACACCAGAGCGGTCACTCAGGGGCCACATCTAAGCACCTTATCCACGGCACCATGATTAGAGCTTTACGAAGCACAGACTCTACAGCTAAGCAGGAGAGTTTTGACGACCAGCACCGAGTATTAGGCAAGGGAGTTTATTTCTTACGCGAAAACTACGTCACTGCAAGACAGGGGTGTTCAAAGCAATGACCAGGACATCATTGCTTATCGTACCGTACTGGGATGTTCGCTGAAGGTGTTGCAGCGGTTGTCGAGTCGCGCGTTGATGGGCTTCCACTGCAGGCCGCACCTCCCATGATTTCCCAACAGGGCTGTAATGCAAACACAGTCGCTTATTCCTGTCGTGGGAGCGTGAAGAACACATGCCACGCCAAGCTTCCCCCAGGCCACGCCTTAAACATGAATGTATCAATGTATTGAAAGACAGGGATCTTGCAATTATTCATGAATGAATCAAAACGCTATTGCAATGTTTTCATCGAAGAAGGCTTAGGTTCAGTGATTTATCTAATGGAGAAAAACGCTCTATACAATATGTTCATTTGACGTCAGCCTAGTTGACCGTTGGAGTTGGCGTCAGGCGCTGACATGACAATGCACACTGAAGAACATGATTCATAAGTTCTAATGCAGCCTTCGCCCAGAGACATTCTGTGTTGGAGAAACAACAAAACTAACTTCGGAACCAGTTTAATGGACAGCTTGGCGACACGCGTCGACAGATAGCGTGCACACCATCAGGGGAACACATTGTCAAAAGACGGAGCGAAGCACAACACCAACTCTAAGGTAAAAAATATTAGGAACCACAAAAAGGTTGTGTTTGTAGCACCCTTCAGCATCGTATCGTATGCTTCATGTTATGATGTGGAGGTTTGAATTATTGATAACTGCAATATCTTTACACTCGTTGAGACAGCAAAACTGCGGAACATCTGTCTAAAATTTCCCGTGAGTCTTGTTTCCTAATTAGTACTTGTCTTCGTTCGCTGGTGACCATAGGCACTGCCTTGAAACGTCGAACGCTCTCACCATACATTCCAATGATCACTGGATATCTTCGATCAATCGGCGCTTTCCGTAGCACTCGAGGCCAGCTGTTTTCAACAACAGCGCACTTATAGCATCGAGGAACGAAAAACTCAAGGTCTTCTTGCTCTTATCAACTTTGAAGTCCTGTAGCGAACTGATTAAGCGAGGCGGAAACTCGGCAGTTTTGTGCACGGTTAGATTTCCCAGGAGGCCGTCGCTTCGGTTTTGCTGAACTGTTTGATACATGGTAAGTCAACAGATGTAATGTCTTTATTATGGCCGAAGCGAATAGCTCAATGGAAAATATGTGTCATCTTGGGATATGCAATGTGATGTGCAATATTAGGGAAAGGCAGGCCACCAGCAATGAGTCAGCATACTGGAGTCAGTTTTAAGGCTTCTCATGGGGTTGAAGTGGACCGCCCAACCATTCACCTCGAACGGCCACGTGGAACAGTCATGAGTCATCCTCACACGTAGATAGCTACATGACTGGATTCTATCACCACAGTGTGATTCGGGAGCGATGGGCTTCCAGTAAGCGAGAATAAATACAAAGCATACAATATTTATCGTGTCACTGCATCGCCTTGCAAAAATAACGCCTGTCACCGAGGTATCTTACTGCACCGAGACTCGAGAACGCACTTCGAAATAAAGCGATGCATGCAGTTGACATCGTTTTACATTTAGACCTAGTCTAAACCCTGAAGCGTGAGATATTTCTGGTGGCCCGAGTGTAAGGCAGTGCATGTCTCCGAGTGATCGGCCGCGACTGCCGGGCTCGTCCGACCCGCGAAGCCACTCAGACTTGCAGCGTGTCAGACGCCGTGTTTTACTGATGCGAACAAAGCGGTTTGGCTGCGACAGATAACATAAGCATACCATTTGGAGAACTGCATAGTTGTATCAATGGCATGCCGCTTCGGTCCGTACTCCGGCGCGCGCCGTAATGGGTGAATCATGCAATTCATTGCTTGCATTTGCATTTACCATGCTAACTATTTCGACTACATTATTTCCTCATCGGCACGACGCTTGTGTTTACTATGTTACCAAATGTTGATTATATTTTGTCGAGACCATTAGGAGCGTTGCTCCTAAATGCACAAAATGAACCCCCATATCTTGACGTTTCCTGCCAGATAAGTCCATCTAAAATATTTGTTGGATGAAGACGACTTCACTATCGTTTGCGCGACGCGGAAGACCCATCTGGTATACAAATATCAAATATCTCTCAGCGTGGAGCTCACTTCACTGTCATCTCCGTCTAGCGAGTGCCACGATTCAGTGGAAACGGTTTCGATATGTCTGCCTGAAGTTTTGCCCGGAGTGAGTATCTGTTTCAGAGTTTCAGCGAAATATCTCTCACCTCACACTGCATATTAGATTCGAAGGTATTGACGCACTAGTCCCACTTTGAGTGGACTTCAATAAATGTGAATGTGTGAGGGCTGGAGTACGTTTCTAGAAAGCACTGTAGGCGACGGTTATGGTCGGTAGCTCCGTTTCGCCCATCTGGAGACATCACAAGGTGCCCAGGCATAGAGTATATGAGTATATAAGAAATGTTATTTCTCATATAAGAAATGAAAACAAAGTTTTTAAAGAGATGCATATATCTCGCCGAGGCGAGAATGAAACTTTTTCATTTCGACGAAATGTTGTGTACGAAATTGCATGCATGCATACAACTACTTCAAGGCTATGTTGCCGCGATCTTCGGGGACATGTGAGAATTGAAAGTATGCCACAGAGTTTTATTGTGCAGCTGCAGTTAGGGTGATACACATTGGAGTGACTTCCTCGGTCGGTATGTTGTATGTTAGATATGCTAAATGTATTTTCATATTATATATAGTATGTTAAAGCTTTGCAAGTTGTCAGTTGTATCATTATTGTATTGTATGTTTTATATGCCGTATGCTAGTGTAAAACTGCGTTATCGGTCAGTATGTTTTATGACGTAATGCAATTTAGTTACCAAGTTTTAAGGACGCAAACGCAATGCAAACGATGCAGACACGTGAAGTAATCTCAGGTATATGCAGCGCCACATATTACCGTCTTCACACTCGATATGGGCAATCGAGAACGGGTGCTTCAACCGCCCAGATAGGCGGAACAGGCCCTTTAACTCTTGATATAGGCGCTGATATTGGCTGATCGCCAAGTGACACGATAGCAGCCAAAACGCAATACACGTCCCGCACTGGTATCGGCAATAACCTGTGACCGGATGTCGATCCGACGCCGGCGCCATCGAGTTACCGACAGCTCTCGTGCGAGGTGCGGCCGGTGCCCTCGCGGCGCTCCGAGTGTGCGAGCTCCGCGGCGAGGTGCGCGTCCTGCGCGGAAGCACACGAGGTGGCTCACCAATGAGGCCGCCTGCATGCATGCGGCGCCCCGGCCGCCGCAACCGGCCGCGTGAGATCCACTTCCGAGCAGCCGCCGCTGCTCGTAACCGAACTGGCAGGCCACAGTGGAGAGGCGCGCTGACGCCCAGGATGCCGGCGATGGCGGCGGTGATGGCCAGACGACGCCCGCGTGCCCGCCGCACGTCACATGATTGAACGCCCCATGCGACGACGGCTCGGCTTCGGTCGCACGGTGGAGCGGAACGGGGGCGGCGCCAGCACCATGGCTTTCAGGCCAAAGAACGCGCCGTATTTTCCTGTCACGCTGCAAACTCGATATCTGGGAAATTACATGTCATCCTGAGTGTCGTAGGGCGCATGGTGGCGCTGACCCTCACCTCTACAGTAGTGCTTGTATAAGCACGTGCGACCTTCAGCTCCTGGTTTTTAGGCGCCACAAATTATCTTGTCAAGATAATTGTTTTAATATACCAGGAAGTACTAGTTAAACGACGTCACCGAGCAAGGACACACACACACACACACACGCACACACGCACGCACGCACGCAGGCGGGTATATATATATATATATATATATATATATATATATATATATATATATATATATATATATGTCATAACACAGCTCTGCACAATTGCACTCATTTTTTAAACATTTATTTCAATTGTTTTTTTTTGTTTCTTCCAGTGTAGCTCAAATCATCTTTCATTTTGAAAAAGCTCAGATTTATCATTGTTTTTCAAGATGATCGTTTATGAAACATCTGCAATCGTGTTGATGTAATTTCCATGGGCGGTAGCGAAGGGGAGGAAAGTGTTGTGTGTGGGAAAGTTGAGCTCCCTTCTTCGGCTCTTTCTTTATGTCATGTTCGTGTGAGGTAAGTCAACTTTTACATCACATGTGTTTTCTGAAACCACGTCCGGCATTAGCTTATAACCATATTATAACCATATAACCTTATAACCATATTATAACCATATAACCTTATAACCATATTATAACCATATAACCTTATAACCATATTATAACCTTATAACCATATTATAACCATATAACCTTATAACCATATTATAACCATATAACCTTATAACCATATTCGGTGCGCGCACATTATGTATTGCATAACGTAATGATGAACGAGTTAATGCGAATAAACCCCTCTCAATTTGAGCAAGGAAATTGCGCCGGAAAACGAATATCTCTGAACAGCTCTCCTAACATTTTGCATCGGAAATGAAAGGCAGGCAAGTAAAAGACCGAAACGTTTCTGTGCTAGCCAGATAACGTTGAAGATTGCAAGAGCACACGTGTGTAAGAATCCCGAGGCATCGCATTTGCTTCGGTAGTCTGTGAGAAGAAGTGCAAGGCCTGTTTAGTTACAGGTACAATTCGGTCTGCCATTTAAGTCATTTCCATTTAGAAAAGCTTCCGTTCGAGCATGGCAAGATATTGTCTCTGTTCTTCTTCCCCATCCCCATCGAATGCACATTCCGGATCTTGCAGCCAGCTGAGTGAGGCCAGCCATCGTCCCGACGCGCGTGATTTGCTCCACGCTTCGAGCTCTAGCCTCGCGGGACTCGGCGGGCTACAGTACCGGGCCAGACCGGGCTACAGTACCGATGCCAGACCGGGCTACAGTACTGGGCAGGCCCGGCTGCAGTACCGGGGCAGACCAGGCTGCAGTGCCGGGCCAGACCGGGCTACAGTACCGGCCCAGACCGGGCTACAGTACCGGGACAGGCCGGGCTACAGTACCGGGGCAGGCCCGGCTACAGTACCGGGGCAGACCGGGCTGCAATACCGGGCCAGACCGGGCTGCAGTGCCGGGGCAGACCGGGCCGCAGTGCCGGACCAGACTGGGCTGCAGTACCGGGACGGACCGGGCCGCGGCCAGCCAGTGTCCAGCCTGAAGCCAGCTAACGCCAGCCGACCACGGCTGTGGCGGCCGCGCACTACACCGCCGGCAGGAGGCCGACACAGACGGCTCTGGTGTTCGACCCGAGGCTTGAAGTAGGAGAGGGCTCCCATGTTTGCCGGGGGGGGGGGGGGGCAAGGAACAAGTGCTGTCCTTACTAAAGGCCGACGAACAGGCCTGACCACGTTTCATATGTAGCTGCAGCTTGCATCCTCATTCATTGTCCTCTGTGTCCTCAATCGCAACAGCTCATGAGGTTGTCGTTTGCTGTCATCTCATATGGTATGGTTATACTTCATGTCTTCCTAAGTATAATTTAAGATATGTCTGTAATTTTTACGTTGATGGTTTGCCAAAACCGGGCTGCGCAGACCGTTCACCACCGCTTGATGCGAGGGCAACCTGACATTCACCACCGAATGGTGTATGGGTAACCGAACCTTCGCCGAATGGCGCAGGGTTATCATGGCCTTCACCACCTGATAAAAGGGAGGGCAAAGTAATCCTGTGTCATCGAAGGGTTGTCTGGGATGATGTGGGTTTCAGCAGCGGATGGTGCTTGGCAGCCCGCTCTCCATTACCAGACGTTGTTGCGTAAAGCTGGTCCACACAGCCAGGTCGAACTGGGCCATCCCGCCCCACATCACCGTATGGGTCGGAAATAACCAAACCTTCACTGTCGGATGGTGTTGTGGTAACGCCGTCAATCCCACCGGATGGTGCTATGATAATCTGGCTTTCATTGGCGGGTAGCGTGGGGTTAATTGCCCCCCCCCCCCCCCCATTTGTCCGCCACGTAGCTCAATCGGTTAAAGCGGTTGCAGCTCGTCCTTGCCGTGGCGGGGTGGCTGGGCTCGAGTCACTTCGGCGCTCGCCGTTTGCTCCAGGCTGGCACACCCCGCGGCCGTAGTCAGCGGCCACTGAAGGTCAAATGAGGTCAGTGGGCGGGGCGAACCGTGCTCAGCACGGCAGAGTTTGTTTGCCGCATAATTTTGTTGTTTGCCACATAATTTTGTCGCTGACCTGAAATTTGTGGATTGGGTGATGGAATCCGGCCAACACAACAAATACTGCTTAGCGCAAGATGCACTACCAGCAATCAATCCCTTTACAAATTTCGCGCTCTAGTTGCATGAAAAATACGACCTTCCCCAATGGACAGCACACGAGCCCGCCGGCTAGGGGAAGGCTGACCTGACCGCCACCGGCTGGTGCAGAAAAACGCTGCATTGAATATCGGAGCACCATTTGCCACTGCAGTTCTCGCCGGCCGCTCTCCAATTTCATCGCTGTGAACGTCTTGGAGGTCCCTTGCGCTTCCTATTCATTTTGCGGAGGTCCCAGGTGCATCGAACTTATTTACGTGCTCAGTCGGCGCGTTTTCAAATACCATCATGATTAATCTCTTTCTCCGCCCCAAAGTCGTCTCTGGAATGCAAACTCAATTCCGTGGGTAAACATGTAGATTCAGCTTACTCAAACCACGGCGAGCCTAAAGGGAAAACAAATTCCTTCCGCGCGATGCATATCAGACTTGTAGCTGGATAAAATACGTCAGTCTGATTTACTGACGCTGGAGCCGGCTCCCAGTTACAAACAATAACACGAAGTAACGCGGCTGTAAAGCTGTAAATCAACGGCCGGCTGGATTCAAAGGCGGTAATTGCTTTTGTCTAATGCTTTTGAGGATTCAAGCGCATTTACTGACATATTTAGAACATGAGTGGGCACATAAATGTTCAACGGCCCTACCAGAAACAGGTCCAACTCTTACCCACCACAAATGTTGGCTATGATATCACCAACGTAAACGCAGCACCAGCTTTATCTCTTCTTGGAAATGGACCCCGAAGATAAGCCTTACCAGATTGCTTGCCATTACTTTAAGATGTGTAGATCTTCTTGGTTGTTTTGTACCTGTTATAACAAATGGAAGTTGATCGGGATAGATTGGAAGTCTTAGCATCAAATTTTCCTTACCCGATCCACTCGTCACCAGTAGAGATTTGGTCATTTCCGCCACCCATTTATGGCCGTTGCAGCCGCTTCCAACCTATTCTGTGGTCCTAGCCTAACGCTGCCCACCTGTTTGCCGTATCCAATGCTTAGTTCTACATTGCGAAAACGGGAATGATTTTGATTTCATTAACTGTTCAGCATCTTTGTTGCAAATGTTCTTGGAAATTAGTTAAGCATAACGAACAAAGAGCGTAGGATTAATATTCTGTTGTATCTCTAGCAGACACGTGCGTATTCATATTTCATGAAGTCCCTGGCTATGGCGAGGCGGTGATCATGCCTGCAGATTTCCAGTTGCCCATTAAACTTGGAAACCAAGGGTTTGTCCGACCCCTGAAAGCCTGCAGAAAAAGTGCCAAGATGTGATACACACCCACACACCCACACCCCGCACCCTCCCCCCATAAATATACAAACATGTATAGGGTTTTCGTATGTAGTAAAACAGTTAAAGCGTCGATGAAAGCCTTTGCATCATTGATATACCGAGGCCAATTACTCTATTTTGTAAGCATACTATATGCCAAGTAAATGGCTATAACAGCGGTCACTCAGGGTGTATTATGCAAGCACAGTGATGATCTCGGATCTCAAATCTGCGCAGACTCTCTGATCAATACCTTATCATAATCCCGACGCCTTTGGGCCTGGACATATCCCGCTATGCTCCTCTGGCAAAAGGTTTAAAGTTCTTCTTGAGGTTTCCGTACAAATTTGCCTGCTATCGGAGGCGAACGTGAATCATAAATGGCATGCTTCATTGCACGGTGCATTATTTACTGACACTCTGTCGGCGCGGCGTTAAATTGGGCCCAACCTGGCCATGCTATTTCTGGGTCGATTTTGCCGGCCATTTGGCGGCCCGTGATGAGCAGGCCAACACTTGATCACCTCGGTAACTCACTGTGATGTCGGGCTGTCCACGCAGCTCTGGGTACCACCGTCAGGCCTCAGACCCAACCACATCGCCAACTGCTACTCCTCCACGTCCGGGGATGCTGGGCGGTTGCAACTATTTCGAATGTCGTCACATGCGTCCTGGCTGTGGCGCCACTACGCCTCGTGCTACTCAACACAACTTGCCGCCGATACGTGCAAAGTAAACTCATAAAACCAACGGTAAAGATGAGTGCCGCAAGTTGGACACGCGGCGCAGGGTCTGAATGAGGCAAACTCTTCACTTCTTGTCACGACCCGGTTTTCCCGTTGAAGTGGAAGTTGTAGGCTTGGCAAGAACACCGTATCGAAGGTTGCACGATAGTTTTGTTGTGACATTTGCTTAGTTCGTGGAGACCAGTATTTTTAGTACACATGCCAGTATTTTTCTGATCATCACGATTTTAAGCTGCGCAACCTATTCAATAGTCTAGTTACAGAAGTTGACGCCTACAAATTTCGCAGTAATCTCGCACAAACGCATCGTGCCAAGGTGAAGTGGATTCATGATCCATTCGCTTACAGGATGTCCTGATTTCTATGAGGACTCTTTATTTTGTATTTCCAACCTGAGTGTATGAATGGTCACACATGGGTGGGGCCTTCCACCACCCTTGGTCCCGTTCGGCATTTTCCGTACATCGTTTCTCACTTCTTTTTTTCTTTTCTTTCCTTGGCTCTGGTAGCGTATTTCCTTATTGGTATAACGCTACTAATTCTACTCAGACTTCTCCGGATGGAAGTTCTTGGGATTGTTCAACATGAGGCTTGAAGAGCGGCAATTGACAGTTAAACTTGAAATATTGGAATACTTTCTTCGGCTCTTCCTCTGACGGATTTGCCGTGATCTCACCTACTGCGGCCCTGACTTTGCCTCTGTCTTAGTGCCTTCCCTACTTCCCCACAGTTCCCCTGAGTTTTCTTGATCCGCATTTTGCGTGGTTTCCGTGTCACGCTTCCTGAGCTTGCCTCTGCTGGAGCCTCGATATCCTCCCCTGATCCGTCCCTGGGCGCGCTCGTGGCGGCCGTGCCGGGCGCGGCCCCAGGCCGTTTCGGTCGGGTCAGCGAGCCGGTGGTGCTGACTGGGCGCGCAGCTGCCGCCGGCGCCAGTTATCGGACCTCTGGGCCGACCGCGACGGCGCCGCGGGCTGCGAGCGCCCGCTACGGCCGCGTTAAGGTCGGCAACGAGCCCTCAATCAATTCGGAAGTTTTCATTTCGACTGGGATCCACGGCGGATTCAATTTTCTAAGTTTGGGCGGCCTTTAGAAGAACGTCGCGCACCGCCTATCCCCAACTTAAGTGTTGAGCTTCACTGCGCTCGTGTGGTGGGAGCACGGATTTGAAGTGTACGCCACAGAGCGGCGCGGAAGGTGGCCGGCCGCAGTCCCCAGCGACCGTCGCGCCCCCAACTACTGTCGCATGCCCAGCTACTGTCACGCCCCCAACTACTGTCGCGTCCCTAGCTAACGTCGGCTTGCTCGTCCTTTCTCAACTGGGCCGACGTAGCGATAACAGCCTGCATGATACGCGGTATGCTGATCGCGTTGCAACCGTCGCCTACATTACAGTACCATCGCAAATGATCGCACTGCACATTGTTATATCATGCGATAGATTGCCAGAGGGCTTTCATTTTTGATAGTGGAATCATTCCGGACAGCCTCTGTGAAATGTTTGGATCGCGCTCCTCCTCTCTTTAAATCAATGGCATATATCCTGAGACTCTGGCCACCGTGCGCCGGCCGGCACTATCAACCCACCTTCTTTAGCGTCGTCAGCCGCCGCCGCCGCCCGCTAACACCGTCTCTCCGCTTGGCAGCATAACGATCCCGTGTGCGGGATCGACGGCGTCACATACCCGAACGAGTGTGAGATGAAGGTGGCCGCCTGCAACAAGCAGCAGTTCGTCACGGCCGCGTACAAGGGAGACTGCGGTGAGAATGGAGCGGAACCTGGGCGTCGCGGCTCTCGCTGCAGTGGTGCACTGGTCTTATCTTGCTAGGGCCGGGCTCAGCAACTATGAAAGAGAAGGACGGTTATCACCCAGCTGTGAACATTGGATCGTACCAGCTGTTACTGCTGTGTCGGCCTTATCGCTTCTAACAGTGGCGCAAATGCCAGGTTAGTATCATGGGGCTGTGACGCGTTCGCTCGTTGGCTCTTTTATCTGCTCTGCTTTGCAGCGATTGGCCTGGCCCGTGTAATAAATTCTAACATGGCTATAACCCAGGCCCACAGCCCAATGTGTGACGTGCGGTGATTGTATCCTGCCTTGATCCGGCCATCTTTCAGTCAGATATTTGAAATGGCCGGTTGTTACTTCTAGATGAAACTTCGGCTGCCTTCGGCATCATAATGCCCTCATCCTATGTTCGCCGTGTCTGCAGGTCATAACCTTCGCCGGAAGTTAAGCGCCTAGCTGCCTCCGCGGTCGTTTGTTCCTCCAGACAAATGTCGCCACATATATCACGCCACCGCATTGGCATGTCTGTTTGCCGGCCGAAATATGTCCTCATAAACCAGCGGGGTCGTCCGTCATTTCTCCGGGCGTCACGCTCTCCGGACACAATGGTGCGCCGGTCTCGCGGAGGCTAATACATTCTTGACGCGGCGCGGCGATTAGGGCGCTGCCGCCGCCGCTGCGCCGGGAGACGTTACGAGCGTGCCGGGCCGTCGGGCGGCACTTGGCCCGCTCCCCCACCTGGCTCCGACGCGCCAAATGACTCCGGATAAGTGGATGGGGCGTGAGGCGCTCTGGCAGCGTCAGTGTACGCTGGTTATCGCTGGTGCCGGTGTCAGAGCGCGTGTGGTGATCGTTGGTGCGGGTGTGACGCGCACCGGGTGCTTGGCGCTGTTGTCAGAGCGTCGGCGGTCATGGCTAATTTTGCCAGAGTGCCGGTTGTCATGGCTGCTGTTATCAGAGCGCCGGTGACGATGGCTAATTTTGCCAGAGTGCCGGTGGTCATGGCTGCTGTTGACAGGGCGCAGGTGATGATGGCTGCTTTTGTCAAAGCGTCGGTGGTGATTGCTGCTGTCGTCAAATCGTTGGTGGTGATGGCTGCCGCTGCCAAAGCACCGGTGGTGATGGCTGGTGTTGGCAGAGCTCTAGTGGTGATAGCTGGTGTTTCCAAGGCGTCGGTGGTGATGGCTGCTATTGCTAGAGCGCCGGTGGTGATGGCTGCTGTTGACAGAACGCTGGTGGTGATGGCTGGTGTTGTCAAAGCTTCAGTGGTGATGGCTGCTTGTGGAAGAATGTGGTGCTTTAAGGTGCTGCGTTTTCCATGCGTCGGCTCTCGCGTCATGTGTGTGTGTGATGTGGCGACGTCCAGGGCCGTGTTGTCTCCAGCTGTGACGCATATGCTTACCCTGGTGGCACTGCTCTGTGTTGTTCGGGCATTGATGCTGGCTACAGAGTCGCCCGCGTCACTGACGCTGTACTGCTGTGTAAGGTCGCTGACATTTGCACTCGTTATCCAGTTGAATCCATCACTCACCTGCAACCGAGCTTTTGCAACAACAAAAAACTCATGGCACATGCCTACATGCATCGCCTGACATGTGGACTTATAAGAATATCGTTTTCGGTGAAAATATCCACCGAATGCCCGTCTCCACCCGGCGTCCATGACGGCGGCGCTCTCTGCCGTGCAGACCTGTGCCAGCACGTGGTGTGCAAGTTCGGAGCCCGCTGCGAGGCTGGGCGCTGCGTGTGTCCGACCGAGTGTCCCGATGAGGAGGACCCCGTCTGCGGCACGGACGGCGCCACCTACGGCAACGAGTGTCTGATGAGGGCACGCGCCTGCACCGCCGACGCCGACGCCCACCTCACCACGGCCTACGTCGGCCGCTGCCAGGACACCTCCAGTGAGTAGCGGTCCGAGGCTATCGGGAAAACCTCTAGCAACGGCCCGAGGCTATCGGGAGAACCTCTAGTAACGGCCCGAGGCTGTCGGGAAAACCTCTAGTGAAAAGCGGTTCTAGGCTGGCTGTCAGGACACGTCCAGTGATAGCCGGTCCTAGGCTGGCTGTGAGGACACGTCCAGTGATAGCCGGTCCTAGGCTGGCTGACACGTCCAGTGATAGCCGGTCCTAGGCTGGCTGACACGTCCAGTGATAGCCGGTCCTAGGCTGGCTGACACGTCCAGTGATAGCCGGTCCTAGGCTGGCTGACACGTCCAGTGATAACCGGCTCTAGGCTAGCTGTCAGGACACGTCCAGTGATAGCCGGTCCTAGGCTGGCGGTCAGGACACGTCCAGTGATAACCGGTCCTAGGCTGGCTGACACGTGCAGTGATAGCCGGTCCTAGGCTGGCTGACACGTCCAGTGATAACCGGTTCTAGGCTGGCTGTCAGGACACGTCCAGTGATAGCCGGTCCTAGGCTGGCTGTCAGGACACGTCCAGTAATAGCCGGTCCTAGGCTGGCTGACACGTCCAGTGATAGCCGGTCCTAGGCTGGCTGACACGTCCAGTGATAGCCGGTCCTAGGCTGGCTGACACGTCCAGTGATAACCGGTTCTAGGCTGGCTGTCAGGACACGTCCAGTGATAACCGGTTCTAGGCTGGCTGTCAGGACACGTCCAGTGATAACCGGTTCTAGGCTGGCTGTCAGGACACGTCCAGTGATAGCTGGTCCTCGGCTGGCTGTCAGGACACGTCCAGTGATAACCGGTTCTAGGCTGGCTGTCAGGACACGTCCAGTGATAGCCGGTTCTAGGCTGGCGGTCAGGACACGTCCAGTGATAACCGGTCCTAGGCTGGCGGTCAGGACACGTCCAGTGATAACCGGTTCTAGGCTGGCTGTCAGGACACGTCCAATGATAACCGGTTCTAGGCTGGCTATCAGGACACGTCCAGTGAGAAACCGTCCGGGGTATCTCCACGACCCGTGTTGGGAGTCTGTGTCGAGGCCCGTCCCTCAAGGCAGGTCCCGTGTGACCAGGAAAAGCTCCGTTTGTGCTTGCTTCTGCGGATAACAGGCTTCCGGAGGTCAGTGTCTGGGACTGGCTGTCCGGTAACTTCCGTCCACGGCGGGTCGTTGGCGCCAGCTGGGACTCGCTCTGGACGTGTGCATAGATAGCCTGCTGTCACGTCCAGCGGGATCTGCTCTGTCACGTCCAGTGGGACCTGCTCTATCACGTCCAGCGGGACCTGCTCTGTCACGTCCAGTGGGACCCGCTCAGCCATGTCTAGTGGGACCTACTCTGTCGCGTCCCGTGAGAGGCGCGCTCGCCGCGTGCACGTAGCGCTGGAGCAGTTATCCCGCTCGGTCAGTGCCCGGCCGGATATAGAGGCAGGTTCATCATCCCCAGGTGGCGACGGTGCAGCGATCAGCCCAGGCACTGAGCAATGCTATGTTGTGTAACTTGCGGACAATGCTTTGTGACGCTCATTTGCTTTGTCGAGATGCATGTTCAGAATTGATTTTTTATAAAGTATTGGTATGCATATGCCTGTAAGCAAAAATTTCTGCCGCAATTTGCACAAAAATGAGAACGCCTGGCACGACAGCTCTTTGCATTGTTGTAGTCGTACACTCAGATTTGGGCTTGTTAGGCATACGCAGGCGAGAAGCTCTGTAATTTGTATCTCCGATAAATTAACGCGCGAATTCCTGGTATCCAGAGTGTGCTCTGAGCTCTGCCGAATACAAATTGAGCTTAACTGCAACTAAGTTCCATGGCAAGGTTCCTCTCCCATATTCATATAAAATCGCTTCATTCAGTTGGTACATGGCGACTAAGCAATTGGAAACAACATATTGAAGAATCCCGAAACGTCCTTTGGAAAAAAATATTAGATATATGGCGGAACGCATCCTATACCTCCTGTCACTGTTACTTACATACAGCGGTGCTTAAACGGCAAAATGTGGCGATAGTTTGACGGGTGATTCGGACAATTAGCCTGGCACGTCTAACTACACAGCTGTGTCGGCGGTGATGGTCAAACTTCGACGGCCGTCACATCAACTCAGCTCACCTTAACTTTCGACCAACTCTGTGTTACGACTGCTGTTCCTGGCCGCACATAACTCGACTAACCCGGGGGCCTGTCCAAGTTTTGCTGGCGCAATCGGTCGTGCCCCCACCTCTCTGCCTCTGCCTACGCCCACCAGCCGCCGCTGCTTTCATGTCTGACCCAAGGGCCGCGCACGGTCTCGGCGGGGCTCGGCGACCTCTACCTCTGTAAGGACATCCGCTGTGAATTCGGCGCCACGTGCACAACGGGCGCCGACCGGCTGCCGCGCTGCACGTGCCTGTTCGACTGCGGCCCCGAGAGCGGCGCACCGCCGGCGGCGGCGGCACGGCCCGTGTGCGGCTCCGACCTGCGCCTGTACCGCTCTGAGTGCGTGCTGCGCCGCGAGGCGTGCGAGCGCCAGCAGGAGCTCAGGCCTCGCCCGCTGGTGCTCTGCCAGGGACTGAACTCAGGTAGCGCAGCCGTGGCGCAGCGGCGGCGCAGCAGCCACGCTGCAGTCCGCCTGAGCCGCCCATCAGCAGCACCCACCTCGTCGTCCGTGTTAGATGTGAATGATTGGCAGCCGCTGGATGCCGTCGGTGCTCGTGCATTTAGAACTAGACTCGGTTAGTGGTGAGCGAGTCAGCCGTGCCTGTGCTTGCTGGTCGTGGAGCACTGCGTTGGTGTGCTTTGATTCGAGCACTGTCGTGTCCAAAATGGAGCGCGGCCATTCGCGAGATTCAAAATACCCTCAGCTCTCCTAAATGAAAGTGTCTCACGCGTTACAAAAAAGGCTGTTTTGTGCAGTCGCGTTGGGATAGCTGACACCGATCATCGATCGCTATTCGGTGTCGATGATACCGATCACCGATCAGGACACTGATCCCAGCTGAGCTGCTCAGGTATGAGCTCACATTTGACCTGACCTGATCTCATGATCTTTGTGACCTGACTTGTACTGGTGGGCGGTGGGCTGTAGAGAGTATTCTGGGCCGATGTATCATGGCTCGTCACTTGGCGATGGCTGAGACATATACAGATGGTGTACTCGAAAGTTTTGTGAGCGGACGGCTATTTGCAGTTTAGTCGCTGGCTGTTTGTCATTTATTGTTGTATTTACACTGTAAGCAGGACACTTTGGTATGCCTTGCCCACGTCAGTGTTCAGCGCTATCTCCGCCCGGTCAGGATAGGGCGGCGGGCGGATGCTTCTCTTTCCCCATGAGTTCTCCTCGTTACACATAAGATGGAACAAAATACGTACAAATACTAGCGATGATGGTCTTACCGAAACAAGTCAAAAGCAGCTGAAATATTTTATTTCAGACCGTATATGTATATCTATGTGCTGCAAACTCATAATAAATCTGCATGAAGTAGATATGGATGAATATGAAATTCGTACGTATGCATATGATATATATATAGATAGATAGATAGATGGATAGATAGATAGAGAGAGAGAGAGAGAGAGAGAGAGAGAGAGAGAGAGAGAGAGAGAGAGAGAGAGAGATATATATATATATATATATATATATATATATATATATATATATATTATATATATAATTATATTGTGTGTGTGTGTGTGTGTGTGTATGTATGTATACATAAATGGCCAGGGCATATGCATGAATTAATATGAAATGCGCACGAAAGCACATTCCATATTTAAAAGGACATATATGTATATATATATATATATATATATATATGTATGTGCTGCAAACTCATAATAAATCTACATGAAGTAGATATGGATGAATATGAAATTCGTACGTATGCATATGATTATATATATATATATATATAATATATATATATATATATATATATATGCATACGTACGAATTTCATATAATATAGATATAATAGATGATAGATGAGAGAGAGAGAGAGAGAGAGAGAGAGAGAGAGAGAGAGAGAGAGAGAGAGATATATATATATATATATATATATATATATATATATATAGATATATATATATATATATATTATATGGTGGTGTGTGTGTGTGTGTATGTATGTATACATAAATGGCCAGGGCATATGCATGAATTAATATGAAATGCGCACGAAAGCACATTCCATATTTAAAAGGACATATATGTATATATATATATATATATATATATATATATATATATGCATATATATGTATGTGTATATACATATATACATATATGTATATATATATATATATATGTGTATATATATATATATATATATATATATATATATGTGACCCGCAAATATGTGTGAATAATATGAAAGATGCATGAATGTATTTAAGTGCAATGTATTTTCACCAAACGCCTTTGGCCTTGCTTTTTTGCTGCAGTGATTCATTTTTTGCCGCAAAGGCAGTCAAGAGCACCGCCAAGCTCACAAGTCGTCATTGACGTCAGATGACCTTTCCATTTCATGACCATGACCTTTCCATGGGATGTCATGTGCATGATAATGTTTGAATTTCTGGCCGTCAACTTGAATTTAGTGTCAGCTTGTGCCTTGGAGAACCATAAATTACTACTTCTAGACAACAGGCCACTTTTATGATATGCTTCCACAGTGGTGGGTCATGACCTTTATGACCTTCATGCCACGGTTAACACATCGTAAATGATCGTACTTTACATCAAGGGTGGTGCTCTTTATAGCGTCCGCACATACCATTCAGTACAAATTGGTTGAAGTTGTTTTTTATCATGTCTTGAATAAAGGCAAACATTGACCTGACTTTATACCACTGACTGCAAAACTGTTCCGAAAAGTCTAAACTGTGACAAAACTAACATTGTAAACAGGAGAATTGTGAGTTCTATGATGCTGCACCATTCCTGTAAATTGTAGCAAATCGGTTCACCTCAAACCCTTATAAGGCAATCGAACTTGTTTTGTGTTTGGCCTTTTTGACCTCCCCTGGGCCAGGAATCTGTGCAAGTGTTGGCTACTTCTTGAGAAGATGTAGCCTACACTTCCTTTGATGCACATTCCTGCATTGCATGCAGGTCGTTACGCATGCTGGTGCCACACGCATGAATGTTCCCATTCGTTGCCCAAGTGTTCCTGTTTCACCCAGTTCACTGCTCGCATTCCCGTATGCACTCCAGACGTCTGAGCTGCTTTTCCGACAGTTCATTAAACATTCGGTACGCTTGAATGCAATGACGTCATGTTTACACTCGCCTGGGCGCCAGCCCATCCATTTCGGTGCCGACGCTAGACTGAGGTGAAGTGCGTCCGCTGCCTACTCGGAGTCGAACTCCTGGGGCCTGTAAAAGCGGCGCGAGCCTCCGGCCCCTCATCTCCAGTCGGGCGACGTGCAGACCGTCATTGATTGCCTATCGAGAACCGCCCTGGCATTCTGCCAACCTTTCAGCGAGGCTGATGTTCCGCAGCGTGCCGCTTCCTGCTTGCGATGTGGTCTGTTAAAACTACGCTGACAGCAACGATGTTTGCTCCGTGCCGAGCCTGTACATTATGTAGCGGTATCTCAAGTTCCCAACTGTGGGTTTTATCCCTGAGATGGAACGCGGAGGTCACACGTCCAGCGACGTTTCGCGGAAGTCTCCGAGCGTATCGCGGCCGCTCGACACTAAACTCACTCAGAGCCGCCGCCCGTGTCCGGCAGACGCGACCGTGTCGCCATGCTACGGCTTGGAGCCGCTGCTCAGCCCGGACACCGGTCAGCCGCTGAGCTGTGCCGACGGCGCCGCCTGCCCGGCCGCCTCCTACTGCCACCGCTCGCTGGAGTTCGCGCGCTGCTGCCCGCTCGCGCCGGCGACGGTCGCGCCGCTGGACGCGGCCACGCCGCCACCGTGCGCCGCCACCGAGCACGGCTGCTGCCCGGACGGCAGGACGGCGGCGGCGGCGGCCAGTGGTGCCGGCTGCCCGGCAGACTGCGACTGTCACCGGCTAGGCGCGCTCGGGCCGCAGTGCGACCCGGTCACGAAGCTGTGCGCCTGCCGGCCGGGCGTCGGCGGCCGCCGCTGCGACCGCTGCCAGCCGGCCTTCTGGGGCCTGCCGAGGATAGCGCGCGGCAATGTGGGCTGCCAGCGTGAGTACGGTCCGCAGGCCGGCGGAAGCCGCTCCGATCGCCGCGGTGCCTCGCAAGCCAGGGCAGGAGATCCCCGCGCATCTAGGCGGATCCCTGCTCAGTTGGGTGCCGGCGGTAATCAAGACGCGCCGGAAATGTGGAATATTGCTGGGAGAGCAGCAGATTATGACACTTTTTCGTCCAGTGTGCATCGGTTATACATGAGACAGTTTGTGTGGATGTGTGTCCCAAGTTCGTGGGAATTAAGAAACCTGCGTTCCATTGTGCTTCCGGTCAGCGGTAACTTCAAAGACTCTAGGCACGAGCGCCAACGTGTCATTAGAGGAACACGCCATCTCGGTTTGCCTTCCTCGCCGTCGGCCTTTTTGGTGGACGGAGTGGTGCTTGATATGTTCTCAGGTGTACAATGTGGTCACCGAAAACTCACATTTCATGAGACAACTTCGCCACATTCATTAGCCTGTCGTCTGGTAGTCTTGAATGAATGATATGACATCAGGTTCTATTTCTGCAAACTGGCCAGCACTAATTAATCCGGTGCCTCCAATTAGTCTTCGCTCGATCATGCATGGAACCGGCTGCTCAAGTTAATTTAATAACGTTTTGCGAAGCAGTAGTTTGACCCATCACGATAGACAAAAGGGAATAAGGCTACGGTTTTTTCATATACCTATTTTATTGCTTGCCCGAAGTAAGCATGGGCCTTATTCGCGATTCCACGATAAAACGTCAAACGTCAGTGAACTGTAACTGGCATGCGTCGATCCGAAATAGATATACGATTTGTAAAAGATAATACTTCGTGGGGATTCTGTCACAATGACAGATGACGTTATCTATCACTTAGTTGATGCCGTGAAACCATTTGATTGCCTACGCTTATTGATTTTGCGCCATAGTGTTTACATGCGTCAAGAATAGACAGGCCATTGCGAATTTGTTTCTGTTTAAAACTCGGGCTGATCTCGAGTGCTGTATGGAACAAGCTTCACACGTTTATAGATCCCGTTACTTGTTTTGCTCAGGAATGAAAATCCTGTCAAGACCAATCAAGGCCACTTTAAATATGTGTGCCACCGATTTGGCTACAGCAGAGGTGATCATTGACGGTCTTTGTGCTGAGGGGGAGCAGGTGCTTCAAAGGCAGGAGTGACTGTCCATGCACTACAGCATTGTTGGTCTTACGAAACTTACGAAAAGAGAAAAGCAAACTGGCGCCTTTCAAATTCAGCTGTATGGTCAAACCAGAGCAGTGTGCCTCGGCCCTGGTGGATGTTCCAGTTGATGTGTGGAATCTTGCCAGCTGGAGCGTAAAGATTCTCCGACTTTTCCCATCATTTCCACGTATCCCGTCAACGCCGCAGACGCGGGGCGTGATCCAAGCTCGCATCCGGGTGTGGTCTGTTAACAACGTGTCACAAGAAACTGCCGTGTTTTCTGACCCGCGCGTAATCAGATGGCATGTTTCTACTTAAATATGTTGATTGATGGAAATCAACTGCAGCATAAATACTATCACAATCCATCGGCTTTATCGTAACTCATCATTTATCATGCTCACACAAATTTTGGAATGGCACTCGAGCGCTGGGATACACCATGCAGATAGAATTCACGACGATTGGTTTTGACGCTTGCCGGTTCATGTAGTAACTGTAAACTATAACCCTCCACGCATTTGCTCCGAGATACCCAAAATATTTCAAAGGTGGCTGAAGAAAGTGATAAGGACGGGTCCGAAAAGAATTGTGGCGAAGGGGAAGGATCGCAGTGGCTCATCGCAGTGGACTGCAAAGAGCTTAGGCCGCGGTGGGACGATTTCCGAACGTGATGTTTATTGGTCGCATGTTAGCTACAGCATCAAAGCTGTTTGAACACGCGGCATAGGTGGACACATCATAACGTAAATGTGTTTTCAGATCCATAAATATGTGGAAGGGTGACAGATGTCATAACGTGCAAGCTTCCCTAAGCAGTAACCAGTATGTTTTACCCACCAATTTTACGTTTCCTAGGTTTTTCATCTGTCTTGGCTACTGTTAAAGATGAAGGTAAGTAACGCAATATGGGATGGTGGAGCAAAAATTACTGTTTAAAATATAGAGCTTGGATAACCTTGGAAAATATAATGCATTGGAATTTCTCAGCATCGATCTTTAGTCGCGTCCTGATCAACACAACTCCTAAACTGATACCCCAAATCACGCCTAGAATTTGAAGATGTCATTTAGATAAGACAGGATGATAAAATTTGCTTCACATTTTCTCTTCTATAGCTTGACGCTTTTCGAACTGTTTGCCAAACGGATAGCTCAAACGACTGGATACGGCTGCAGTGCTCATCCGCCCAATAAGTCGATAGTTTTGTTTTGGTAACTTATTTACTCGGGATCAACACGTTGCACAAGTGTCAAGGATTTTATCGAACCGTTTGGAACAAATCACGGTCAAATGCGACACGCCTCTTGCTACCTGGGGCGTTACCTTCTAAAACAAGTTGGGTGAGGGACGGTGGCTGTACCGATTAGGTTGACTTAAACTACCCCCAAATCCTTATTTTTCTGGAGCGTCCCTGATGTAACCATTAAACCGCAAAACATATTTGGTCATTTCCGAAACTCATTTTATGTTGAGGAATGACTTCACATTCAAAGTCAATGTGATAGTGATAATGATGATACAGAGTGATATGTGTATGTATCTAATGTACTAGATACTGCATTTCATTGGCCCAGTTTTCTGTTATTTTGCTTATAGCATTGTTTGTCTTGGAGAATCATTGAGTATCAGAGGTCATTTTATAGTTTTACATTAGAGTTTTTACACATAGAGTTTCAGAGAGCATTTCAAAAGTCAGCATTGAGGGGGGGGGGGGTGCACAGCCTTTTCCCGAAAATACACTAAGTAACACCACTGCTCGTGCGTTTGGTCTTGAAAACACTATAAGATGTAACGATACGTCGACAAAAGGGAGACCTTAATTGGTAAACTGACAGCAGGAGCTACCGACAAAGCCAAACAATGTGAGCATCATTAGAACAGTCGCACATTAGCTGCTTGCATTGTGGTGAATTAGATTGCTACATTGATTCGAAATGATTTCGCCTGGAATGGAGTTTGACGGAAACCATTTGATATACCAAGTCAGATCTGATGGCAGAACTCTTTCATGTCATGCTTAATATACCGCGCCGAACGCCGTAACTTACTTGTTCAGATGCACTGACCTGTTCAGTAGTCACGTAGCAAAATCTGCGCGTAAGTCCCTTTATCCTCGTTACCGAAGGTCCATTACCCGAAGTCGGAATGGCATGGGGCTGTTGAACGCTGGAAAGTCAGGACACATTACCTTGATGCACCCAGCCGATAGGGACCTGCCATGCAATTTTCTGAACGAGCTTCAATTCAGGGTCACTGGATAGGGATGAGATGGAACGAGCGGCAAAGGGTGGAGAGGCAGGACCAACGTACATAGGAAGGATCACCAACACAACGTTGCTGGGGGCTCACATTTGGGATGTGTTTTAAAGTTGGGAGAGCCTCTATCGAAGAGGATTTCTGAGCCCATTAAACGCTTAAGGAGTTTAGCCTTTTTAAAACCTGATCTCATTAAAGACTGGCTTAACTCAGATTCTCTTGCATTCTGCGTTGTAAAGGAGAGGAAAATAAGCCAACAACTTTATTAAATGAATAGCACTTAAAACGCCACACGTACGACACCCCTGTCCCTTCTAATCCACGTGTCTCGAACGAGTCAAGCAAGTCGAATGAATGCAAGGAAAAGATGATAATTAAACGTCGACAAATGGCGTGTGGTAATGCTCCAAACAGCATGTTTTTATATGGAAGATTCTTTACTTCATCCATACCAGAACAAGAAGTACGCGATATTTTTACAAGAGGCAATGTCCTTGACACATAAGTTTATTGCATTGCAGCTTATGAGCAGCGCAGCTTTTCCGGGCACTTGCAATCAACTGGTCCAGAATAGTAACACAAACTTTGTTGGACCACAGGGCCGTTTCGCGCGCTTACCCAGCGTCTGGCACTGTGTTGCAGTGTGCCGTCCTATCCCATGGTCGGCTGCAGGGCGGTGTTGCGTGTGTTTCAGCGTGCGGCTGCTCCGCGTTCGGCTCGGCTCGCGACGACTGCGAGCAGTCGCGCGGCCTCTGCGTCTGCAAGCCCGGTGTGTTCGGCAGCAAGTGTAACAAATGCCCCGAGGGCCAAACCCTGCGACCCGAGGGCTGTGTCAAAGGTGAGAAATGCCCTCGATCTACCAACCGTATGTGATGATATAATGCCTCCAGCTTAGTTGTTATTATTTTCTGAAACCCATAAAACTTTTATGTAATGTGCCCTTTCTAGTGAGAGTGAAGGAGATAACACTGTTTTAATTGGTTTCCCGAAAATTGCCACCTGTTTGAGAACTTAGTGATTAGCGTATAAACACAAGATATGTTAGGTAGACGCCACTGCGTGAAGCGGACGCTAGGTACGTGAAGCGGATACTAGGCAAGTAAAGCGGATACTAGGCAAGTAAAGCGGATACTAGGCACGTGAAGCGGATACTAGGTACGTAAAGCGGATAGTAGTTACGTGAGGCGGATACAAGGCACGTAAAGCGGATACTAGGCAAGTAAAGCGGATACTAGGCACGTGAAGCGGACAGTAGTTGCGTGAAGCGGATACGAGGCACGTACAGCGGATACAAGACAAGTAAAACGGATACTAGGCACGTGAAGCGGATAGTAGTTACGTGACGTGGATACAAGGCACGTAAAGCGAATACAAGGCAAGTAAAGCGGATACCAGGCACATGAAACGGAGACTACGTGAAACGCATGGTAGGCACGCAAAGCGGATTCTACGTGCGTGAAGTGGATATGGGTCGCTGGGGGCGCGAGCGATGCGCCCTGCGATGCGTGACGACCCTGTTCGAGACCCATGGTGGACCCATTACAGCATTGCTGAGCAGAACATGTTAAGATCATGATGTGGTAGGTGCTGTCACTTGTTAGCCTATGGGCTGCCAATATTGTCACTATTACTTGTGCTAGATTGTCTACAATAATGTTCAGTGATTTCTAGCCACAGCACATGCAGAATTATCCGTTGGGTACTTGGCGCCAGTGGCCGGTAAGCAAGAAGCCGAGCGGGCTTAGGAAAAGCCGTTTTAGCCTGGGAAAAAGCCTAGGAAAAGCCTTTAACAAAGCATGTTTCTTGTTTGTGTTGTGTGACCTTGGCTCATATGCTAATGCAGCCTTGTGTGACGATGGTGGCATACGGTCGTAGTCAACCAACCGGGCCAGCGTGTGTACGACGCTTCAGCTGCAGCATGCGCTCCGCCCGCTCTAGCGAAGCACTCCTCTCAGCAGGCGACCTGAAGCCAGACGCGACGACGTGCGCCGAGCTCTCGTGCTACTTCGGCGCCACGTGCACGCAGCGGCCGGACCGCGCCGAGTGCACGTGCAACCGCACGTGTCCGGAGCCGGCCGGCGACGAGCCGCGGTCGGAGGTGTGTGGCTCGGACGGCGCGAGCTACGGCAGCCTCTGCCAGCTGGAGCTGGCTGCCTGTCGTGGCCAGCGCGACCTCACGCTGCGCGCGTTCGGCCCCTGTCCGGACAGAGGTACGGCTGCCGTTCGGACAAATGGCTGTTGTCCCGCTGTTGTCCCGGCAAAGCTACTGTTTTGGCGACAAAGTCCCCGTCGTTAAGAGCACGGCGTAGGCACCGTCCAGAGAAATAGGAGGCTGTCCGGAAATATGTATGTCAGCCGTTTAGACAAGGATGCGGGCGCTGTCGTGGGAAGAGCACCGGCATCCGCCGCCGTCCGAGATGGCTATATGTGTAGACTGGAGTGGCGGTGGGCGTCTGGCCGGTGTCGGCTTAAGGATCGGGCGAGTGGGCGGTGTGCTGTGGGTTCCCTGGCGGCGATGACCATATCTTGTTATTGTTAGGAGAGGCGCTCAGATTTAAGCTTTCCGCTTATGCGCGAATCCACTCTTTATGTCATGTACTGCTTAATGTTCAAAATAGAAAATAAACACCAAATCAAATCAAACCGCCGCTTGTACGACGACGGTGCGGTGCCGTGGTATTTGCTGGTGCGCCGCACGTTATCTTCGCTTAGTTTCTCGCGTTCTCGTTTGTCGTATTTGTTTCTGAATCTTCGTTTTTGTCAACCCACAGAGGCTTCGCTGGAGCCGACTGGCTTTCCATTCCGTCGCTCGACACTGTTCCACTCCGCCTTTACCGAACAGTCCATGCCCACGGCGGCCAAGTCGACCCGCCATCTGTTGCCCGAATACGAAAGCAACGGTTCTCTAGAGCGCCACACCACGCAGGACAACTTCCTGATCCAAGGCATGCTGGGCAGTTCGTGCCGCAAGGACGAGGAGTGCCGTGTCACACTCTCCCTCTGCAACAACGGCATGTGTGAATGCCAGGACGGCTTGGACGAGGCCTCCAATCGGCAACAGTGCATCGGTGAGTAAGCACGTCATGTCCTCAGATATTTCACGGCGTCCGTCGCCACCGAAGCCGTGATCATTATATCGCGATCCGATGCTGATTACAATCAGAGTCACGTTGAATATGTTTGTTTTTCAGTATATATTTGTGTGCGTTGGCTTCTTGGTCACAATCTATATAGGCATAGACGATTGTAAAGCTTCTGCGCTTCCTAATTTTGTGTGCATGTTTGATATGCCTTTTATTGAAGGCATATAGTGTTGTAATGTTAATATGCCTCCTAATCTTGTTTGCATAAGCTGAGCTCGCGTAGCAGGATCTGAGGCCGACTGATGCCACATTTTTCCAAATCTGGAGCAAAAAATGAAAAATAAAATGCAAGCTGTCGGCCTCGAGAGTCTTAAACGTGCCACAAGCTCAATCACCGTGTCAGCTGCGTATAATACCTTTCGCCTGCCCCTCCGCCGGCAGCGCTGACTCCGCCCATGCTGACCACGGAAGGCGTGACGAGGCTAGTGCTGAACCCCTGCATGAGCCGGCCGTGTTTGCACGGCGCGCGCTGTCAGCAGGACGAGCGCAACCATGACGACTACGTCTGCCTCTGTCCGGAGGCCATGACCGGCAAGAACTGTGACCTGCCTGGTTAGTCACATCCCTGTCCGACCGGTCACCTGCTCAGCCTGTCACGTACCCGACTGGACCGTCACCTGCCCAGCCTGTCATATCCCTGTCCGGCCGGGAGCCTGCCCGGTCTGCTGCACCTCTGCCGTGAGATGTATATCCCTGTCCGGCCGGTAGCCTGCCCTGTCTGCTGCACCTCTGCCGTGAGATGTATATCCCTGTCCGGCCGGTAGCCTCCTCGGTCTGCTGCACCTCTGCCGTGAGATGTATATCCCTGTCCGGCCGGTAGCCTGCCCGGTCTGCTGCACCTCTGCCGTGAGATGTATATCCCTGTCCGGCCGGTAGCCTGCCCGGTTTGTTGCACCTCTGCCGTGAGCTGTATGTCCCTGTCCGGCCGGTAGCCTGCCCGGTTTGTTGCACCTCTGCCGTGAGCTGTGCATCCCTGTCCGGCCGGTAGCCTGCCCGGTCTGTTGCACCTCTGCCGTGAGCTGTACATCCCTGTCCGAGCGCTGCAGAGCAGCTCCCACCTGTACGGTTTATGACAAGCTTCAGCTGCTGTGTGCTGTGACCAGCCCCATATCACAGCACGCCTGACATCAGCCCTCGCACTGCAGGAACGTGGAAGCATCCGATCCCAACCTTATGACCTTTTTGGAAACAGCTGGAAAACGCGAGCCTGCTGAGAATGTTGGGGTATCTCCGTTCACATCAATTTCGCGCACACCCTGCAATTTTGTACATGCAAGTCATGGCAAGTCAAGGACCTGGACAATGTTGTTTCCTGACGGTCCAGTGGCATACTGTGGTCATCATAAGTCACTTACCCATCTGCCATCAAAATATATAATAGGTCGCTGCTCAACTTAGTTTGATATTTTGAAAAAACTACATCTTTGCCGTCACGTAGCGGTCTTATTTACTGCACCACTTCGTAATGTCATTTATTCATCTCTAAATGGCAACCGTAAATCAAAGACGTTTTCCTACGATAATTATTTCAGCAGCTCAGTGTGACCTTAAAGTCCCAGGTGTGCGCATATGTGATCCTTTGTTATCAACTGTTAGCCAAATTCAGCCCTTCGAGCAACGCCATGTTTCCTACCCTGACTTAGCACTGTGACCTCAGACAGTTCAACTTAGACCACTTACGTAAGTCAGAATTTAAATTGTTTTCTGAAATTGAAATTGTTAAAACTGTAAATGCTTAAACCTGTTCTGACGTCATATACTCATTGGGTGCTACTTGCTCTTTTGAGTCTTTTTTGGAGTCCAGACTTTTCAAAGACAGACCCATCCGACGCATAAGAGGCCCACGAAAGGCACAGAAAGCCCCGCCAGGCCAAGAGCAGGCCCCTATTGGAAGGACCGGAGGCCCCAACAATGTTTCCGGCCGTGGAGTTGGCTGTCAGATGGCGGCTGTCGTGCAGAGCTGATCCTCCGCCGCCCTCCGGCAGTGGGTCCCCCGACCGCCGCGCCCCCGGCGGCCGGCGACAGTTACGACACGCCGTCCTTCTCGGGCCGTTCCTACTTGACGATGCGACCGCCCAAGGCCACTATCAAGTTCCACCTGGAGCTGGAGTTCAGCAGCCACACTGACGACGGCATTCTGCTCTACAACCAGCAGTGGCCCAACGGGACGGGCGACTTCATCGCTATCGCGCTGGTGGACGGGTAAGTGGCGCCACCTCTGTCGCGATACCGGGGAAAGGAAAGCACCCCTCCGCCGCCGGCTGGGGAGGGGGGAGGGGGGGGAGGGCGGAAGATATACGCGAGCGGTAGGACGCAAAATGTCGCGTCGTTCGTCTTTGACTAGGCTTAAAGGGCTTTAACCCCTCAGGGGGCATTCTTGTATGCATCGTTGTTTGTATGCCTTGGTTAAACAGACCACACTTGCGCTGAGATGAATGGAAATTGTCTTGTGTCATCCTGCATGTTCGATTCGAGGAGTATTTTGGCGCCTTGCGTTACTGCAGATCATAACTGATCCCACTACGTATTAAGGGCTTGTCCGCGGCGTGCTACACTGTCCCCACTCTGTTACGCCTGCCTCTGTTTCAGTTTCGTCGAGTTCCGGTACGACATCGGGAACGGCCCGGTCGTGATCCGATCGTTGAGCAAGGTCTCTCAGGGCGGTTACCACAAGGTGGTGGCTCGGCGCTACCACGGGTGAGACGTCTACTGAGATGAACGCTGACCAACAGAGCCGGAGCCTCCGCGGTGGGGCGAAACCTCTGACCGTCGCCGCGAAGTCAGGGTTTCATCCCTCCTCCACTTCCCCTCTTTCCATCCCCCTCCCTTCCCTCTCCCCTTGCCCCCCCCCCCCCCCCACCTACCCATCATCGCGCGGGCTTGATGAGTACACTAGTCAGCTTCCAGTGGGAAGGCTTTTGTGGTCTAGATATCGTCATCCGTGTCAGTGGCGACTTGTTTACAGCTCTGAGATATCATACCTGCCAGTTATGGAGCTCAGTCGTCCTGGCGGGGTCCAAGCCAGCGACCGTTGTCGTATGTTGGTGTCGCGATTTTTTATCGAAATTAACATTGTTGTGGGGACACATATGCCAGCCCCGGTCCAGCTGCTGTAGCTATGCGGTCCAGCATCGACATTTACCGAACACGAACTGAGATCAAATTCCGAATGTTGCTAGTTTTCAACATAGTTAGTCGCCCGTGCACACACTCACTCTCACTGCATTCACGACATGCCGAGTCATGGGCGGCAGAGTTTCCAGCTGCGCAGTCGCACAGTGTAACGTGCTGTGGAGGCCAGCGGTGACGACGGCCGTCCTTGCAGCGACGGACAGCTGATTGTGGATGGCGGCGAGAGCATCCACGGAAGGTCGGAGGGCAGTCTGCGCTCGCTGGACCTGCGCCAGCCGCTCTATATCGGATACGTGCCCAGCCAATACAACAGGTGAGATGTGGATTTGCATCATAATGCTACTGCAGCATCGTTTAGTTTTGAATGACCTCTAGCAGTCAGGACTTCTGCAACGGCTCACCTCAGTTATGTGCACACGAATACTATGTTCATTTTAAATACTATTTCCGCTGTTCTCATCACCATGATATCACCTTGCATAATACGTGTTAATAGACTGTAATTTCATCGCATGTCACTGTGGGTTATCATTTTCACAGTACAGGACAACAGGCTAGTGCTTGAATCCAACCTAATAGTGGTCCGGGTTCTAATATCGCTCCTTTTGCGAACCGTGCGTAGTCACTGCGCGCTTGCAATGCGATGACTCGGGTGACTCCGATAGTTCATACACTCAGTAAAATGCAAGCCACGTCGCCCACCTCCCCCTCGCAAACCGTACACACCGACAGGTGTCGTCTCGGTGAACGTGGCTCACCCCTGCCGCGCCTGCTGCAGGGTCTACGAGAACGCCGGCACGGCGTTCGGGTTCGTGGGCTGCGTGCGCCGCCTGCGGCTGGACCAGCCGTCGGCCGCCGAGCTGGGGTACCCAGGCTCGCGGCACATAACGCGCTCGGTGGGCGTGCGCCAGTGCGGCGCCGACCCGTGCGCCAGCCGGCCCTGCCAGCACGCTGGGCTGTGCGTGCTCACCACCGGCGACCGCTACCTCTGCCAGTGCTCCGAGCAGTACCGCGGTGCGTCGCGCTCCGACCGGGTCTGCCCAGGGACCGCCGCGTGGCCGCGTGTCAGGCGCACGGCGGGGGTTACTGCTGGTTGGGAATAACAACGTCGCGAGCATCAGCCGCGTGGGGTAGTGTGTTGCTGATCGCCATGGCTGTCGAAGTTAAGAATCGTTGTCATTGGTCTGTTTTCTTCTTGTCAGCACCTCGCTGTGTTCTATGCTCTGGCATCAAAGTGATTTGCTTCGGCTGCTTGTTCAAAATTTATTCCATGAAGCTATGCCTTGGTTTTACTCGTTACCCATCCAAAATGGTCGATGCGCCTAATGTAACGGGCGCCTTTTCCAGGTGACCACTGTGAGCAACCGGTGGATCCGTGCAGTGCGAAGGACGCGTGCGCCAGCGGTGCCACCTGTGTGAACGTAGCCGACACGTTCCAGTGTCTCTGCCCACCCGGACGATGGGGCGAGAAATGCGCAGAAGGTACACGGAACCTTCATATTCATAAGGGAACAAGTGCGCAGTCGGTTGAAAGTATCGAGCAGCATCCCTATTGTTTATATTTCTTACAAGTGTCAGAGAAGTGTTTGTGTTCTGAATATGGCTAATTGGCTACACGGAACCCAGTATGGCGAAATAATTTGTGCTCACTGAAGACCTGATGCATTTTGATGCCTAGCCATCACTTACAAAGGAAGAATGAGATGTTTCTTCCGGAGTGTCGTTCGTTCGATCTATTTTTCGCGCACGATTTGTCCTGAGCAGACGACAACCTTGTCTTCTTCGGCGTACCGAGGCTTGTCTACAGCTCCCGTCTCCTGGTCTGGTGCTAGCTAGTCTTGCTTTGATACAATTTTCCCGCTTGCGGTTATTCCAAGTGCAATGCCTCTGAAATGATTCAGGCAGGCTGACAGCGTTTTTTTTTATCTCTGCCGTTTCAGTTCGCGCCGATCACATCAGTGATCCGTTCGTGCCGAGCTTCAGTGGCGCCGCCTATCTGCAGTTGCGAAAACTGCGCGATATTGGCCGCTCGCTTGAGCTGGAGGTGTGGTTCCTCGCCCGCTCACCAGATGGCATTCTGCTCTACTCGGGACAATTCGACAGGAACGGGGACTTCCTGGGCCTGAAGCTGGTGGACGGCCGGCTAGAGTTCGGCTTCAACCTCGGCTCAGGACCTGTTATGATCAAGTGAGTTGGCCTCGATAACTTACGCTGCACCCTGCACGGTTCTCTCCTGGTCAGCATCGCCGGGTCGACACTGCACAGCAGACATGCGCTCGCAAGTGCGGGGATGGAGCAAGGTATATGTGGGATCCCAGTTCCTTCAGTCGGCCATAGAATCCTTAGTGGTAAGCATGTGCTTCAGCCCGCTCTTGCTAACCTGTTCCGAGGATTTTTGCACATCGTTATCTTTACTGATAAGTAACGCAACCTGCATTATGTGGTATGTGAATGAACGTCTTGCAAGATGCATGACACATGTCGGTACCGTAAATTTTCGAGCCGCCGAACACCACTGAATGCTAGAATTCAAATGTGAATGAGAAGTGCATGACCTCATTAACCCAACAGCACGTGGGGTATTTCTTTAGTGGTGATAGCACCTGGAATCAAAAGCGCCCCTCCCTTGAAAGATTCATAGTGTAGTAGGTAGCCGCTGCCAGCATCTCCAACCAATCGTTGAGTGGATGCCAGTCATGTAGCTGATGACGTCACAGGTAGCGTTGAGGACCACCGACACATCTTAGAGTGTTTGTGGTCTGGATAGCCTCCGCAACAATGGTTGACTAGCTTTCGCCCATGTATTGCCTTTACACGTGAGGGCGTTGAGACAAAGAACATTTCCAAGCAGCCCGTCGAGTCTTGAGTGGATTTTTGAAAAAGCTGTCTTTGGGTAAATGTCGACTGACGACGTGCGAAAGCTTCCTTACCTTTTTGTTCTGCTCTTAGTTCTTCCAAAGAATATGCAACCGCGCAAGTGAGCAGTTCAGAATGGTCCCCACCGAATATGTATCTCGCTCCTCTCGATCGGGAGTTTCATACATCATCTTTAAACTTCATTTTCAAGATCAAATCAGGCATTTCATTACGATTGTTTCGTGCTTGTGCAATGTAAGACATGCAAAGCCTCCAATAACTTAAGAAAACGACGTTCTTACAATGATCGCATACTTTGCAATCGTGTAGAAAAGTGTATTTTGATTGATTTCGGTCACATGCCTTGCTCGCAGAGTTAAGATAACAAACATAAAACATACGCCAGATATCCACCAGTGCAGACGTAGTATTGAAGGCCGGGTGTGGACGGTGTTGACTGCGTATCTACAATGCTTTTTCCAGACCACAGGTCACAGAAGGACACACACTGCTCACACTTTGACCAAACAACTTGCAAGGAATCACAGGAGAACAAATCTATCAGTTTCGCACAGATGACAACGACGTGATTTTCCAGGCGGACTTGGTCACGTTTAGAGCATCATGCTATCATGCATCAGCTGACAGTCCCGCTTGTCGTGCCTCGTGTGCTGGCCCCCTGCTGACTTACAACATTCTAGCATTGCATTCGCATTAAACCTGGAGGCAATTTAGTTCTCGAATCGCTGCGTGCATCGTTCAAACTTGACCTCTAATTACACCGAATGCTAGTCGTTCTGCACGGCTTTTACATGTAGCGTTAGGTGAACGGGTCTCCCTTGGAAGGCTTTGTAAGGAAAATGGGACGCGGAAGACTTTTGGGGCGATTTGTCGAAATGAGAAGCTTACACTTTATTCTCCACGTAGGTTTTTGCACACTGAAATTCCGTATATCTATACATATATACATACACACACACATATATATACATATATATATATATATATACATATATATGTATATATATATATATATTATTATTTATATATCCGTTATTTAAGGGCTACTTGACCTATGCTGGAATGTCGCCTTTTGAAGATTCAGTAAGTGGCGAACCTGACCGGTGCAAACTCATGAAAACTCCTTGTAAAGCTGTATGGATAATTTGGTGCCTCATTTCGCTTCACACGGTGTTCAAAAATGCAATGACAGAATGTAGCACACGAACTGATTCTCGAACCCATGAAGGTGCATGTTGTCTTGTTCCACCGGATTCGGTCGCCTGCCTGGTCTTTAGCCGCAACTTCTGCCGAGCGGGGATGAGCGACTCGCTCGGGCCTGTCAGCGGTAAATCAGTTTCTCCGGCCGTTGGACTCCCATTTGTCGGAGGCAAAAGTGATTAACGTAAGTTTTTGGACACAGTTCCGGGGGGAACCGAGCGGGTGGCTGTAAGGCGCATCCGGTAAACATACTCGGCATGCCCCACGGTCTGCTCCGGCGGGCATCCTTCCGGTGAAACTAGTTGAGTTGTATGGTTGTGCCCAGCGCTACGGTTTTGCGCGTTATATAGAGGACTCTCGGACTCTCCCGACCGTTTTCCGCACAGGTTTTACAATAGCACCTATTTGCGAAGGTTATGCATATGATTATGCCGTTACATGAACTTTTCAAACCCATAGTATTCTCAGCCGAAGGTTATCTAAGCAGTGCAGTTTTAGAGCATTAGAACCTTTCTCCAGCAATACAGGAATCGGGCAAAAACCTGAAAACACGCCGGAAGATTGGAAAACGCAAGCGCCACACCTTTCGACATGATTATGGTGCTGACTGGAGTTTGAGCGCGCCGACGTCGGAGGTCAGTTCGCCCCCAGACCTCTTTGCCATTCTGCTGAGCAAGTCGAATGGGAAACATATGGATTCTATGCCAGCTTGTGACGAAGATGAAACGTGCTATCCTAAAATAAAGACGCTATTACCAGACGCACTCCAAATGGGCTGTTAAGACTGAGAATCGGCCGCCGTCCGTCTTAGCTGGCAGTTCACGGCTGTGGTGGATCGCTCCACAAGCTTGGACTGGCAATTATCTAGGCCCTGCGACCCATCCGGCAGTTGTACTGTTACCTTGGTATGATGTGCACTGTATTTCATGCCAATGTATTGGCTTGGTGGCTGTTGCCATGACTGGCGATCTGCCGCCACCGCTTGCCTTTCACCTCCACTCTGTGACACCAGTCTCTGAATTATTTTGCTGCTCTGCTGCTTGCGGCACTGACAACGGCTTACACTCAGTGCCGAAGTGTTGCAGGTATGTGGAAATGTAATTCCTCCTTGAATTTTTTAATTGAACTAAAGAAGATGCAGGCCAGAACCAGGGTGTGCACGTAATTCGCGTGTACGAATAACACACTGGAACAGTATAGATGTATCAACTATCCGTGGCAAATACAAGATGAACACTGTTGTCACTTTTACCAAGCTTTTTGGTGGGTTTAAGTCCCCGTTTGTCCCTGTTTAAGTCGCTGTTTGGAGAGGGAAACACGCTAGAGACGAGTAGGAGCAACTTTGGATGGCTCGCACAAAACTGCATCAGATAAGCGTCATTGAACACCAGTGCAAGTGACCATTGGCGGGTTAATAAGACCAGCTGGAAAGAAATAGCACGTTTTCGTCTCCATCGAATCGCAAGAAACACGCTGCTGCGAAAGTAGGGAAATGGGTATTAGTTTCCGGCACACCGCACCGTGTACCGGTAGTAACCCAACGGGTGTGACCTATCCCATTTCAATACAAGTCCGAGCAAATTCATGATGCAAGGCTCAAGCCCACCTACATGCACTACGCCATGCGTTCTCATGGACTTCCCACGGTGCCACAACGAAGCGATGCCGGTGGATAGCGATTGTCAAAATCAATCAAATATGCGTCACAATTGCTTTTGACGGAAAATTTGTGCGCAAAGGTCGAGCATTGTTCCATAGAAAATCGTGCTTTTGCACATGCGGCCTAGTCTGGCATCCATTTGTCTGGTCCTACTTGTGGCCTACTGCGTCTAATGATAACAAAGGTCAGATGATCTGAATGTGAAATAGAGTGTTAGTAGGCCGTTTATTCTACGCTACACGTACGTTATTACACATCTAACCCTAAAATGCCGCTGATGAGACCTCGGCAAATAGGGCATCGCGAACACCCAGCAGCTGTCTTTAAGCAATCTTCGCCTTATTTTGTTTTTAAAGGTAAGGAGCGTTGCAAATTTAGGTTCTAGAACTTTTTGGCGACATGCATGTAGTGGTTTTTAAGTTTGAAACGTAGATCGCAGTGGCAGGTACGGACCCAGCGCTATTTTGTATCTAACGAGATAAAAGTGTGAATCAGCTGGATTTCAACTAAACAAACGCTGGACAAGACACCCTGCCACCTCCGCGTCTCTTTGCAAAGTACATTACGCCCTAACCTCATAGCCCAAGACGATGCGATAACACTAATTGAGTGACACTAGTGCACTTAGTTTACATACAGCCAATGTTGAAGCCAAAACATGTTGCAACTGTGTTTATACGTTAACAGCGAGCTGCTGGAAGAGATAAGCAGAAAGAAACAAATTAACCAAAAAGCGTAAATCTTGTGTAATTGCAGCATGCATTTGGGCACGTAAGAAGGCAAAGTCCGATTTTCAAAGCTGTGCACTGCAGCTTAGAAACACACGCCGATGGACAGTGCAGTAGAATCGTGCGCCAATATCGTTCGATCGTGACAAAAACCGAGATCTCACCGCGCTTAAAAACGTCACACATGTGTGATAAGGTCTCAGGGCACCAGTGCGTCTCGGAGTTCGCACTCGAGCTCGAGCGGTACAGGACCTCGCTGCGTGTGCAGCCGTGTGCCAATACGCAGTCACGCGCGGCGGTAGCCCCTGGGCGTCGGAACTGCGAGGAAAAAGCCATCGAGTAGCCGACCTCTTTGTTTGGCGCGCAGGCTATAACTTGTTTGCCAGACAAAGAGGTTTCACATAGGCACGAGACGAGTGACATTCAGGGGCATCCCACGATCTCTCATTGTCAACTCTGCCGTAAATGGTGACGGGCATAATCGTTATTATGGTTATGACATGCGGCCTAAGTACAATGGCTTTAGCCCTAATGTACGTCGTTAGGTGATTGCAAGGACGTTTTCAACCTACCTATTGGGTATTGTGTATAAAACACTTCTGGATGCAATTGCATTGTGTCTGTTAGGTATTAGATTGCTGTATTGACAAATCATCAGGTGCTCCATACCTGGCGTTGTATGGCCAAATGTTTTGCAAGCTAAAGGACTGCAGTTCCCGAAAGCAAAGCAAACTATGTGCGTGTGGCAATCGTACAAGTGAAAATCTGCAGAATATCTGGGTTGCTTTTACAACGTTTTGTACCGGCTGCTCGGTTTTTAATCGCAACTGATCTCGAAAGGCTTGGCTTCATCAGTTGAAAAACTATAGCATTCGATAACTTTGTCGGTCCGATAGCGGCGTTACTGCAATATTATGATTCGTTACATGCGATATTAATGCTAATGCAAGAGCTGGTTTGGTACCGGATCTTTGGAGATGGACAAGCTCCGAATATAGCTGCAGTTGTATTCAAAGCAAGTGATAGCTCTCAAGTTTGCATTCAGTTTTTTGGGGGTAACCATGCTACCCTAGTAAGCCCTGGGTTCCGTGGGTAGGCTAGAGGCGCGTACTCACCCTTGCTGACGTAGAACATTTATAAATGAATAGCAAACAGTTTACCCATTAGGGATACAATTTGCAACCTTTTGCTATGCAGCTCGTGAAGTTGTACCGGAAGGCCCAATGCATTGCGTGAGTTTTGAAGCGGTCGCTAGAATGCTTACGCAGTTATTTCTGTCATTATTCATTCCCTTTACACGTGGATGGTTGTGTTAACGCTGTCGACTGGACGTCGAAATGAATATTCATGGCTCACTTCCGTTGCCTATCAGTCTGCATTAAGCACTGTTTAGTTAAATGCGTCTATTCGGTCGATGCGATCTTCTATGTGCTACCCTATATGCAGATCGCTGTATCTATTACATACATCGACTTTATTTATAGCAATGTACATATTTACGTGCAAATACGAGCTTTAGTTCTATCACAGCCCGCACACTCTACCGAACCTCATCATAATCCCACCTGGAATCGAAGGCCTCAGGACACGGCCTACCCGGTCTCCATAGCATCCATGGTATATGAATTGTTTCGTTATACAGGGTGAAGGTACCAATGCCGCAACAATTATAGTTCTGTACAGGTTATGGATTGCAGTTTGAAACCATCGGACCCGCTGTAAAACGATGGAATTCCCGTAAGCACTCCGGCCGACCCAACATTATTGAGCCCACCACTTCGCAACTGTAATTCCTGGTGCGACGTCGGATGTGCAATAAGAGTGACATTCCTCTCAGTGCCGCCACTCTTCCTGGCTTCCTCAAGACATGTGGAATCGCTCATCACGCACCCGACACGCCCCAACGCTCCGGGCCGAAGCGGAGCGATGATGTCGGACCGTGTGGTGCGTCTCGGTGGTCCGACATGTCGGCACAGCTCCGAACCGGTGCCTGTGCCGGTCGTGTCGGCTGCCTCCCGACACGCCCGACACGGCCCGCGTCGGCTGTCGGTGCGCGGAGGACGGGGCGGGGAGTTTGTTTTGCTGCGGCGGGCCGGCGCCGTCAGGTCGTCACCGTGAGTCACCGCCGCGGCAAAGCCGGCGCGCCTATCGCACGACACGCACGGCGCTCCGCCGGCTGCCGCCACTCGCCCCGATCATGCGGTGGGACGCGCCCCAGCCAGTGTCCGGCCGGCTGGCACCGACCGCCGGGAGCTGCCGGTCGAGCTGCTCCCCGGCCCTATCTGGCGGCGTGTTTGGAGGCGGGTGCGACAAAAACGAGCTTCGATTTGCTTCGGCCGGCTCGATCAACGGCCGAATCTGGCGGCGCCGACAACCGATCTACAGTCGCGAGCGGCGGCGGTTTTTGCGTGGGAAATCTGAATACGCCAGTCGACTGAGCCCGTTGACAGATTCGCGCAATATTTAGGCCTTGTATTCGAACGTTTCCACAATGCGTATGGATTTCCGCTTTATGGCTATTTAACTTACCCCGGTCATGGTGAGGTGACTACAATGTGTATTGCGTACATGCACGTATATGTAACAGGGTTCGTGTCGACCAAAACCAATGGCGAGGATGGATTTGTTTTGTATTTGCTGGGGTGGAGAAGCAATCACACTTTGGTATCATGCTTGGATAAAATAAGGTCGCAAAGCTGTTTGGGCAGGTCCAACCTCTTGACTATACGAACACATTCGTTAAGGATTTCTAGCTTCATCGTGGATGCACAAGTAAAAATGATGTGGTGGATCAGAAGCAAGTGACTAATTCGGAGCCTGACTGCTAGTGAGGTCTTCATTGTCATCTTTTTATTTTACGTCTGTTTTTCTTTATTTCGGAAAACGCTAGATATGAGAGCGGTGTCACTTTGAAATTTTGTGAAGGTTTTTCATCAGACTTCCATTGATGTTAATGCGCGTTATCCATTCAGTGTTACCAGTCCATGTTGAAGCTGTCTGTGGAAAAAGTAATAGGTGTGAACTATTCATGCCACCTTTTGTCGTCTTGTTTATAGAGCCAGGCTAGAAAACGTCGGAAACGTTTCCCTTACCTTAAGTAAAAACAGCTCAGTTTGGCGTAGGTATACTTGGTTCCTGCCATTGCTGTCTTTACTTGTCTCACTGATTTTGGTATTGAGGGAGACCGAGGAAACACAGGGGGCTTTATGTCTCAAAGTCTATTCATACATACAAAGTCCTTACTTTCGGTAGTCTACTTGCGGTCAATGCACCGGCGGTGCTCCGTGAACTACGGTGGCCAGCACAATAGATTCAACAAGTGATTTCGTTGGAGTAATTGCAACTTTGGAGGAAATGGCTTCCGTGGCAGATGATGACACTTCGGTCTGTCCGACACATGTCACATGGAGATTGTAATGTTCTTTTTTAGCTTGGGCCTTTAATGCGCTTAGGCGCAGTGAATGAGCCTCACAAAAACTCATGCTTGGAACCAATTCACATGTTCTGGTGCATCGTTGTTCGAAAATAACACTTCCTGTGGTATGGGATGTGATATATGCTTTTACAGAATTCGGTATGTGCGTAGGCTAAGTAACATTGTGGATTATCAACTGATATCACGTTATCATAAATCGGCAGGGATGCACAGCTCTTTTCCAAGACCGGAATAACCTGCATGCAAGACTTAAGTACATATCGTTTACCATTCATGCACAAACTGGGTTAGAATGTATGACATAACCAGACAATACTCATCTCTTTTCCATTCATCTTTTGCAGCCTGTTTATTGCCGGCAGGGTTCTAAAATTTTCATCACAGCTGAAATAGCATCCCCTATGAACGACGTTAGGTACATATTGCAGCTACCACCCATGTACACATTGAACAAAATGTTTCACATGTCCAGATCCTCTATATCCTCTGCTTTCAAGTCCTCTTCTTTTATAGCCTTTGGTTTAAAGTTATTCTTTACTTGTTGAAAACCACTACCCGTTTGAGGGTTATAGGTTGGCTTGGCCGCTTCCCCCCCGAGAGAAAGTCTTGCTTTCAAGTGCTCTGGTGTTGTGTTGCTCGCCTTGTTGGATGGTACGGTGCTTCCTCCAGAAATATGTGATGATGCTCCTGCTCCTCCTCCTCCTCCTCCTCCTCCTCCTCCTCCTCCTCCACCTGCACCACCACCGCCACCAGAAGATTTTTGATGACTTTTTTTGTTTGTCGATCCAATGCCAAAGATTTTCTTCATATTTCGTGCTCGTCCTCTCCTTTGTCGCACTCCGTCGTCGAGCAGCTGGAGAAATGCAGAAGGTTATGCGAATGAAGAGCGGATGAAGTGATAACGCGGCATTTCTCTCCGCGTTTGTGTAACTATATGTAATTTTGTTGCAAAGAGCAGACCGTTTCAACAGTGTTACTCAAAATTTAGTACAGTCCTCCTCTCTCTTGTCCAGTTATTTCCAATCGGTGATATTGCAACATTTTTATCATCTTTCACGTGAATGATGGTCAAGTGCGCTGCCTTCTTACCGATGCTTCAATGCATGTTGTCAATTAAAGACAACTATATTCAGCAAAGAAGAATGTGAGGGCAACTTTTTACTCAGTAACTCAAGCTTTGATCTGCAGTTTTTTGTTTACATTGTACGAGGACAAAATTATCAGAAAAATATCATTCACGTTATTATCAACACGAAATATTCTTAAACTAATTTATACATGGTGTAAGCTTGGAAGCGGATCTATTTGATAGCTAGTGCGCTCACGCATTCAGCCGGCCGCCGCTGTATCTGCTGAGATGTTTACAGGCATATGAGCATGAAATGATGTCTTGAGGACAGGGCAGGATGGGGTACAGATTAACCCTCACGACCCAGATGGTCACCCCTCTGTTGTTTTGGGACATATATTCCGCCGAAAAACCTAGTTCTTGTAGGAATTTCCGGTCATGGCATTCACGCACGGTGAAGCCCATGGCACATAATGCAATTTCATATTTTGAACAGCTTCCCAGATTTGACATGACATGGCTGACCTTTGATGACTTTTGATCCGCCATTAGCACTTACAATGCAATTGACGAGACTCAAGCTTCCAACTATGTGTAAAGGTACTAAGGCTTACAACACAATGGCCTTGTATTATCAGTCGCATATGGTATTATTTTTGCCATTTTGTTGTCATTGACCGATTTTAAGGGCAAAACCCCTGCGTCAAAGCAAAGAAAAACGGGGTGTATAGGTAAAGATAAGGAACTTTGTTATATCGAAAGCCAAATTCCAGCCCAAATAGCTCGCAATGCCGACACAAGTAGCTTAAATCCCTTCAAGGTTATGCCAAAAGTAATGAACTTAAAAACGATGTCAAAAGCAAGCAAGAATAATGTCGAACTTGGTAAGGACCGTCCGATTTATTTCAGGTGTCATGTTTTCAGGAGGCAACAAGTTTGGTTCTTGACAAGGTGTGTTAAAGCCTGACAATAAATTGTTTGCAGAGCAAGTGCATTAGCGCTATTATGATGCACTGAATGTCGGCTCTAGTCCAAGCAATGCTCAATAAATCATCTCTGAGTCGTTTGCATTGGCCGAGCCACGTTGATAACTTACCCCCTAGCGTCAACCATAACTGAACTAACGACGGGAGCTGTTTCTCCTTCATCGGCTTCTGCTGTCTTCGTATCTGACTTTTTTGCACAAACCGCCACGATCACAATCAGACATACTACACACCATGCAAATGATGCAATCAATATTACAGGATACATATCAAACATGGCTGATTTATAAAAGGAATTGCTTGAAATCGGAACACTATGAATTAATTATGCCAGAGCCAGCAATGCAGTTTATGAGTGATATTACCGCCTTCAATACTCATTTGCCGTAACACTAGCGCATGTTTGTAATTTTCCTCCTTTTGATTTGTCAGATCGAGAATCAGCAGCATTCCTCTAAAAACGTGCCTACTTTGGATAATATCTTCCTCTTGAAACAAAAATTAAATCATCCTAATCGCGCTACTGTGGGTGCTGCAATTTTACCACCAGGCATATGCAATATTATCCCATATATTTTTCTCGCACAACATGCTATGATTGATCGCATGGCGTCATGAAGCATACATGCCCTTTTTACACTGCGTGCTGTGCTTAGAGTTTTAAGTTAACTCCAGTGGTGCCATAAACCATATTTTTATCGGACTTTGTCTGTGATTATTTCATCGCTGTTGAGATAGTGTTGCTAAATATATTGATTGGTGATTAAGAGTGACTATCAAGAGTATGGATTAGGCCACCGAAAACCTGCTTTTTATTTACATGCACATAAGATTCATGCATCCCCTGATTCGCATGATACTTTTCTTTGTACCTACCAGCTGTTCGTCCCTTATGATGCCGATTTTCTGGAAATGTTTGCGGCAACGTGGACGTTATGGAAGGCTGGTAGCATTATCATATGCCAGCTTTACGGGGACTTAAGGCCAAAGCCAAGTGTGGAAATATCTACATTGTTTGATGTGTGCTTGAATTAAAAATATATATATATATATATATATGTATATATATATATATATGATCTGAACTTTATCCTGGTTGCAGAGCTCCGGGAAGATGCGTGGAAACATTTGTAGCACGACTAATCCCCTATTTTAGCACCAGTCCGACTCAAGAGCCATCCAACGCCGCCTTCCCAATTTTCATGCGAAGCACACTTAGTTCTTTAGATAGAAAGAGGGGCTTCAAAGTGCTCATTTGGCACATCTGACCTTCTTTGGGCCTTTAACGTCACATTCACCATATTCACCATTCACCTCATTTCAGATCTGAAGAATCGGTCACCATGAACAAGTGGCACTCAGTGAAGCTGACCCGTTTCGATCGAGATGGCTCTTTGCAAGTGGACAATGGCACCATCATTCGCGGCACAGCACCCGGTCACCTAAACGAGCTTAACCTCGACCTGCCACTCTATGTGGGAGGAGTCGAGTAAGTAGTCTTTACCTTTGTCAAGAGATGTTAGTGCTGCGTTCGACATTTTGGTACGACCGAATCGTCGCGACCAATAGAACTTTGATTATTTCGTGAATGGCTGCAGTTAAGCAGTTTGAGTTCGAGAAACATCTGATAATCGTCCCTTTTGTCTTGAAAACTTGTTACGATGAGAACCACATCGTCTCATCAGTTATGTGATTTAACAATAACAACTTAAGTTGTTACCATGTACTCCACAGCTCTCCGTTTATCCTGAACCCCGAGTTCGGGCTGCCGGTGGGCTTGGATGGAGCTGTCCAAGCGATCGGAATTAACGGCGCCCTCCTCAGGGATCTGATGGCGAAAGCAACTTTCTCAAGCAAGGTTACCAGGTGAGCTATGTTAAATCGGTCCTTTCTGGGCCGTCACACCGAGGATGATCGACATCCTGATTTTATGTTGCGCTCAAACCAGTCCATTTATTTTATGATCCCCGATGTCTCGGTGGATATCAAAGGGTCCACCATTATGCCATGAGGATATAAATCTTCTTTCATCAGGAAGCTTAGTTTTGATATGCTTACGGTATGCTGTATGGCTTACTGTATTGGTTGAAACGTTCAAAATTGGTCATTATGAGATGAATGGGGCCATTATGGGCGCCACTAGGCCGGCAATGAGCAACGCTGGGGAACATTGGTGCCACTGGAATAGCACTTCGTGACCTTTAACGTTGCCTGAACTATCGTCAGAATGCAACAAGCCATTGCACTTGGTGCAAAACTCGCCGAATCTTTTCGTGTGGTGTCACAGCTTACTGAGTCTACTGAAAGCTCTTAAGTTGCCGGACGAACTTGAGTGTGTATGTTCGATGCGTCTCGCAGACAGGACGCTTTCGTCTTAGTAACGATGGCCGGAGTTTTCTTCGAATTCGGCACCAGCCCACACGGAGCACGCCCCGTCAGCTTACAAAGGGCTGTGTTTGTTCAAGCGTGTGCGGTACGTGCGTAGCACGTTTCTAACGTTGACTCATTTTGAGACCGGTTGCAGTCAGTAAAGGAAATTCAAAGTTATTTGTTCACTATTGGGCAATGAAGCACAACAATCTCCACGACATTGTTTGGAAATACCGCCGAACAACGCCAATTGGAATGCATAACGACTTGCAATCTTCTCGACTATACGCCTATCGTGTGTGACCCCATTTCCCCCATGCTGACGTCAGAGGTGTCAGTTGGGAAACCAAGACCACTTCCCGACAGATGCATTGTGGGCTAGCGATATTTTCAACAACTACGCACTAGTGAGCACCAAAAGTAGAAATACAGCCTGATTTTGTGTCCCTCACGAATTATTTTTAAGATGGTTGCATCGATTACACAATGAACGTCCGTGGCCTCTTTAAACGACGTTTGAGTGTAGGGCGACATCAAGCGAAGTGTTTTGAATTCGGCGCCACATTTTTCGATAAGACCATTGTATCATGAGCTTACGAACTTATGAACGAACGAACCATGAACTTACGGGAGCCTATGCAGAAGAGAAACTAGGCTTAAAGACTCCGTTGTGAAGCTTGGTATGCCCGGCCTGGTCACGAATCCGTCCGTTCGTCCGTCCGTTCGTCCGTTGGTCCGGTAGTCCGTTACTTCGAGGGCGGGACATCATCGATCCGGCCGGGCGCCCGCCGCCCTCGTGTCCCGCCAGGCTCCCAAATGTGACCTCCGGCGCCGATCAAGGTCAGAGCGTCCGGGCTGACAGGCGTCGCAGCACGGTCGCCGCGGCTTGCTGTCATGCAGGGCGCCTGACAGCACGGTCTGCTGCACATCTCGTCCGCGAACAGAGCACTGGACTGTGCTACGTAGTACTCATATCAATTTGGGCTGTTGCGCTGTCAACTCAGTATTGGTTGAAATGTTTCAGCCCGAGCTGTGAGAAAACAGCAGGGATATGAGCGAGGTTTCCTGCATGCGGACGTTTGGATTCTGGCGAGAGGTCTGTCGTGCTCATGCGCAGGTGCAGGGCGGAACAGGCGGCCGTCGCGTGATGGTGTGATTACTTTCGGGCGGTATCGTGACAGGCCGCGTGCCGGAGCTCGCAACATTCCTGCCTTCCCCCGAGACCGGCCTGACGAGCAGGCCACATGTTCCGTTCGTGTATCTCTCGCCGACTCGGGCGGCGGGCCCACCGGCCCGGGCGCGCCCATTCGCGTGTTCGCCGTCCGCTGACAGTGCGGTGACGCAGAGCAGTCGACGAGATAGTGGGCGCAGCGCGTCGATTGGTCCCTGTCTGTTAACAGGGCAC
>NW_023596461.1:19954981-19984265 GCF_011947565.3 Pollicipes pollicipes
GCGTGACCTTCTTTTGATCAGTCCACGTACTCCCTGTCAATAATGTCTGGGATGTCCTATCCCCGAGATATGTGATATAGCCACTACGTTTTTACGTTAGGAATCAGGTTGCATGTGATTATCCTTTCCTTGAGCACTACGACATTCACGAAAAGCTTTCTCGCCTGCGCCTTTCCGTCCTGCGCTTGTTTCTACAACCATCTAAAACCCGCGCGAACGGACATGGTCTCAGCCTTTAACAGCCCCATTCACTGACCACTTAAAGTTTGGGCGTTAGCTATTCCCAGCCAAATTGCGGTGACATTTCGGAGCTGGCGCTGCCTTCCTGTCAGCGTGACCGCGCAGCCAGTGGGTCACTCGGATCGACGGCCTGACATGGAGCGTCAGCCGCGGTGACGTGCATCAACTCGGCAACGGGCGACCGCCCCGCATTTGGACCATCACCCCGCTGGGCCGGTCAGTCGCGTCGGCCAGCCGCCGTGTTCGTCCCCCGCACGGCCACGCCCGGCGATAATGGACGGCTCCCACGGTAGTCGGGCCGCTGTGCCCGGTGCCACGCGCAGCACCGGCTATGCTGTGTTTGTTCTCCATTATTGTGTTGCGCCGACCGCGACGAGTGCCGGTGCGGTAATTGCTTGCAAACATGGCCAGTACATAAGTGGCGCGAGCAGCGTCCTTGTGACGGCTCGCGCTCAGCTGCGGGCGACACCTGTGGTCTGTTCTACATACCGGAATAGCTTCACACCGTCCCGGTAGAAATGTGCATTAGCTACGTGGGTGGCTTCATTCGGTAGTGACGTGTGCTCACGTGAAAACGTAGATGTTTTCTTTCACCGACGCAGAACTTTCCCAAACCAGGTCGGAACGCCCGCAAATTCCATGACATTAGCATAGAGGGAGTGTTCCACCTTTCGGGCATATTTCAAAATATGCTATAGTGAAAGCCCTGGACTAGTTACGTCTGATATTGCCAGTGGGCAGTGCTGCTGCAGCACCGTCAAGACATAATGACACCTATTTAAGTTATTTCCCTGTTCAAATTACGCTATCGGGGCTTTGCAACAGCACAGCGTTTTCTTCATGCAGTCGCGACCACGGTCGTCATGACAACAACCGTACGCACCTCTACTGGTGCAAATAAAAGAAGGTTTGTGATTAGCCCAGTGGACAAGGGCCTGTTACCGAGAAGCTGGTTGGTTGAAGTGTGAAGGATTGCGTGACAGGGATCATGTGATATCCACATTCCCAAAGCCAAAGTGCGCCTCGAAAAGAGCCACCGTGTTAAACGCCGTTGGGCGGAAATCAAAGTCATAGTCTAACGTTTCGTTAAACTCGTGGGATAAAGCTTCATGTTTACATATACTTTTGTCTAATTTGCTTCAAGCTTTCGTAGCATTTATTATACAAGTATTTTGACACAGCGTGCTGCAAACAATAGAGCACGTACGTTGGAAAAAGGCAAATGAAATGTATTACTTTCAAGTGATGAGCAGGGAGACGAATGGCATTTCTTCCACAGGTTCGGCTTCTTCACATCAAGATTATGATCTATTCAGGATGTCGAGAAAACTAGTATCGCTGATCAAATCGTAGGCGCTGATGTAGCAATGCGCGCAATGTACAAATAGGTGGGATGCTCTGTTTAAGACGAAATCTTTCCGCCTCATGATATGTTATGTGATTTTCACCAGTTATCAAGTGCATAATGTAACAGTACTATAAGGCAGTGCTATAGACGTCCTTGGTTCAATGTGGGGTGTTATGTGTGTTTGACTTTAAGACATATACGTTGTCTGTGGTTTGTGCAAATTCGGCCAATCGCAATGTTGCCAGATTACCACTAGCGTAAGCAATCTCGTCATTCAACATTGGCACTTCGTGGATGGCAAGACATCGCACAAACGAGTAGCACAAATTATCAGCCTTATTCCTGAATGACCCTCAGCCACAACTTATGAATGAGAGTTAAGCCGAACTGCCTGCTTGTGAACGCATGACCACCGGAGATTTACGGTAGCTCTCACCGAACTGCGGTGCGTGGAGGGTCAAGGTTCCTGATAGGCAGCCTATCTGTCGCAAAGGTGATCCTGGCTCTTTATGAGCGAGTGAAACCTGTGATGGGCTAAAAGGCCGTATGCGATGGACTGACGCATTCTACAAAATCCTCTGTGTCATGGTATCCAGCAGAAGCCAAATTAAAAACACTTCAATCTTTGTCACCTCCTCGTTAAAAACTCCTTGCTCACCCGAGTGGCTTCCGGAGGCCGTACTCCTCGGGGCGCCACCGACTGCATGTGCTGTCGGACGCAGCGGGCGTGTTCGCTGACGCGGCGGCGTCACGCGATCCGCCGGCTGCCGCGTGACGGTGTGACACAGGACGTGCCCAGCAAGGCGGCTGGGAGCTGGGCCGCACCTGGCGGGACCGCTCGGGCAGGCAGGAAGTCACTCCCGGACATGTGAGCAGTGGGCTGGCGTTTTCCTGGCTCCATGGCGTGCATCAGGCTAGGATTTATTTGTTTATCATACACTTGACCACCCTCAACATCATGGCTGAGTGAGGCAAGATTTTAATTGGTTCGGTTCACAGTGGAGCACTTATCCAAACGTCCTGATTGTCAACGTCGCCCTCGAATTCTGTCACGATTAGTTAGCGTACCGAACCGTGCTTAGCCACCACTACTGTGACAGGATAGCGTGACACTCGCGAACTTCTGTGAAATTCCCGGCCCGATCTGCCAATGGACGGTGTCAATGGACGTCAACGGAGACACCACGCCCCAGTCGTTATTGATAAATGATTAGTCTTGTCATCATTCTCAAAATGACGACCGCCTGCAGCCTAAACAGACCACAAATCAGGAACTTTGAAAACGCTCCGGGCTAACGGCCGTGCGTGGGCCGGCGGGCGCGGCGTGTTCGACACGCCCGGCGCCTGTCGCCGGCGCCTCGCCGGTGACCCCGGCGGTGACCCCGGCGGTATGACGCCGGTCGGCGCTCAGATCCGTCACAACTTCGGACGTCGCCTTCCGGTTCACGGCCCCGCGACCGAGCTCCGATCCAGTCAGCTGCTTGCGGCGCGCAAAGGGACTTTAAAGCGCATTGCGCTGATACAGCTGTGGTTAGATCAAGGTTATGTTTATGTTAGATTAATTATAACGGCTATTTCATGACATCGGCGTGTTCTGCGTTTATGAGACACGTTGGAGAGATGATAACTGACTCACGAGATTTATCTTGCCACGCACCCGGAAAACCTTAAAAAAGATCCCAAACATTCGTCAAGTCATGCAATGGGTGCGCTTGCATTTGACATGGCAAAATCTTTAATCCTGGGGTTCGATGCAGTGTATATCGTGGCACTAGTAAGACGCAGTTGATCAGTGATAGGGATGCTGATTTTGAATTACTCGCAATTATATTATATCAACCGTTTCCACAATGGGTACCCTGCCAAATGGAATCCCTGCCTTGCGTTAGAACAAGCGTGACCTGCTGCTCGCATCAATCCACACATTGGCGGGCACGATTTTCTGCCCCTTTCTGGTCAATATGTGTAGGTCTCATTTCGCTACGATACCGGATCGTCCAGATCTGGGCCCGCTTTTGATTCCTGTTGAGTAATACCTTCTCTGTTAAAAATGTGGCACTTCCCATATCCTAGTTGAATGCTGATGTTGCGTTTTATTAAGACTGCAATGCTGCAAGAAAACCGTGTCTGAAGAAGCCGCTTGTGTGTACATGCCCTGAAATGCAAACAGCGCAGCTTTTTAACGGTCACGCTTTTTGTTGCTGAAGGCAGCAAGAATGTTGATAGAGGATCGGTGATTTTAAGGGTTTGTGTGAACCGTGACGGCCGGGCCGCTCAGAGTTAAAATCTCATCGCTGCTCAAGCGATGCCCCCGTCCTGCGGCCTCACCCGTATAGACATCTTTTGGGTCGGTTTGTCTCAGTTCTAAAGAGGGGCTGTTGTGTCCTTATTATGTTAATACATTCCGCTTAATAGATGCAGACGCTTGTTTCGCAGGTGCAGGCGTCCATGTTTCACAACCTCGAAGTGACTTTGTGGTTTCATGTCTTGGTTTTACTCCAGTGGTGTTCCCTGAACAAATGCGTGTTTAAAACCCTGTATCTGTCCCGGAAGACTAAGTCAATGGATCAGTTTGTTGTAAGCTGGCGCTAGCTTTTAAGAGATTAAGGCTGACCGGAGCGTCGCCGCACGCAGTCTCACCGTTGCACCCGAGGCTTTGCAAGGGATTCAGTCCGACCTGGTCCTCACAACCGCCACCCGGAAATCCCCTTATTTATCGCAGACGGGGTTCTAATCCGTCAGCATTTGGTGGTGTCCTCGAGCGTCCATCCCGCTGGCAGGACGGATGAGCCCTGACAAATTGTCCGGTCAGAGGCGGACGCTCTCCGGCCGGCTTTGTTCCGGCCTCCGTCAGGCGTCGAATGCCATCAATTTACGGTCGGGCCGGCTGGCGTGCGGTTCGCCGAATCCTCCGGCCCGCCAGCCTTGACTGTCGGCACGTCCCGGTCGCCACCCCGGGCGCGACCTCGTAGCACGAGGCTGAGCTGGTCGTCGCGCCGCAGCACGCCGACCGCGCCAAACACCACGGAAGCGTGCGGCGCCCGCGAGGCGAGACGGTGCGCAGGTGTTCGCCCGTCGCTGTACTGGACGCTCTTGTGGGAGAAAGCCACTTGTGCAGATGATCTGGAATCACGGTATAGCTGAGAGGTGATCGCACACTGCCAAGAGTGGTCCTTCCAAATACACATATATATATATATATATATATATATATATATATATATATATATATGCGACGGTGAAACCGCTTATATAGGCGTTATATAAAAGACATAAAAGTCATAAGAAGTGGCATAAAAGACTCTCTTCAGTGTGTATGTGAGATGGAATATAAATGCCGGGGCTTCCATGCGCCTAAACATGCCGGGGCTCCCATGCGTCCGCACATGCCGGGGCTCCTATGCGTCTGCACATGCCGGGGCTCCCATGCGTCTGCACCTCACACGCGTCTGCATATACACCAAGTCGTAGATGGCCACCTTAATTCTCCGAAGCTCTGAGGTTGAACTCGAGCCGTTTTCCGTCACTGAGACCGCACACCGCGCGCCGAGTCGCCATCACTGGCAGCAAGGCGCAGAGCGCGCAGCTTCCACGAAGTTCTTGTGCCGTACAGGCGTCTCACACCGCCCCCGCTTTTGATGCGGTGGGCGTGTGACGGCGCGTCGGTTTCCCGAAGAGCGTTGTCCCCGGGAGCCGCCCCGTCGGGCACGATGCGATGAGCCCGCTCCCCCCCCCCCCCCCCTCCCCCGGCCGGAAACGGGCGCTCCGCACGGGCTGCCTGGTGATGACCGGCGGCCTCTGTTGCGCCGTCTGACGGCCGCTTGACGGCCGGCCGGCCGGACCCGAATCTACATGAGAGCGGCGCCGGACGGGGCCGGTCGGTTCCGCACCCCTGGCCAAAGCACGCCCGTCTGGTCTGCAGATCGATCTATGACGGCGCGGCCGGCTCGCCCGCACCAGCCGCCGCTATTTTCGGAGGGCTCGAAAATCCCAGTACTTGCAAACGATTCGCCAACATTTGCAATCCGTTTCCGATGCGGCTAGTGCGTTTTACGTTTATTGTCGGCATCATGTGTTGATGCAGTTCGTTTTTCTGTTTGACGGTGGTGATCTGGCTTGTGGAGAGGCGAGGCGTAGTGGAAGCATGCTTGATTGAGCTTTGTGAGTGTGCCTTACGTCCCACTTTGACCCATCCAACATTTACGCCATGAACTGGCGCAGTCAGGTGTTGCCAAGGCCGCGACGTCTTCGATCCAGCGAAGCTGCAGCCACACGGCCTCGGAGAGCGATGACCCGTTTGCCGGCGGCGTCTCCCCTCCGCCGGGCATTAGCCCGCCGTGGCCCGGCCGTCATCGCGCCGGTCCCGTCTGACGTCCGTCCCTGTTGCAGGTGGCACGCCGTCGCTGCCGGCTGGCCTGCCGTTCCACTGTTACCGCCGCTTCCGGGGCTGCCTGCGGCGGCTCACCGTCGGCAGACACGCGGTCAACCTGGCCACTCATGTGGACAATGTAAAACTGAGCCGCTGCCCGGCCGTCTGACGCCGCCGGCTGCCGCGCGCCCCCCGCGGTGCGGTGTGACCTCACACGGTGTGACGCGTGGTGTGACGGCCGACGGCGGCTCCCGTGTGAAGCGACGGTGTCACGCCGTGCGGCGACTGCATGACGTCAGGGCGTGATTTGGACGCGCGTCGACGCCGTGTGACGAATTCGTTTGGTGTGACTCTGGGACGTCACTGCGCGAAGCTACGCCAAAGTGACGACACCATGTGAGTAGGACGGCTGGCGTGACCGTGTGAAATTGAGCCGTGTGTGAATGGCACCGTGTGACGATGTGTGAAATTGGGAAGCGTTGACGCCGTGTGGTGAAGTTGTTTGGCGAGAGTACTTGACCGTGGCTTGTGAGGGGGTATCCGCGCATGAGCCCGCGAGCGCGGCGAACTGAATGCGGTGTGGTAGTGTTTGGCGCGTGTTGTTTGTGCTCAGATGGAGTTTTTAGAAGCTGTTGACCGTACCGACCGACAACACCCCGTCTCATGTGACCTACGCTGTTAACTAATACGCTGGTCATGTTCTGTTTTGTGCATAATGCATGACGTTTGTAAATATATGTCATACGTAACAAATAAGGTATTGCAGTGAGCTTGGAGTCGAGGTGTATATCTGTAAAATGGTCGTTTTTTGGGTCGTGGTCGGAAGTAGCGAAGGATTCCTGGAGCCGACTGCCTGATACTCTTTGACATGCTAACCATACATGAACTGGCCCCCTCAGTGGCACATCCATTGACCGAAGGGAGGAGCAGATTTGACCCCCTGCTTGCGTCAAGAACGGTGGGCCGAATTGAAGTATTCAAATAGCAATTGACATCACCATGCCGTTTGGTCTCAGACCACACAGAAAACTTAAGTTCAAGTGTTTATTAAGATCACAGGTCAAGGTCAAAGTCTAAAATTTCACTTTGAATACCCGACCGCTCCCAAAAGGCATTTCATTTGAAAGCTCATTTCATGGTGTGAAAAAGATGCCCTGATCAAGCACACTGGATAGGAAGACATTCAGTGCTACGTGCGCCGCACCATGCCTAGGCTAAGGGCACGTGCCGTGGAACTGAGAGCTGAAGCCTTGGTGTGTACGCCTATTTTGGTAAATTGATTTCGGTCATATTTGAACTATCTAAACGTTGAGTGGAAGAGTTGAGCCGCAATTATGGATATCAGACACGTGATCCGGAGCGGCTACTCGTTTATACACTGTCCAAGGTCGAGGTCAAACAGATAACCTCGATGGCGAACAAGCGGTTGGATAGATTTTCGCGACGTTTTCGACGGTTAGTTCTGTCGAAAGCGCAACCTACAAACTGAAATACAAACAGCCTACAAATTACGCCCTTCTACCCCGCCGCCAGCCTCGTGGGTGTTGGTTTGCAGGTGGACCTATTGTCTCATGAGTAATGGACTCATTGGCTCAAACTTCCACTAGACAGATGTAAAGATGTACTTTGGTTTGGCTTGTATGTCAATTTGTCTTCGGCTATGCGCTTCTGTGAAAAAGAAAGCGAGCATGACGTCACCCTGACGTCACTTATGCTTGATCTATTATGGTCACGTAGCTGTTGTTTTAGCACAAGACGTGAAACTTATAAATTGATGGTTTCTGAAAATTTTGCAGCGATACCTTAAGGTTACTGTCAATTATCGCGAATATTCGACAGCGGGAGGGGGGAGATTTGACCCCCTACCCAGTCAACACCGGGTTAAGGCGCTCAAATGGTCCTATATTATAAAGGAGAGCCACGCAAGATGGCAAATACCGGGCTAAGGCGCCCAAATGGTCCTATATTATAAATAACAGCCACACAGGATGGCAAATGCCGGGCTAAGGCGCCCAAATGGTCCTATATCATAAAGGACAGCCACACAAGATGGCAAACTCGTTATGTGTTCATAATGTACTGGCGCGTCAGCACGCGGTCAGCCCCAATAGACCATCTCTCTGGGTAAATGAAGGGATGGCGTTCGGCGCTAACCCCTGCACCTTGGCGCCGAAAGGGTCGGCTATGTCTTGCTGAAGGGAATTATACATACGGTTGTGTCGTTGATAGGCTTTTTGCAAACCTGAACAAGCGCGTTCGTAGCAAGCAACCCGGTATACCAACATGGCACGATAAAACGTGGCAAATTTGACAAAGAAATACATTTTTGATTCGAATGAAACAAGCCCACCCATTTCGTGCTGTGATTAAGAACAAGCTGGCTAAGCGCTTGGTCACTGTTCTCGGGAAATAAAGAGGATTTGTTGCCTATAAAGTAAAAATCGATCGCTCAATAGTTTCTCACGCCCCTGAAGGCGTTACGCTGCCCTGTTGTCCGCCCTGCTGATCTGTGGGCTCCTCCCAGCGCATGACCAGCTCCAGGGGCCACTGCCGGATGACGTCCGCGGCTAGAGGCGAACCGACGCACCCCCCGTTTTCCTAGTGATCAGGGCTATTTAGAAATTGTCCGTGGCATGAGTCGCATGCTGTTCAACATCGTCAACGCCTACGCGACAGCGTCTCATATCAGAGATATTGATGTCCACGCTCGTGACCTCTATTTCTGAGGGAAGAGAACGGCGTTAGGAGCACTGCTATGAGCACGGTGTTCTTATGCCGACCATAATCGACCTCTACAGTGAGCTGCGGATAGCGCAGTTATTGTAGTCTGCGCGTATTCGGGTTTTCTGTACATCTCTTGTAGTTATCTATTATCGCTTTGCCTTTACTGTGTTCAATCTTGACCGACACGGCATAAAAAACAACGTGTTTCCGAAATGCAATCAATGCTTGATTGATAAGGTTTAACCAGCACTTTGTGGTGCATCGAAGGTCGATTACTTCCAGCATAAGCCCTCCGAAATCATAACGTCGAACAACCACTAGCTCCAGGCTGCCTCACCCAAATTAACACGCGCTCTGATGGGAGTCAAATTGAGCCCCGAATACTTTCCGGAGTGGTTTCCAAACGGCGCGGCGTAGCCGCGCCAAATTTTGCATAGCTGTGGACAAATGAATAGCGGATTGTCTGGCATCAAAATTTAGATGTACCTTGAATGATCGCTTACATATGGCAGGTCAAAGTCGGGCCATGGTTTCAGCGAAGGCAGTTTCTAGGGAATCGCTCAATCTGATCCAACAACGGAGTGTTAGATGAAGCCATACATCTCTGAGACGCTTTCTTAGGCAACACAACAATTAAAGGAGTACATCACATTGACCTAGGGTCAGGTATGAGGTTAGTCCAAGGTCAAAACCAACCTGTTTTATTGCTCTAGGTCTTGATGTATGTTATAGTTTTGGTGCTCATTTCAAATTTATTGATATCAGGAACCGCATTATACACCTTCTGTTGACTTTTAAAAGGCCTAAAATTACTCAGGTCAGTATTTTGTTTTTTGGAACATACTGTCTAGTGTGTTCTTTGTCGCTTATTCAAATGCAAAACTCAAAGCGGTCTTGTATTGCCACCATGACCTTCAAAAGGTCAAACAAGGTCACTGACCTTAACTGAGCATGTGACCTTTTGCTCAGAGCAGTTATCTAGGTTCTAGGTGCCCTTTGGAGACCAACGTATAATTTGACCTTATTTGCCCTTATTTGACACGATGGTCATGGCCTAGGAGCTTCAAACACTGACCTAAGTGAGTTCACGGACAGGTCAACACGCCCTGTGAATTTGGTGCCTCACGCTCCCTTAGTTCCTGAGATCCCAGGGAGGTCAAATTGACCCCCCACCCGAGCGAAGGGTATTCAACTGGCCACCCGGGCGCATAGCTGTAGACAATTGAATAGCAGATTGTTCGATGTAAAAAATCAGATGGACCGTGCAAGGTCGCTAGCCTGTGGCAAGCCAAAGATAGGCCATGGTTTCAGCGAAGTCAGTTTCTAGGGAATCGTTCAATCTGATCCAACAACGGAGTGTTAGACGAAGCCATACATCTCTGATATGCTTCCTTAGGCAACACAACAATTGAATGAGCACTGTCAGGCATGAAGATCAGACTAAGGTCAAAGCCAACCTGCTTTATTGCTCTAGGATTTGCTGTATGCTACAGTTTGTGGTACTCATTTCGAATTTATTGACAGCAGGGACCGCTTTCTACATATTTCACCGACTTCTTAGAGTTCAGAATAGGTAATTGACTTAAAATAACCCAGGTAAACATTTTGTTTTTAGGACTATACTGCCTACCGTAATCTTTGTCGCTTATTGAAATGCAAAACTCGGAGCAGTCTTACATAATTTTGGTCACCATGACCTTTAAAAGGTCAAACAAGGTCACTGAACTTGAATGAGTATGCGACCTTTTTCTTATAAGCAGTTATCTAGGTGCTGGGAGGACTTTGGAGACCATCCTGGAGTTTGACTTTGTTTGACCTTATTTGTCCAGAAGATCATGACCTAGGTACCTCAAACTTTGACCTAAGCAAATTCACGTACAGGTTAGCATACTCCGTGAATTTGATGTTTCTAGCCTTCTTAGTTCCCGAGATCTCAGGGGGACATCTACCCCCCCCCCCACACACACACCCGAGTGCCCGAGTGAAGGGTATCCAGCCGGTCACCCTGGCGCGTGGTAAGGAAGAGGACGCTGCGGTTCATCCAACACTAATTCATGCTACGTCATGCTCAAATATGCCGTCATCAAACCTGTCGTTCAGCTGCAACTGATCTTCTCTCAAGACGCAAACCGGTTTATATCAGCTGTGTAACAAGAATGCATGAGTCTAGTCAAAACAGTGGACGGTAGCTATCTTGCATCTATTTTGCATCCAGCAAGAAGAAATGAGACATTATGACTTTGCAACGGGAAACCATGCTCATCGTACATACAAATCATGTTTTAGTGTGAGAGCAAATAGGAATATCCATGCTAACTTTGTTGTACATATCCACATTTTCCCATGTTTAGTCTCAGGCTTCTGAGACTTTAGGACTTAACGGAACATGTGCTTAACTCAGAAAAGAGCCAGAGCTGTTCGCAGCATAGGACAATCATGCTCATCACTTGTAAATGTCCTCTATTGGGTACTTTCATGCGGTTTACCACGAAAACAGCCACACTCTGCTCTTTTCTGGGAGATATTTGTTTCCAAGTTTTGTTCGGTAGGCTAGATCACTTCACGGATTGAATAAGGCCAAAGATTAGGGACTTATCCACAGATTGGGCTGGAGTGAATTAAAAGCTGTCAAAATTACGGATTAAGACCGGAGTAGACCTTAACATTTTCAAGCCCACGGATTCACACGGGTTAAAAGCCATTCAAGCTACGCCATAATTAATGTTCATAAAGAAGCTCTTTTGAAACCTTGCCTGAAGGGAAAAAGGTGGTAAAATACACCTCTTTGTACCGCACAGCATCGCATGCCTTGCATATTATTTGGGGCGTCCAGCGATGCTTGGCATTGAAGCAGCGTGAACTGCAAAGAAACAATTTGTGATAGGTGTGGGTAGTTTTATGACCGGATGTTGATCTGTTTGGGCCATGGCTCTCCGTGCTGGTATTTGTATTTGATAGTGAGACACGCTTCAACGAAATTACTGGCCGTGAATCAATTGCGGTGGCTGTACAGGTCATGCAATCTCAAAAATACCACGTTACCGAGCGTTCAGCTCAAGGACACCAAGGGCAAGCGATAACGCAACATACCACTTGTGCAAACCCATTACTAGTCTCCAACTGCCCCCTAACGGTCTCTCACAACAAACAGGTCGCCCCGTCCCACTGAACCACTGTCTGATCAGCTGACCAGTCAGTGGGGTCACGTCCCCTCCGAGGCACAGGACTATAGTCCGCTGACCGGCTCGGGCACTCCCGGCAGCGAACGGGGCCAGCGCGGGCTAGCGGAGGCGCTTACGTAGCGAGACGCGGCGGTGGGCAACTGTAGGTGGGATACCTGGGCAAGACGTAGGCAACCTGCCTGGTGATGAAATTTTAGTTTGATAGGCATGGCGCAGTACCCAACATGCATTATTTGTAAACCCATTGAAGTTGTGCTATGTTATGAGCTATTGCATGGCATTAGACAACTTATTGTACGGTTTACCTACAACCCTACGTTCGGCACAAACTAACAGCAATAACTTCATTGCCGAGGCGGGCCCGTGCTTGGTATTTGACTTAAGGCTCCAAAAAAGCTTCGTTTAGTACCAGGTCCTGCGTTTTCAGCTGGCTCAATGCTCATAGCCCGTCCAGACATCTACCGAAGAGTTGAGATGGCGTCGAAGTCGCTCCGTTCATCACGGCGAGGTGCGTCTGCTTTGCTTGGACCGCTGGGCTGACCAGACTGGTAATGCGTTTCACATTGTTTTCAGAGTTCCCCTCCCCCATGGCCTCTTACCTATATTTATGGTAATATATTTCCTATTCCATAGTATGTTATAGTATAACATCCTTCCTATTTTATACGTAGAATATTTCCTGGTCGGTGAGGACTTAATGGTTATTCGCGGTATCCTGCGGGATCAGTCCTCGGCTACCTCGGTTACGAGTCCTGGGTCTCGGTCCTTGGCAACGTTTTTTCATCATAAAATGCGAGGGTAATGGCGTCATAAATAAGAAACAAAGTATTACGCAGAACGGATCTATATACTTCCAACGTTATGCCTTCATCCCGATATCTTTGATTCCCCATATATTTTTACCACAAGCAAGATCAAATTGACAACATTCGTGCATCTCACGCAACCAAAGATGACTTCACAGCATGCCTACGATGCATGAGATCTTTCTTCCAGTTTTAATTCACTGAATCTGGCAGCTCATAGTAGAAGTGCAGAACCCCTGTTTAATAAAGTAAACACAAAAATATATCATACTTCACAGCAGTGCTCGGAGGATGGGTCCGTCATTTTTGTGTAACGCAAAGAAACCTGCCAGCAAAATATTAGCGTATAAACATTAGAGTAGCGCAAAAGAGCTGTTCACCTTGAGGAGCGCCTTTTGATCGTTCGCTGCTAAATCGAACTTCCTTCAAGTGATTTTTATAGCTCTCGGCCTCCTCCTCTGGTACATCACACATGATGTGTATCTTGGGACGTCATCAAGCAAGATGCTGCACCAGGAACTAGCTTGCCTCTATGATTTGCCACCGTCGACAAATCGTGAGATGCAATTTGGTCGGGTTACATAAGGTAGCTGACATTGACCATAAGTATCAAGTTGGGGATCAGCTTTAAGTCCACTAGTTGTTCCGCTGGGAGAACGCAACAGGCTTTTCGCTCACTGCTATTTCATTCGGACATTTTATGAACCATCAATGATATCCTCCGGACGGCGAGAGGGAATTGGAAACAAATTGCGCCTGTCAAATCGTCCAATTTTACAGCATCCGTCGGAAGTTTCTCAGCGTTGACAGTCAGTCAACATAGGCGACCATGCATCTCGGACCCGTCTAGATTTGACGTCGCCCAGATTGGCACCAAAAATAACCTTGCGGCAAAATTGCTCACTGGATATTAAACTTATTGCAATGACACGAGCTTTGTTTGAATTCCACGTCGATCCAATTTGGTTGTCTAAGATTTCGAAATGCATTCGTCCATTTCTTGTGTGGCGGGCTTTAAACGATGCTTCTGCCTGAGATAGCCTAGTTATTTCCGACAAATCTTCTAAAAACCTGCTGACTGCACTTAGGAAGAACTTAGCACTTAGCACTTAGCAGCTAGATCAGAACATTTTGCAGCATCTCACTGAAAGTCTTGTACTGACAACACTATTTGGCATTTTGATGTTGCAACCCGGGTCGGTCTACCTGCAGCACACAGGTTGTTTTGTGACTATAAGCTTGTGAGTAATGACCCAGGCCAATACGTTTTTTGAAGGAGCATGCTACCTAGCATAATATTTGATCCTTATTCGCGTGCAAAACTCAAAGCAGTCTTGTTTGATTTTGGTCACCATGACCTGCAAAAGATCAGACAAGGTCACTGATCTTAAATGAGTACCAGTGACCTCTTACTTGGAACAGGTATCTGGGTTCGGGGAAACTATGGACATCAATCCGGAGTTTGACCTTTTGTGAACTTATTTGTCCCGAGGGTCACGATCTAGGAACCCAAATTTTGACACAAGTGAGTCTACATACAGGCAGACACACCCTGCGAATTTGGTCTATCTAGCTCTCTTAGTTTTTTAGATCCCTGGGGGTTCAAATTACCCCCCCCCCCTCACCTGAGCAAAGGGTATTCAACCGGTCACCCGCGCGCGCAGAGACGAAAAAAGTGTTTTTCTGTCGCCGACGGAATTTGGAACCGTCTGAATTGTCACCTGGGGCCAAATCTTTCAGAAGCCGTTGCAATATATCTCTAAATGCAATAAACCACAAATAGCAAAGATAAGTTGAATGCAATGCGGCATAACCATTAGACATTTTCGTTTCGGGAGTTCATTTGCACTTCAGCTTCGTGTGCTGGACAACAAACACTGAATGAAGGCTGAGTCTACCCTAACAGAATTATCAGACAAAGGCATATTCAGCATAACTAACTTAAAGGCGTGTAGTTTCCCATTCAGTAGGGGGGAGTCGGGATTGTTTAAGTGCACCTCTGGTGCCTCCTAACCAGGGATGCAGTTACCTATTTAGGCCATCATTTCATCGATTATATTTCGTTTTTCACCATTTGTGGATTCAGCCCCCCCAAAAAAAACTAATTTTGACATTCCTGCTGCCAGCTGCGAAAAGTTGCGTCAAATCTGGGGGAAAACTGTTTTAGGTGCATTCCGGAGTCAGGCTCAGTCAGTTTTTCTTCCTGTACCCTCCCCTTCCCCTACCATCCCTCAGCCATATGCATTTTGCACTACTGCATCCCTGTGACCCTATATTTACCCATGACATTCTACAAGCACCTGCAGCAATATCACTTATTTTCGCGAAGTCATCCTACGATAAGCTGAGAGCCGCCAGAGTTGCCGACTTTTCTTATCTTGGCATAATCATTGCTGCTGCAGAACTCGCACTTCTTAACATGATCCCAATTATTTAAAGCAAAACCCACACCACATTGGTATTAACAGATGCAAGCGACATCTTTAAACACCTCTACGACCTTCACTTAGCTTTATACGCAATGTGATGACAACTAAAGACGTTTTTTTCACGCCTGTCCACCGATCAGTGCCTATAGCCTGAGGTGCAACGAGCAGTGGGAGAGGCCTACACCAGCGAGGCTCGGCCTCTTTATCTCAAAGCCGCTGTTCCTCTCAGTAGCAGAAAGTCCGGTATGAATCCTTGACATGTGTCTCTTCAGCGACCTCCGTTCACCTTTGATGCTACAGATCAGGTATCCACAAAAAGCAATCCTAGATAGGCGGGGCTTTTTAACGTTATTACCTTAAAAACTAACGATTAGCTGCGTCCTTTTAGCCAGTCAGCTTCTCATAACATGAACATAACCAACAGCAGCCCACGGACTTGCACCGAACCCAATGCATTACCGCGCAGCAAACCATTAACCCACCTGTTTTAAATGGCGCGACGCTTTAAAACGCTGCGTAGCAACCTGATCACGGTCGCCGCGAGATGCCGCAACCAGACGCGATTCTTACGACTTGTAATAAGCCTAGTTATTTGGTATTCTATACTGTTTAGTGTAAGAGGTGAATCTTGGCTGAAAAATCTGTAAAAAGTACTGATCTGAGGGGCATCGGAAAAGCCCTGTGTCACCACCCATCTGTGATGTCAGCGCTGGTATAGCATAGTTTGTAGTATGTTTCTGGCACAAGCCAAAAACTATGCTGATCAAAGCTACTATGTTTGGCAGCATTTATGGCTCAACTTGCTCATACAGGGAAACCTCCCACGTATCGATATGTGTTCCCGCTGCAAGCGCTAGCAATTACAGACCAAGACTGAGCTTTGAGTTTCGCCGAGCTTGGGTAATCTGTTGTAATGTGATTATTGTCTATTGAAATTTGTTTTTCTATTCGATATTTGTTCACCAATTGGTTTGCCAAAGTGTCAGTTTATGTCACCGATCATATCCGGTAAATCAGAAGTTTTTCACCCCTCCGGACGCGTGTTAAGTTGCCGAAAGATGTCAGTGGCGATGCTGATGCTCGTTGAGCCAAATATCGTTACATGCTTGTGCTTAAGCCCTTACTAGTGATATTTTTGCACATTTATTCGTGAGTTCAAAATATTTACATGCAATGGCATGCACGGTTATGACATTATTCAAGTTGTGCGATTACATGCCTGATTTCCGTACTACCTTTAAAGTGAAGAATCCATGCTAAACTTTTGTATTGTGTACCGCAAAACATGCCTCGTGACTGAAACTTGCACAGCTTGTTCAATATCTAATAAAAGCAATTGACGTCCACTTCAGTTGGAAATCGCGCCCACGAATGCCAGGTGTGAATGGCTCGACGATAATATTATTCATGGCCTTGAACGCCCCATAGCATATGGGGTGGCAGGATTTCAATGAAGTTACTATGGCGCTATACATGTCGGACCTTAGAGTAGCCTGCACAAAATAGCCTGCATGAACAAGTGTGGGAATTTTAGGTCTTAAGAACGGCAGGGCTGTGAACTGCACGGAATGATCTTCAAAATGGCTATTTTAATTAAAACCCGCAAATTTAGAAGACTTAGAGATTAAGCCCCTTCGATGTTCTTCTAAACCAGAACGGTGTGTGATATATATATATATATATATATATATATATATATATATATATATATATGTGTGTGTGTGTGTGTGTGTGTGTGTGTGTGTGTGTGTGTGTGTGTGTGTGTGTGTGTGTGTGTGTGTGTGTGTGTGTGTGTGTGTGTGTGTGTGTGTGTGTGTGTGTGTGTGTGTGTGTGTGTGTGTGTGTGTGTGTGTGTGTGTGTGTACAGATATATATCTGTCAAATTTCATTTTGATGTCAGGGACGCAGATCAAAGTGGCTGAAGACCGAGGAGCAATCAGGATTTGAGGGCATGTTAGGTCAGATTTATTGGCTCAGCCCGCTTCCCCTCCGACCGATTTTAGACAATGACACCTCTGCGTCCATCCTATTTCCGGAGCAGCTTATGACACAATTTGCATAAAAAGCTTTGAAACTGCAAGCTCAAATCTTAGGAGCAAGAATGCCGATGGCCGGGGGTGCAGCTCTCATCAAACCGAGCGGCGCTGGCGGGCCAACACTGGGCGGCGGGCGCATGACGCGCAGAGCAGGTGTCGGGAAGTAATGTCCCCGAAGGTCTTTCAAAATAAGTGTGCATCCTGCAAAATTTATGCTGGGGCGTGAATGCCACATGTTGTTTTATTCATTTAAGGACGCACTCTGACTAGATCAAAAGCGCCAGCAACGCAAAGAGATATTCCACCTTTACTTGTCCATTTTCACCACCGAATTCCGGCCCCGACTCGCAGTGCTGTGAATGTTCGTCCGTTTCTCTTATAAAGATGCAAATTGCGCAGGTGAGGCATGCTCCCAAGCTACCTCCTAAACGTACCAATTGACATCATCAAGCGTTTAAAGGTATTGTTGTTAGAGACATTGGCGTTTTTCTCCGCTCACTGGCCATCGACTAATATCAGCGAGGTGGCCCGCTGTCGCGCATCCTAAGGAGACTGTAACGCCGGGCACTGGGGTTCTTGCATTACGACTTGAGAGTTCGTATGGTCGAAGTTTGGCAAAGCATTATCGTCTTAAATTCCACACATTTGAGCTGAAGCTGCTTCGGTCGCTTAGCCTGCAGTGGCACAGCAGCTTGGACTAGCTGACTTGCAATGCGTGTTTTTTTAAAGATTTGATCCGAAATTTTTGAATGGAGGGATTTCTGGGATCAGAGCTCACGCGAAGCATTGCTTGTTGTGTGAGCCCTGGCACCAACTATCCCATCGCGCATTTCAATGTCCGTGACAGAATTTGGTGGCGAAAGCTCAACGTGCCGCAATGCTGGGCACGGTCCATCCTTCCCTCCGACGTCACCTAATCTTTACCACGGCCGCTGCCACCGGCCGCAGGCCATTCCTGTCAAGGGCAAAGAGCGAGCGCCTAAAGAGACTCGAACTCACCTCGCCACGTATGGGTGAATCAGAAGGCATACGCTCTAATTAACTGAGCCATCGGAAAGGAAAAATGTTTGCTGCAATAAGCAGGGAGAGGCATTGTTAAGAGGAGAGCATGCGCCCTAAGCGATTTCGTCGGGAAGGGCTGAGGAACCATTTTCTGAAATGTTATGTGGAGGCGTGCATAGGGTTCTGTTCGACATTCACTGAAATGCATACGTGTGTCCGGGTGAAATTTTAGTGTGTCGAGAAAGGCTTGTATAAATGAGATGCGATGCCGAGATACATTGCGTATGCTCGAATTCTTGTGAATACATAAATAAGTGCACAAAAACTACCGAAGCACAGATGGTAAATGTTCCGCGGATTTTACTAGGTGGAAATATGGTTTTAAGGTTGTTCATACCTGTGTCCCTCCCTCCCATGGCGACTTCTGAAACTCTGGCCCTCTACCACCAAACATTTTGACGAAATGGACACCCATGGTTGGTGTATCAGCCTTGCCATGTGCGGTTGCGATTATTAAAGAAAAAGTAAGATAGTAGGTGGGGCTTACAGCAGCCATCATTAGATAGAATATCTCGCTACAGCTTTGTATTGTCTTTTATTAGTTGAATTTCGTCAACATGAATTGCGTTTTTATATTTTTCGTGATCTAAATCACTTTATAATGTCATGGGCAGCCTTACACTTATTTTTCTTTCTAACTGCGTGGCGCTCTTGTTTTGACCCTCGTGGGGAGTCACAGTTCCGGAAAGGTAAACCATGTCATTTGTGTTCGGGTCTGATTGAGGGAGGGTTCGTCAATGAGATTATGCTAATTCTCATGTTGGTTAAGAAAGACCGAGCATGACTCCCATGATCAGCCTGCAGAAACGCCAGCACAAAAAATGGGATGGGGTGGAACACGCGCTCCAAGTACAGAGCAGTTCTTCCTTAATAGATTCTCTCTGTTTTTGGGGCTTGAGCTGTACTGTTGAGACGCGCCGGCAGAAAGAGAGAGAGAGAGAGAGAGAGAGAGAGAGAGAGAGAGAGAGAGAGAGAGAGAGAGAGAGAGAGAGAGAGAGAGAGAGAGAGAGAGAGAGGCTATAGAGGAGCACGTGCCCTTGGAGTCGCAGCCGGGGTGCATGGCGAGATCGCCGACGGGTGGGGTTCACTCGCATCAAACCTAGCCGACACCCGGCTGACCTCCGTGCGGTCATAGCGCACCGCGTGACTGACCCGACAGGAGCGGGCGCTGCTTATGATGGAGAGGCCCAGTGCATGTACACGCTAAGAGCCTCTGTTGTCTGCGAGCGCAGTGCTAGCGTGAGCTTGCAGTCGCCGGCGCCGTGGTGATTAAGGCACGAAGCTCGCCCAGTCCCTGTGCACAGATATGGGTGCGTGTAAAGCCTTAAGGAGGAGCAAGAATTGCGGCCGATGGTTTGAATGAATTGCGAATTTTTTTGAGTCTGTGTTTTGCATATATGGTTTCGAAATGTGATGATGATCTGAATGCGTTATCAACCGGTCACCAGCTGTCCGTAATGTAACATGCGGGCAGTTACAAACAAGACTTCAAAGTGTGGTTAGCGGCCAGCTGATGTGCAGTTGGTCGAGGTCACCCTCAGGTGTCATGCTGTGTTAACGTATAAGTTTCAAGCCAAGGCGATTCCTTATGTCCATATGTAATAATTTACAAACCGGTGGGTTTCAGTATACCATAGAGACCGGATGAACACAAAGGTGATGCCAGATGAGACCTGAAGTTAGCCAAGCAGGTCCTGCTCTGTTGTCCCATTAACCCTTACCCGCAGTTAGCCCGCAGTTAACCTATTATTAGACCTATATTAGCCCGCAGTTAACCTATATTAGACCTATTATTCTAATATATATTATTGAATATCTATTATTCTAATATCTATCTATTGTTATATTCTAAAGTGCTATTATCATCAATTGTCAACCGTCAATCCATCGTGTGGTCTATATTAACCCGCAGTTAGAAAGAAAAATAAGTGTAAGGCTGCTCATGACATTATGAAGTGACTTAGATCACGAAAAAGGTAAAAACGCAATTCATGTGGACCAAATTCAACTAATAAAAGACAATACAAAGCTGTAAGCGAGATATTCTATCTAATGATGGACTGCTGTAAGCACTACTATCTTACTTTTTCTTTAATAATCGCCACCCGCACATGGCAAGGCTGATACACATGTTTTGTTTAGCGGCCAGCTTGACAAAACACACACATTACATCGTGATCACACACACGATGGATTTGACGGTTGACAATTGATGATAATAGCACTTTAGAATATAACAATAGATAGATATTAGAATAATAGATATTCAATAATATATATTAGAATAATAGGTCTACTCACTGCGCATTACTTTATGTCTAGCAAATGATAACAGGGCTGTTCAAATTGTGACATATTTCGAGATAATAGGGGGTTTATTGTACAATGTGCGTTATTCAGGTTGTGCAAAATCGTAAAAGTAAATCTGAAATAAAAGTGAAATAGAAGAAAGATACCAGATTTTAAGTGAAGTCGTTCATTTAAGCTGTCTAATGTTCAAATCATTATTCTGTAGTCGCATCACCTCGTATATCTTTCATATTAAATCAAAACCAAAACAAAGCCTATCTTTGCAATCCAACACAAGCACATCGAATGTATTTACGTTTTGACCTTCATATTCTGAATTGCGTTGCATCTGCACATCAAGCTGGCCGCTAACCACACTTTGAAGTCTTGTTTGTAACTGACCCGCATGTTACATTACGGACAGCTGGTGACCGGTGATAACGCATTACATGATCACCAGCAATGGATCGTCAAAAAGGACCTTTTATCAAGTCTCACGATAAGGTCAGCATTGCGCATTGCGGGAGTGGCACGCCTCGATAAGAAATGGAACAGGCAAGGTGATACGTTTATCGTGTCATGGTGCCCACGTGTTGAGCTATATACTTGGCCATTTTAGACGGGTATGCACGTTTTCGCGATGTCTTGGCACCTAGGGCGTGAAGAGTGACCCAAGAACAGAACGCCTCGATAGGGTATCGAATAGAAGAATGTATCTTTTCAAATGGCACTGTCCCACGTACCACGTGTAACGTGCACACTTGCTGGCTAGATGTGTTTTAAGCTTACGTCCATTTTCACGTTTTGCACAACATCTCGGCACTTGATTATGCGACGAGGAAGCGATTTAGGTATGATATACATCAATAGTGAATCAAACGGGCGATCAGGTGGCACCAAGGTTCTGGTCACACGGATCACGTGGCACGAATACATGAGCTCACAAGGTGGATTTTCTTTTTTTGTATTGTTGTCCCTCGGCACTTACATTTTTACCACATTTTCGGCACTCGTGGTTTAAAGCGACACGAGAGTATGTTTTGTGTGTATGTAGTGTTATTTTTTATAGGGAATGTAGCGGGCATTATGACAACGTGGTGACCCGCACGTGCTTAAAAATTAATTTTGCTGATTTCGACCGGTCTCGGCTTTTTTATGTACCGGCACTCAGTGCGCGAAGCGACTTGACATGCTTCAATAGGCAATTTAGCGTGCAGTCACGTGGTGTTAGGTGTGATGTCGTAAGCGCCGCGTTTCACGAGCACACTAGATGTGAAAATTTATTTTGCTGACTTTGGTGGTGTTACCGTTTTACGCCACGTTTCCGCACCCAGGGCATGTAGCGGCACGGGACTGGCATGTCTCGATAATCGATAATCGATCGAATTAAAGAGCCAGTTGTGTGTTTCCATGTGTGCGTAAGCACGGTTTACGTGTCACACCAACACGTCCCTGAAATATTGAACTTTGCACCTGTAACAGGTTTGAAAGTTTTGTGCCATATCTGGGCACCCAAGGCACGGAGCAGCTGGGGAGTGGTATACATTGATATGGAATCGAACAGACAATCACGCGGCGTGGATTGCAATGCCACGCTTTCTGCGTGGCAAGCGTGCACAGGCCAGCATTATGAAGTTGGCCATTCCCGACAGTTTCCACTTTTTGCGATAGAGATAAGACAGAAGTAATACCCTTATTCCTCGGGAAAAAGCAAAAGAATAGAAATATAGATGCACTGGCATTTCGGCAGCATGCCTTTATCGAAACGACTAGCAGAAGCATTTACTATTCGTATTCTGCTATTCTGTTATTCACTCTTCGAATAGCAGACGCTTCTGCTATTTGTTTCGACAAAGGCATATTACCGATATATAAGCACATCTGAATTTATATTCTCCTGTTTTTCTCCGAGAAATAAGGCTCTTCCCACTGTCATATCTATGTGAATAAGGTTCCTCGCAAATGCACTTAACAACGTACGCATTTTTCTGTGATATTTCGGCAACCAGGGTACGTAGAACTGTGATACAAACTGCAAGACCATCAATAATTCACAATTCTACTTTTTTAAACTTAACGCAGCGGAGAAAACGTGCAAACGCTTGCATGATAAAAAATGTCTTTACAGTGCATTGACATATGAACCTGGACATATAACCATATAGTGAACACGACACCCTAGATCTGTCTTTTAATACACTTATTCTGTAGCATGTTTGCATTAGTATCAAACACAGTGGTATATATATATATATATATATATATATTATATATATATATATATATATATATATATATATATATATACACTCTCTCCTCTCTCTCTCTCTCTCTCTCTCTCTCTCTCTCTCTCTCTCTCTCTCTCTCTCTCTCTCTCTCTCTCTCTCTCTCTCTCTCTCTCTCTCTCTCTTCTCTCTCTCTCTCTCTCTCTCTCTCTCTCTCTCTCTCTCTCTTCTCTCTCTCTCTCTCTCTCTCTCTCTCTCTCTCTCTCTCTCTCTCTCTCTCTCTCTTTATTAGTTGGTCTGACGTTTCGGAATCATGACATCTTACATCTTCAAAGATGCACACCTATAACATACAAGCGAGGAAGATGTGATGACATGAAAACCATGAGGAATAGCTAAGTTGAGATTCATCGTCAAATTGCACAGTCTAAGTAGTTGATATTTTGGAGGGTCAAGGAATTCGAACGGCAAAACATGATCTAAAAAGTGCGATGTGATATTCAGTGGCCCAGGCAAGGGGGACCAAGGAGATACGTGCCTTTCCCTCTCCCGTAGGGTCTAAACGAGTCCAAACGGTCCTCGAGAACGGCAATCAAGGTCCTTTTAAAAAAATTTGAGAGCTCCGGCCCGCAGGGCAGGCCCTCAAATGGCAGTCAGAAGACTGTCATTGACAGGAGATAATGTCAGCCAGAAGGCCCTGACATTCGGGCTCCCGTCCCTTCCCCTGCCCAGGAAATGTTGCCCTGGTCGACTCGAGGCCTCTGCCAACACTGGGCCCTCTATTACGTACCGCGGAACCCTGGCCAACAAAGAGGCCCTCCTTGCTTCAGGGGTCGCGACCAATGCAAATCGTGGGTTCCAGCCTCATTTCTTGCTTGGGAAATGGTCCCAGGACTCCGACCGACACTGTAGTCCAATGTTTGGTGTTGGAGGTCTATGAACGAAATAGAGACCCGCATTGTCCCATGGTGATCCCAATCGATGCAAGAGGCCTTTTGACTGACATCTGAGGTTCTGGCCCTGCGATCCGTGGTCATTGAGGTGATCCACAGCCAGCCTTTCGTACTCTCCATTCTAACACTTGATCGTCGGTCCCGAGGGACCCTCCGGCTTCTCTGCGAGCCCCTTTCCCGAGCCGAATCTGGGCTCTTTGCCAATACAGGACCCTTGTTAGGCATTGCAATCCTCTGACCGACACGGGGACCCCCATTGACTTCAGGGTCACGATCAGTGTAAATCGCGTGTCCCGGCCCTGTTTGGAAAAAGGGCCCTAAGTCTCAAACCTGACGTTTGTCTAAAGTCTCAAAGTATAATCTGGTGACGCATCTTTTGCGCATCACTGTCGTTAAAGGGAAAGTTTTGCATGTAAAGATATTGAAGCAAGCATGACATAATATGAAATGAGCTCACTTGTAGCTATTGGTATACTTTGTAAGTGAGAACGACAGCTCTAGATAGCACAATTTTCAATTTTAGTGAATATAGCCCTCAATGCATCATGTTCTTTTATCATCATTTTATCATCATCCCTTTATCATCATTTATCATCACCATCCCCATTATCAACATCATCATATCATCGTACTCTGCACAACATTGGTTGAGAGCTAATTGGCGGCCGTTATGTTTGGAAATCTCGCTCACGAACGCCAGGTATGAGCGCCTTGACAATTATATTTTTATTGACTTTGATTGCCGCACGGCTTATGAGATGGCATAATTTGGATGACGTTATTACGACGCCTTGAATGCCAAGGTGACTTTGAAATTCCTTCCCGATATACCTTTCTCCATTTTCGCGGGCGTGTGGCTCAGAACCTAGAGAGACTTAGGTTTAAAGAAGGGCAGAATTGTGAACAGCACCGAAAGGTCTTCAAGATAGCTATTTTAATTCAAAACCCCATACAAATGTAGAACACTTTTTAAGACTCCATCACAGGAGTGCAGTTTCGCAAAATATATTTTGATTCTAGAAAAATATGTATGGCGTTAGGCTTTCCCTTCTCGGCCCCAACAACTCTATAGGGTCGGTAGGACCGAAAGGGGAAAGCCCAACACCAAATACACTGCACAAACAGGCTTTTTCAGGATTTGAACCAACTTCGTCTCAACATTATGAAGTTGGAGGTCTCATCCCACCCAAACAGAATAGGAAACCACCGTCCCGATCTAATACGTACGTTTGCTCGGTGTCGGCGAATGACGTCGTTGGAAATCATTGTAATTTTGTTTTTGCGTCAGTGTTCGAAACCAGGCTTTTGGCAATCAGCGTGGAGTCGATGTTACAAGGCTTCGAACGCTGTTGGACGTGTACAGCTTCGGGGAAAAGAGTGTTAGTTGATTTGCGCGACTATTACTGTCTGCCACGGAAACATTGGCTAGTCGCCACAAGGCGAAATGCAGGCTGCAACGAAGTACTCGGGGTAGGCATGTTAGACACGGCTGGTCCGGTAGTCATGGTCAGACCGTTATCGCTATCCGTTTGGTCGACTGCTGCCGGTCGTCAGGTTTTTGCAGCTATTTCGTATAATATTGACGTTGAAGATGAAGTTCACACATTCAAAAGGTTTCTCCGAATGTAAGCAGTTAATAACATTTCATCAGTTTGATTTCATTTTTGATGAGATGTTGTGGCAAAATAACGTGAGCGCCACAGTCTGCATAACTTGAGACATCGATGCACAATGACAAAATAATTTCACAATAGCACAAAACTATGCCACAGTCAGCAAGAGATATACATCATTTTGTTTTAAACCTGCAGCATGCAGCAAAAACAGAGAAAAACTAAAGCAGCGGAATGTAGAGCTTTAAAAGCGTGACTACCTCAGCCAGGTGCAATCAACTGAACGTGACATCGCAGGTTTCATTTCCTTTTGGCCCTTTTACATGTGAAACAGTTGGTAGAAGCCTTCTTGAAATCTGGAATAATTTTGAGCTCCTATTTGTCATGTCCCACTTGTATTTTTCACTCCAAATGATTGGGGCAGACTAAACTCGCCGTTGGGGTGGTCCAGATTGGACTTTGGGGATCAGTGGTCCACCTGAAAGAGTACAAATCAACATCTGTGCCTGAATATGTACATAGCACAAATACACAACGGTACTTCAACGAAATTAATTGCCTTTCAGGTCATGGTAATTAAATGAGCAATGTAGAGCTATTGTCATGCAAATATATTATGAAGCAACGGATATACCATTATTGCGCATAACACTGATGAAGGGTGGGGGAACCGGAGGAGGGGAGGTAAGATAGGCTATCCCCCTTTAAACTTTGTGAAGACCGAAAAGAGATCATAAAAACTGTTCCCCAGCTTGTGAAGGCCTCCATTGCTCCTGACGTTCATCTTTAAGAGCAAAGCTTCTATTCCATGAATGACAGCATAGCTAATCAACATAAGTACGTGGACAAGCCTAGGTTGATTCCATACCATGCAGTTTTGGAGGCTGTAAAATATCTCCCTGTACCCCGAGAACTGTCCAGATAATTCACAAATTTCCATGTTGCATCTTATCACACACTAACTGCCACCTGGGGGATTAACATTTTGCAATGTTAGGTTAACCATGTGAGCCCTCCAGAAATTACTGGAGCTGCCACACGGTGTTAGGGACTTGACCCCCTCCCTCCTCTCTAATCCCTATTATGCATAAATTATAGTATTCATAAGAGATCTAGGCAACTCGAGAGGGAGATGCAGCCGTCCACACATCACCGACTCCAAACCCCCACTCCATCCTTGTGAATGCAGTTGGCAGCGTTTCAAGAACTCATTACAGTACTTCGCCTTATAGCAATTGCATTGTTTTAACGATTGCTGTGTGGCAGCATATGTTTTACGGAAAATTTGCATTCTGTTTCATATATTTTGCTTTCAGGTGTTTTGAAAATTTGGAATCATATGCACAGCGGTCATTTGGTTTCACTGCTAGGAAGGGATTGATACGTGATTCTCCAGTATCCCACATCCATTCAGCTGCCAGTTGGCAAAAGCTGGAGTTAACAGTTTGCCAGACATGTAGGAAAGATAATACTTTTCATACAATCTTGCATTCAGAATGCTTATAACTGATTTGGAACTGGTCATTCATTTTATTGAACTAAGCCATGTAGGGCGAGTCAGGTCAGTTTGGTTTTAATTTAGCATGCATGACAACAAAAGCACAGTTTGAGGTGTGAGCTCAGTTTTGAATGATGTACAGATGGTACACAAATGATATATACTCACGATAACTTTAGCACATAGAAAAGCCTTGGTGGATGTTGCAATGGCCCTCCCTTCAGACCATGCTATTCTTGGCTGTAACAGGGACGGGGCTAAGGGAAGACCAAGGAGCTGTGCCTCCTCTTCCCTCGGTCAAGGCTAGGCTAACCCTAGACACTGGGTGATTTTCAAGAATTTGGTTTGTTTTGAATGGTTGACTTTGGAGAAATTTTGCACTAGCCCTTGCCCCTGCTACAACGAAGAAGATTTTGGCTGTGGGTTTGTTTCACTGTTTGCATACCCTACACAGTTCACAACAGGTCTGACATTGCCATATTTCATGTTCATGTCATGCTAGGATATACTAGTGGATAACTAACATCTACGATGTTAAATCAACCACGTAAAGTTAAAAAGTGGTTGGAATTCAAACACTTATTTTGAGATTAAGCCTTCTCCCACTGCGCATTACCAATAGGCCTTGCTCCAGCTGCTGCAAACAAATTGCATGCATCCCATGTCCCTTTGCGTATATATTATATATATAGATATATATATATATATATATATATATATATATATATATATATAATATATATATATCCCATGATATTATTTCATATTCCTTTTTATAACTTGTATATTAATTTGCATACACATAGTTCTGTAGATGTATATATATATATATATTATATATATATATATATAATATAACATCTCTACAATTAAGGCTGAGCGACCATGGGTAAAATAATGATATATCTAACAGTCACGCACAGTAACGACGTTTCAACATGGTATCGGGGCGTAGCAAACGATTCAAAGGTTATTTTGGGGACAGTCAACTATAACACCATGCGCTGCCACACCACCGGACAGCAGAGGCAGTCGCCAGCCATAGAACTGAGATGTTACCGTACGGATTTCTTCATATGACATACAACATAACAACAAATCTCACCTCCGCTTGATCCCCGGCCATCGCGGAAACAAGACGGCAGAAAATAGCTTTCGCGCGGAGGGAATTTCAACGACAACCTTTGTACTGGTGTGAGGTAAAGCATAGTTGTAACCAGGTTGTACGAGCTATGCGTTTGTCAAAGGCGCTCCATTGGTTGGTGATAGATAATACAATGCAGTGATTGTTGCGTGAGGTCAGTACAAACTAACCATTGGTTAGCTGACAGCCTCCTTACAAGGCAAATACGCTGGCATTTGAACAAGGCAATATACAGTCTGTAGTTTTGTAGGCACGTCCAGCATTGCTGCTAAGTTAAGGGCCTGGTGTGTACTTGTCACTTTTCTAGCAAACAGCCAGCATGTTCTCTTCTTTGCAACACTAGTCGGAGATCAATCGATGTACTGTTCTTCCATCCACAAGAATTTGGTAATTTGATTTACAGTATTCCTTATTCTTATAGTTCCACAACCAGATTCCAGCACCGATTGCAATGCTGCATAGGCTAACACGTCCCTTCATCAGCATGAAAGTCGCAAAGGGAAAATATATGCTCGGACTACTTTCTTGCGTACGAACTGATGTAATAAAAGGTGTGCGAAGGTACTTTTTCCGATACGCTATCATTTCCGTCGGTTCGTTACTGCCACTTACCATTAGCTGCAGTGCAGACGTCGAGAAACCCATGGAGACCGTAGCGTCGGTTGTCGTAGCTTTTGTTCCTAGGATCGGGTGGGGTCAAATCACCCAGCCCCCAAAGGTTTTCCAAAAGGTTTCCGAACGGCGCGGCGTGGCTGCGCCAAAAATTGCATAGCTGTGGAAGATTGAATAGCAAATCGTTTGCTGTTAACACATTCGGATGTACCTCCTAAGGTCGCTGACCTATGGCAGGTCAAAGTCAGGCAATTGTTTCAGCGAAGGCAATTTCAAGGGAGTCGTTCAATCGATGCAACAACGGAGTGTTGGACGAAGCCGTACATCTGAGATGCTTTCTAAGGCAACGCAACGTTTGAGTGAGCAAACTGCATTGGCCTAAGGTCAGGATAAAGGTCAGACTAAAGTTAAAACCAACCTGTTTGTTGCCCTAGGGTTGATGTAAGGGATACTTTCGGGTGCCAATTTCGAATTTATGAGAGCAAGAACCGCATTCTACATCTTCCACGCACTTCATAGAGGTCAGAATAGGTAAATGACCTAAAATGACCTAGGTCAACAGTTTGTTTTTAGGGAGCATGCTGTCTAGCGTAATCTTTGTCGCTTATTCAAATGCAAAACTCAGACAGTCTTGTATAAACCTTGTCGCCATGACCTTCAAAAGGTCAAACAAGATTAATGACTTATGATGTGCATGTGACCTTTTGTTTAGAAACAGTTATCTGGGTTCTAAGGCACTTTGGAGACCATCCTG
>NW_023596461.1:19985265-20003353 GCF_011947565.3 Pollicipes pollicipes
CAGACCAACTATAAAGAGAGAGAGAGAGAGGAGAGAGAGAGAGAGAGAGAGAGAGGAGAGAGAGAGAGAGAGGAGAGAGAGAGAGAGAGAGAGAGAGAGAGAGAGGAGAGAGAGAGAGGAGAGAGAGGAGAGAGAAGAGAGAGAGGGAGAGAGAGAGAGAGAGAGAGAGAAGAGAGAGAGAGAGGAGAGAGAGGAGAGAGAGGAGCGAGAGAGAGAGAGAGAGAGAGAGAGAGAGAGAAGAGAGGAGAGAGAGAGAGAGAGAGTGAGAGAGAGATAATATATATATATATATATATATAGATATATATATATAATATATATATATTATATATATATATATATGTATATATATATATATATATAGATATATAATATATATATATATATTATATACCACTGTGTTTGATACTAATGCAAACATGCTACAGAATAAGTGTATTAAAAGACAGATCTAGGGTGTCGTGTTCACTATACGGTTATATGTCCAGGTTCATATGTCAATGCACTGTAAAGACATTTTTTATCATGCAAGCGTTTGCACGTTTTCTCCGCTGCGTTAAGTTTAAAAAAGTAGAATTGTGAATTATTGATGGTCTTGCAGTTTGTATCACAGTTCTACGTACCCTGGTTGCCGAAATATCACAGAAAAATGCGTACGTTGTTAAGTGCATTTGCGAGGAACCTTATTCACATAGATATGACAGTGGGAAGAGCCTTATTTCTCGGAGAAAAACAGGAGAATATAAATTCAGATGTGCTTATATATCGGTAATATGCCTTTGTCGAAACAAATAGCAGAAGCGTCTGCTATTCGAAGAGTGAATAACAGAATAGCAGAATACGAATAGTAAATGCTTCTGCTAGTCGTTTCGATAAAGGCATGCTGCCGAAATGCCAGTGCATCTATATTTCTATTCTTTTGCTTTTTCCCGAGGAATAAGGGTATTACTTCTGTCTTATCTCTATCGCAAAAAGTGGAAACTGTCGGGAATGGCCAACTTCATAATGCTGGCCTGTGCACGCTTGCCACGCAGAAAGCGTGGCATTGCAATCCACGCCGCGTGATTGTCTGTTCGATTCCATATCAATGTATACCACTCCCCAGCTGCTCCGTGCCTTGGGTGCCCAGATATGACACAAAACTTTCAAACCTGTTACAGGTGCAAAGTTCAATATTTCAGGGACGTGTTGGTGTGACACGTAAACCGTGCTTACGCACACATGGAAACACACAACTGGCTCTTTAATTCGATCGATCATCGATTATCGAGACATGCCAGTCCCGTGCCGCTACATGCCCTGGGTGCGGAAACGTGGCGTAAAACGGTAACACCACCAAAGTCAGCAAAATAAATTTTCACATCTAGTGTGCTCGTGAAACGCGGCACTTACGACATCACACCTTACACCACGTGACTGCACGCTAAATTGCCTATTGAAGCATGTCAAGTCGCTTCGCGCACTGAGTGCCGGTACATAAAAAAGCCGAGACCGGTCGAAATCAGCAAAATTAATTTTTAAGCACGTGCGGGTCACCACGTTGTCATAATGCCCGCTACATTCCCTATCAAAAATAACACTACATACACACAAAACATACTCTCGTGTCGCTTTAAACCACGAGTGCCGAAAATGTGGTAAAAATGTAAGTGCCGAGGGACAACAATACAAAAAAAGAAAATCCACCTCGTGAGCTCATGTATTCGTGCCACGTGATCCGTGTGACCAGAACCTTGGTGCCACCTGATCGCCCGTTTGATTCACTATTGATGTATATCATACCTAAATCGCTTCCTCGTCGCATAATCAAGTGCCGAGATGTTGTGCAAAACGTGAAAATGGACGTAAGCTTAAAACACATCTAGCCAGCAAGTGTGCGCGTTACACGTGGTAGGTGGGACAGTGCCATTTGAAAAGATACATTCTTCTATTCGATGCCCTATCGAGGCGTTCTGTTCTTGGGTCACTCTTCACGCCCTAGGTGCCAAGACGTCGCGAAAACGTGCATACCCGTCTAAAATGGCCAAGTATATAGCTCAACACGTGGGCACCATGACACGATAAACGTATCACCTTGCCTGTTCCATTTCTTATCGAGGCGTGCCACTCCCGCAATGCGCAATGCTGACCTTATCGTGAGACTTGATAAAAGGTCCTTTTTGACGATCCATTGCTGGTGATCATGTAATGCCTTATCACCGGTCACCAGCTGTCCGTAATGTAACATGCGGGTCAGTTACAAACAAGACTTCAAAGTGTGGTTAGCGGCCAGCTTGATGTGCAGATGCAACGCAATTCAGAATATGAAGGTCAAAACGTAAATACATTCGATGTGCTTGTGTTGGATTGCAAAGATAGGCTTTGTTTGGTTTTGATTTAATATGAAAGATATACAAGGTGATGCGACTACAGAATAATGATGTTGAACCTTAGACAGCTTAAATGAACGACTTCACTTAAAATCTGGTATCTTTCTTCTATTTCACTTTTATTTCAGATTTACTTTTACGATTTTGCACAACCTGAATAACGCACATTGTACAATAAACCCCCTATTATCTCGAAAATATGTCACAATTTTGAACAGCCTGTTATCATTTGCTAGACATAAAGTAATGCGCAGTGAGTAAACCTATTATTCTAATATATATTATTGAATATCTATTATTCTAATATCTATGTATTGTTATATTCTAAAGCGCTATTATCATCAATTGTCAACCGTCAAATCCATCGTGTTTAATCACATTTCGAAACCATATATGCAAAACGACAGACTCAAAATAAAATTCGCAATTCATTCAAACCATCGGCCGCAATTCTTGCTCCTCCTTAGGGCTTTACACGCACCCATATCTGTGCACAGGAACTGGGCGAGCTGTCGTGCCTTAATCACCACCGGCGGACCGGCGACTGCAAGGCTCACGCTAGCACTGCGCTCGCAGACAAGCAGAGGCTCTTAGCGTGTACATGCACTGGGCCTCTCCATCATAAGCAGCGCCCGCTCCTGTCGGGTCAGTCACGCGGTGCGCTATGACCGCACGGAGGTCAGCCGGGTGTCGGCTAGGTTTGATGCGAGTGGACCCCACCCGTCGGCGATCTCGCCATGCACCCCGGCTGCGACTCCAAGGGCACGTGCTCCTCTATAGCCTCTCTCTCTCTCTCTCTCTCTCTCTCTCTCTCTCTCTCTCTCTCTTCTCTCTCTCTCTCTCTCTCTCTCGCTCTCTCTCTCTCTCTCTCCCTCCCTCTCTCTCTCTCTCTCTCTCTCTCTCTCTCTCTCTCTCTCCTCTCTCTCTCTCTCTCTCTCTCTCTCTCTCTTTCTGCCGGCGCGTCCCAACAGTACAGTTCAACCCCCAAAAACAGAGAGAATCTATTAAGGAAGAACTGCTCTGTACTTGGATCGCGTGTTCTACCCCATCCCATTTTTGTGCTGGCGTTTCTGCAGGCTGATCATGGGAGTCATGCGCGGTCTTTCTTAACCGACATGAGAATTAGCATAATCTCATTGACGAACCCTCCCTCAATCAGACCCGGACGCAAATGACATGGTTTACCTTTCCGGAACTGTGACTCCCCACGAGGGTCAAAACAGGAGCGCCACGCAGTTAGAAAGAAAAATAAGTGTAAGGCTGCTCATGACATTATAAAGTGACTTAGATCACGAAAAAGGTAAAAACGCAATTCATGTGGACCAAATTCAACTAATAAAAGACAATACAAAGCTGTAAGCGAGATATTCTATCTAATGATGGACTGCTGTAAGCACTACTATCTTACTTTTTTCTTTAATAATCGCCACCGCACATGGCAAGGCTGATACACAACCATGGGTGTCGATTTCTCAAAAGGTTTGGTGGTGAGGGCAGAGTTTCAGAAGTCGCCATGGGAGGACACAGGTACGAACAACCTTAAAACCATATTTCACCTAGTAAAATCTGCGAACAATTTACCATTCTGTGTTTCGGTAGTTTTTGTGCACTTATCTATGTATTCACAAGAATCGAGCATACGCAATGTATCTGGCATCGCATCTCATTTATACAAGCGTTCTCGATACACTAAAATTTCACCGACACACGTATGCATTTCAGTGAATGTCAAAGAAAACATATGCACGCCTCCACATAACATTTCAGAAAATGGTTCTCAGCCTTCCCCGAAACGCTCAGGCGCACGCTCTCCTCTTAACAATGCCTCTCCCTGCCTATTTCACCAAACATTTTTCCTTTCCGATGGCTCAGTTAATTAGAGCGTATGCCGTCTGATTCACCCATACGTGGCGAGGTGAGTTCGAGTCGCTTTAGGCGCTCACTATTTGCCCTTGACAGGAATGGCCTGCGGCCGGTGGCAGCGGCCGCTGTAAAGATCAGGTGACGTCAGAGGGAAGGATGGACCGTGCACAGCATTGCGGCACGTTGAGCTTTTGCCACCAAATTCTGTCACTGACATTGAAATGCGCGATGGGATAGTTGGTGCCAGGGCTCACACAACAAGCAATGCTTCGCGTGAGCTCTGATCCCAGAAATCCATCCATTCAAAAATTTCGGATCAAATTAAAAAAACACGTATTGCAAGTGAGCTGGTCCAAGCTGCTGTGCCACTGCAGGCAAAGCGACCGAAGCAGCTCAAATGTGTGAAATTTAAGACGATAATGCTTTGACAAGCTTCAACCATACGAACTCTCAAGTCATAGTACAAGAACCCCAGTGCCCGGCGTTACAGTCTCCTTAGGATAAGCGACAGCGGGCCACCTCGCTGATATTAGTCGATAGCCAGTGAGCGGAGAAAAACGTCAATGTCTCTAAAAACAATACCTTTAAACGCTTGATGATGTCAATTGGTACGTTTAGGAGGTAGCTTGGGAGCATGCCTCACCTGCGCAATTTGCATCTTTATAAGAGAAACGGACGAACATTCACAGCACTGCGAGTCGGGGCCGGAATTCGGTGGTGAAAATGGACAAGTAAAGGTGGAATATCTCTTTGCGTTGCTGGCGCTTTTGATCTAGTCAGAGTGCGTCCTTAAATGAATAAAACAACATGTGGCATTCACGCCCCAGCATAACTTTTGAAGGATGCACACTTATTTTGAAAGACCTTCGGGGACATTACTTCCCGACACCTGCTCTGCGCGTCATGCGCCCGCCGCCCAGTGTTGGCCCGCCAGCGCCGCTCGGTTTGATGAGAACTGCACCCCCGGCCATCGGCATTCTTGCTCCTAAGATTTGAGCTTGCAGTTTCAAAGCTTTTTATGTAAATTGTGTCATAAGCTGCTCCGGAAATAGGATGGACGCAGAGGTGTCATTGTCTAAAATCGGTCGGAGGGGAAGCGGGCTGAGCCAATAAATCTGACCTAACATGCCTCAAATCCTGATTGCTCCTCGGTCTTTAGCCACTTTGATCTGCGTCCCTGACATCAAAATGAAATTTGACAGATATATATCTGTACACACACACACACACACACACACACACACACACACACACACACACACACACACACACACACACACACACACACACACACACACACACACACACACACACACATATATATATATATATATATATATATATATATATATATATATATATATATATATATGTATATATATATGCATCTTTATAAGAGAAACGGACGAACATTCACAGCACTGCGAGTCGGGGCCGGAATTCGGTGGTGAAAATGGACAAGTAAAGGTCATGTGATATATATATATATATATATATATATATATATATCATGTGATATATATATATATATATATATATATATATATATATATCACACACCGTTCTGGTTTAGAAGAACATCGAAGGGGCTTAGAGGGGGTCTTCTAAATTTGCGGGTTTTAATTAAAATAGCCATTTTGAAGATCATTCCGTGCAGTTCACAGCCCTGCTGTTCTTAAGACCTAAAATTCCCAGACTTGTTCATGCAGGCTATTTTGTGCAGGCTACTCTAAGGTCCGACATGTATAACGCCATAGTAACTTCTTTGAAATCCTGACACCCCATATGCTATGGGGCGTTCAAGGCCATGAATAATATTATCGTCGAGCCATTCACACCTGGCATTCGTGAGCGCGATTTCCAACTGAAGTGGACGTCAATTGCTTTTATTAGATATTCAACAAGCTGTGCAAGTTTCAGTCACGAGGCATGTTTTGCGGTACACAATACAAAAGTTTAGCATGGATTCTTCACTTTAAAGGTAGTACGGAAATCAGGCATGTAATCGCACAACTTGAATAATGTCATAACCGTGCATGCCATTGCATGTAAATATTTTGAACTCACGAATAAATGTGCAAAAATACTAGTAAGGGCTTAAACACAAGCATGTAACGATATTTGGCTCAACGAGCATCAGCATCGCCACTGACATCTTTCGGCAACTTAACACGCGTCCGGAGGGGTGAAAAACTTCTGATTTCCCGGATATGATCGGTGACATAAACTGACACTTTGGCAAACCAATTGGTGAACAAATATCGAATAGAAAAACAAATTTCAATAGACAATAATCACATTACAACAGATTACCCAAGCTCGGCGAAACTCAAAGCTCAGTCTTGGTCTGTAATTGCTAGCGCTTGCAGCGGGAACACATATCGATACGTGGGAGGTTTCCCTGTATGAGCAAGTTGAGCCATAAATGCTGCCAAACGTAGTAGCTTTGATCAGCATAGTTTTTGGCTTGTGCCAGAAACATACTACAAACTATGCTATACCAGCGCTGACATCACAGATGGGTGGTGACACAGGGCTTTTCCGATGCCCCTCAGATCAGTACTTTTTACAGATTTTTCAGCCAAGATTCACCTCTTACACTAAACAGTATAGAATACCAAATAACTAGGCTTATTACAAGTCGTAAGAATCGCGTCTGGTTGCGGCATCTCGCGGCGACCGTGATCAGGTTGCTACGCAGCGTTTTAAAGCGTCGCGCCATTTAAAACAGGTGGGTTAATGGTTTGCTGCGCGGTAATGCATTGGGTTCGGTGCAAGTCCGTGGGCTGCTGTTGGTTATGTTCATGTTATGAGAAGCTGACTGGCTAAAAGGACGCAGCTAATCGCTAGTTTTTAAGGTAATAGCGTTAAAAAGCCCCGCCTATCTAGGATTGCTTTTTGTGGATACCTGATCTGTAGCATCAAAGGTGAACGGAGGTCGCTGAAGAGACACATGTCAAAGATTCATACCGGACTTTCTGCTACTGAGAGGAACAGCGGCTTTGAGATAAAGAGGCCGAGCCTCGCTGGTGTAGGCCTCTCCCACTGCTCGTTGCACCTCAGGCTATAGGCACTGATCGGTGGACAGGCGTGAAAAAAACGTCTTTAGTTGTCATCACATTGCGTATAAAGCTAAGTGAAGGTCGTAGAGGTGTTTAAAGATGTCGCTTGCATCTGTTAATACCAATGTGGTGTGGGTTTTGCTTTAAATAATTGGGATCATGTTAAGAAGTGCGAGTTCTGCAGCAGCAATGATTATGCCAAGATAAGAAAAGTCGGCAACGCTCTCAGCTTATCGTAGGATGACTTCGCGAAAATAAGTGATATTGCTGCAGGTGCTTGTAGAATCATGTCATGGGTAAATATAGGGTCACAGGGATGCAGTATTGCAAAATGCATAGGGCTGAGGGATGGTAGGGGAAGGGGAGGGTACAGGAAGAAAAGCTGACTGAGCCTGACTCCGGAATGCGCCTAAAACAGTTTTCCCCCAGATTTGACGCAACTTTTCGCAGCTGGCAGCAGGAATGTCAAAATTAGTTTTGGGGGGGGGGGCTGAATCCACAAATGGTGAAAAACGAAATATAATCGATGAAATGATGGCTTAAATAGGTAACTGCATCCCTGGTTAGGAGGCACCAGAGGTGCACTTAAACAATCCTGACTCCCCCCTACTGAATGGGAAACTACACGCCTTTAAGTTAGTTATGCTGAATATGCCTTTGTCTGATAATTCTGTTAGGGTAGACTCAGCCTTCATTCAGTGTTTGATGTCCAGCACACGAAACTGAAGTGCAAATGAACTCCCGAAACGAAAATGTCTAATGGTTATGCCGCATTGCGTTCAACTTATCTTTGCTATTTGTGGTTTATTGCATTTAGAGATATATTGCAACGGCTTCTGAAATATTTGGCCCCAGGTGACAATTCAGACGGTTCCAAATTCCGTCGGCGACAGAAAAGCACTTTTTTCGTCTCTGCGCGCGCGGGTGACCGGTTGAATACCCTTTGCTCAGGTGAGGGGGGGGGGTAATTTGAACCCCCAGGGATCTAAAAAACTAAGAGAGCTAGATAGACCAAATTCGCAGGGTGTGTCTGCCTGTATGTAGACTCACTTGTGTCAAAATTTGGGTTCCTAGATCATGACCCTCGGGACAAACAAGTTCACAAAAGGTCAAACTCCGGATTGATGTCCATAGTTTCCCCGAACCCAGATACCTGTTCCAAGTAAGAGGTTACTGGTACTCATTTAAGATCAGTGACCTTGTCTGATTTTTTGCAGGTCATGGTGACCAAAATCAAACAAGACTGCTTTGAGTTTTGCACGCGAATAAGGATCAAATATTATGCTAGGTAGCATGCTCCTTCAAAAAACGTATTGGCCTGGGTCATTACTCACAAGCTTATAGTCACAAAACAACCTGTGTGCTGCAGGTAGACCGACCCGGGTTGCGACATCAAAATGCCAAATAGTGTTGTCAGTACAAGACTTTCAGTGAGATGCTGCAAAATGTTCTGATCTAGCTGCTAAGTGCTAAGTGCTAAGTTCTTCCTAAGTGCAGTCAGCAGGTTTTTAGAAGATTTGTCGGAAATAACTAGGCTATCTCAGGCAGAAGCATCGTTTAAAGCCCACCACACAAGAAATGGACGAATGCATTTCGAAATCTTAGACAGCCAAATTGGATCGACGTGGAATTCAAACAAAGCTCGTGTCATTGCAATAAGTTTAATATCCAGTGAGCAATTTTGCCGCAAGGTTATTTTTGGTGCCAATCTGGGCGACGTCAAATCTAGACGGGTCCGAGATGCATGGTCGCCTATGTTGACTGACTGTCAACGCTGAGAAACTTCCGACGGATGCTGTAAAATTGGACGATTTGACAGGCGCAATTTGTTTCCAATTCCCTCTCGCCGTCCGGAGGATATCATTGATGGCTCATAAAATGTCCGAATGAAATAGCAGTGAGCGAAAAGCCTGTTGCGTTCTCCAAGCGGAACAACCAGTGGACTTAAAGCTGATCCCCAACTTGATACTTATGGTCAATGTCAGCTACCTTATGTAACCCGACCAAATTGCATCTCACGATTTGTCGACGGTGGCAAATCATAGAGGCAAGTTAGTTCCTGGTGCAGCATCTTGCTTGATGGCGTCCCAAGATACACATCATGTGTGATGTACCAGAGGAGGAGGCCGAGAGCTATAAAAATCACTTGAAGGAAGTTCGATTTGGCAGCGAACGATCAAAAGGCGCTCCTCAACGTGAACAGCTCTTTTGCGCTACTCCAATGTTTATACACTAATATTTTGCTGGCAGGTTTCTTTGCGTTACACAAAAATTACGGACCCATCCTCCGAGCACTGCTGTGAAGTATGACATATTTTTGTGTTTACTTTGTTAAACAGGGGTTCTGCACTTCTACTATGAGCTGCCAGATTCAGTGAATTAAAACTGGAAGAAAGATCTCATGCATCGTAGGCATGCTGTGAAGTCGTCTTTGGTTGCGTGAGATGCACGAATGTTGTTAATTTGATCTTGCTTGTGGTAAAAATATATGGGGAATCAAAGATATCGGGATGAAGGCATAACGTTGGAAGTATATAGATCCGTTCTGCGTAATACTTTGTTTCTTATTTATGACGCCATTACCCTCGCATTTTATGATGAAAAAACGTTGCCAAGGACCGAGACCCAGGACTCGTAACCGAGGTAGCCGAGGACTGATCCCGCAGGATACCGCGAATAACCATTAAGTCCTCACCGACCAGGAAATATCCTACGTATAAAATAGGAAGGATGTTATACTATAACATACTATGGAATAGGAAATATATTACCATAAATATAGGTAAGAGGCCATGGGGGAGGGGAACTCTGAAAACAATGTGAAACGCATTACCAGTCTGGTCAGCCCAGCGGTCCAAGCAAAGCAGACGCACCTCGCCGTGATGAACGGAGCGACTTCGACGCCATCTCAACTCTTCGGTAGATGTCTGGACGGGCTATGAGCATTGAGCCAGCTGAAAACGCAGGACCTGGTACTAAACGAAGCTTTTTTGGAGCCTAAAGTCAAATACCGAGCACGGGCCCGCCTCGGCAATGAAGTTATTGCTGTTAGTTTGTGCTGAACGTAGGGTTGTAGGTAAACCGTACAATAAGTTGTCTAATGCCATGCAATAGCTCATAACATAGCACAACTTCAATGGGTTTACAAATAATGCATGTTGGGTACTGCGCCATGCCTATCAAACTAAAATTTCATCACCAGGCAGGTTGCCTACGTCTTGCCCAGGTATCCCACCTACAGTTGCCCACCGCCGCGTCTCGCTACGTAAGCGCCTCCGTTAGCCCGCGCTGGCCCCGTTCGCTGCCGGGAGTGCCCGAGCCGGTCAGCGGACTATAGTCCTGTGCCTCGGAGGGGACGTGACCCCACTGACTGGTCAGCTGATCAGACAGTGGTTCAGTGGGACGGGGCGACCTGTTTGTTGTGACAGACCGTTAGGGGGCAGTTGGAGACTAGTGATGGGCTTGTACAGGTGGCACGTTACGTTATCGCTTGTCCTTGGTGTCCTTGAGCTGAACGCTCGGTAACGTGGTATTTTTGAGATTGCATGACCTGTACAGCCACCGCAATTGATTCACGGCCGGTAATTTCGTTGAAGCGTGTCTCGCTGTCAAATACAAATACCAGCACGGAGAGCCATGGCCCAAACAGATCAACATCCGGTCATAAAACTACCCACACCTATCACAAATAGTTTCTATGCAGTTCACGCTGCTTCAATGCCAAGCATCGCTGGACGCCCCAAATAATATGCAACAAATGCGATGCTGTGCGGTACAAAGAGGTGTATTTTACCACCTTTTTCCCTTCAGGCAAGGTTTCAAAAGAGCTTCTTTATGGACATTAATTATGGCGTAGCTTGAATGGCTTTTAACCCGTGTGAATCCGTGGGCTTGAAAATGTTACGGTCTACCCCGGTCTTAATCCGTAATTTTGACAGCTTTTAATTCACTCCAGTCCAATCTGTGGATATGTCCCTAATCTTTGGCCTTATTCAATCCGTGAAGTGATCTAGCCTACCGAACAAAACTTGGAAACAAATATCTCCCAGAAAAGAGCAGAGTGTGGCTGTTTTCGCGGTAAACCGCGTGAAAGTACCCAATAGAGGGCAAGTACAAGTGATGAGCATGATTATCCTATGCTACGAACAGCTCTGGCTCTTTTCTGAGTTAAGCACATGTTCCGTAAAGTCCTAAATTCTCAGAAGCCTGAGACTAAACATGGGAAAATGTGGATATGTACAACAAAGTTAGCATGGATATTCCTATTTACTCTCACACTAAAACATGATTTGTATGTACGATGAGCATGGTTTCCCGTTGCAAAGTCATAATGTCTCATTTCTTCTTGCTGGATGCAAAATAGATGCAAGATAGCTACCGTCCACTGTTTTGACTAGACTCATGCATTCTTGTTACACAGCTGATATAAACCGGTTTGCGTCTTGAGAGCAGATCAGTTGCAGCTGAACGACAGGTTTGATGACGGCATATTTGAGCATGACGTAGCATGAATTAGTGTTGGATGAGCCGCAGCGTCCTCTTCCTTACCACGCGCCAGGGTGACCGGCTGGATACCCTTCACTCGGGCACTCGGGTGTGGGGGGGGGGGGGTAGTTTGTCCCCCTGAGATCTCGGGAACTAAGAAGGCCAGAGACATCAAATTCACGGAGTATGTTAACCTGTACGTGAATTTGCTTAGGTCAAAGTTTGAGGTACCTAGGTCATGATCTTCTGGACCAATAAGGTCAAACAAAGTCAAACTCCAGGCTGGTCCCCAAAGTACTCGCAGAACCTAGATAACTGCTTAAAAGAAAAAGGTCGCATGCTCATTCAAGTTCAGTGACCTTGTTTGACCTTTTAAAGGTCATGGTGACCAAAATCATGTAAGACTGCTCCGAGTTTTGCATTTCAATAAGCGACAAAGATTACGCTAGGCAGTATAGTCCTAAAAACAAAATGTTTTCCTGGGTTATTTTAAGTCAATTACCTATTCTGAACTCTAAGAAGTCCGTGAAATATGTAGAAAGCGGTCCCTGCTGTCAATAAATTCGAAATGAGTACCACAAACTGTCGCATAAAGCAAATCCTAGAGCAATAAAGCAGGTTGGCTTTGACCTTTGTCTGACCTTCACGCCTGACAATGCTCATTCAATTGTTGTGCTGCCTAAGAAAGCATATCAGAGATGTATGGCTTCGTCTAACACTCCGTTGTTGCATCAGATTGAACGATTCCCTAGAAAATGACTTCGCTGAAACCATGGCCTATCTTTGGCCTGCCACAGGCTAGCGACCTTGCACGGTCCATCTGATTTTTTAAATCGAACAATCTGCTATTCAGTTGTCTACAGCTATGCGCCCGGGTGGCCAGTTGAATACCCTTCGCTCGGGTGGGGGTCAATTTCACCTCCCTGGGATCTCAGGAACTAAGGGAGCGTGAGGCACCAAATTCACAGGGCGTGTTGACCTGTCCGTGAACTCACTTAGGTCAGTGTTTGAAGCTCCTAGGCCATGACCATCGTGTCAAATAAGGGCAAATAAGGGCAAATTATACGTTGGTCTCCAAAGGGCACCTAGAACCTAGATAACTGCTCTGAGCAAAAGGTCACATGCTCAGTTAAGGTCAGTGACCTTGTTTGACCTTTTGAAGGTCATGGTGGCAATACAAGACCGCTTTGAGTTTTGCATTTGAATAAGCGACAAAGAATACACTACACAGTATGTTCCAAAAAACAAAATACTGACCTGAGTAATTTTAGGCCTTTTAAAAGTGAACAGAAGGTGTATAATGCGGTTCCTGATATCAATAAATTTGAAATGAGCACCAAAACTATAACATACATCAAGACCTAGAGCAATAAAACAAGTTGGTTTTGACCTTGGACTAACCTCATACCTGACCCTAGGTCAATGTGATGTACTCCTTTAATTGTTGTGTTGCCTAAGAAAGCGTCTCAGAGATGTATGGCTTCATCTAACACTCCGTTGTTGGATCAGATTGAGCGATTCCCTAGAAACTGCCTTCGCTGAAACCATGGCCTGACTTTGACCTGCCATATGTAAGCGATCATTCAAGGTGCATCTAAATTTTGATGCCAGACAATCCGCTATTCATTTGTCCACAGCTATGCAAAATTTGGCGCGGCTACGCCGCGCCGTTTGGAAACCACTCCGGAAAGTCTTCGGGGCTCAATTTGACTCCCATCAGAGCGTGTGTTAATTTGGGTGAGGCGGCCTGGAGCTAGTGGTTGTTCGACGTTATGATTTCGGAGAGCTTACGCTGGAAGTAATCGACCTTCGACGCACCACAAAGTGCTGGTTAAACGTTATCAATCAAGCATTGATTGCATTTCGGAAACACGTTGTTTTTTATGCCGTGTCGGTCAAGACTGAACACAGTAAAGGCAAAGCGATAATAGATAACTACAAGAGATGTACAGAAAACCCGAATACGCGCAGACTACAATAACTGCGCTATCCGCAGCTCACTGTAGAGGTCGATTATGGTCGGCATAAGAACACCGTTGCTCATAGCAGTGCTCCTAACGCCGTTCTCTTCCCTCAGAAATAGAGGTCACGAGCGTGGACATTCAATATCTCTGATATGAGACGCTGTCGCGTAGGCGTTGACGATGTTGAACAGCATTGCGACTCACGCCCACGGACAATTTCTAAATAGCCCTGATCACTAGGAAACGGGGGGGTGGGTGCGTCGGTTCGCCTCTAGCCGCGGACGTCATCGGCATAGTGGCCCCTGGAGCTGGTCATGCGCTGGGAGGAGCCCACAGATCAGCCGGGCGGACAACAGGGCAGCGTACGCCCTTCAGGGGCGTGAGAAACTATTGAGCGATCGATTTTTACTTTATAGGCAACAAATCCTCTTTTATTTCCCGAGAACAGTGACCAAGCGCTTAGCCAGCTTGTTCTTAATCACAGCACGAAATGGGTGGGCTTGTTTCATTCGAATCCAAAAATGTATTTCTTTGTCAAATTTGCCACGTTTTATCGTGCCATGTTGGTATACCGGGTTGCTTGCTACGAACGCGCTTGTTCAGGTTTGCAAAAAGCCTATTCAACGGACCACAACCGTATGTATAATTCCCTTCACGCACAAGACACTCGCCGACCCAGTTTCGGCTCCAAGGTGCAGGGTGGGTTAGCGCCGAACGCCTATCCCTTCACTTTACCCCAGAGCAGATGGTCTATGGGGGCTCTGACCGCGTGCTGATCGCGCCAGTACCTTCTGAAACACATAACGAGTTTGCCATCTTGTGTGGCTGTCCTTTATGATATAGGACCATTTGGGCGCCTTAGCCCGGCATTTGCCATCCTGTGTGGCTGTTATTTATAATATAGGACCATTTGGGCGCCTTAGCCCGGTATTTGCCATCTTGCGTGGCTCTCCTTTGTAATATAGGACCATTGAGCGCCTTAACCCGGTGTTGACTGGGTAGGGGGTCAAATCTCCCCCCTCCCGCTGTCGAATATTCGCGATAATTGACAGTAACCTTAAGGTATCGCTGCAAAATTTTCAGAAACCATCAATTTATAAGTTTCACGTCTTGTGCTAAAACAACAGCTACGTGACCATAATAGATCAAGCATAAGTGACGTCAGGGTGACGTCATGCTCGCTTTCTTTTTCACAGAAGCGCATAGCCGAAGACAAATTGACATACAAGCCAAACCAAAGTACATCTTTACATCTGTCTAGTGGAAGTTTGAGCCAATGAGTCCATTACTCATGAGACAATAGGTCCACCTGCAAACCAACACCCCGAGGCTGGCGGCGGGGTAGAAGGGCGTCGTAATTTGTAGGCTGTTTGTATTTCAGCGTTTGTAGGTTGCGCTTTCGACAGAACTAACCGTCGAAAAACGTCGCGAAAATCTATCCAACCCGCTTGTTCGCCATCGAGGTTATCTGTTTGACCTCGACCTTGGACAGTGTATAAACGAGTAGCCGCTCCGGATCACGTGTCTGATATCCATAATTGCGGCTCAACTCTTTCCACTCAACGTTTAGATAGTTCAAATATGACCGAAATCAATTTACCAAAATAGGCGTACACACCAAGGGCTTCAGCTCTCAGTTCCACGGCACGTGCCCTTAGCCTTAGGCATGGTGAGAGCGACACACGTAGCACTGAATGTCTTCCTATCCAGTGTGCTTGATCAGGGCATCTTTTTCACACCATGAAATGAGCCTTTCAAATGAAAGGCCTTTTGGGAGCGGTCGGGTATTCAAAGTGAAATTTTAGACTTTGACCTTGACCTGTGATCTTAATAAACACTTGAACTTAAGTTTTCTGTGTGGTCTGAGACCAAACGGCATGGTGATGTCAATTGCTATTTGAATACTTCAATTCGGCCCACCGTTCTTGACGCAAGCAGGGGGTCAAATCTGCTCCTCCCTTCGGTCAATGATGTGCCACTGAGGGGGCCAGTTCATGTATGGTTAGCATGTCAAAGAGTATCAGGCAGTCGGCTCCAGGAATCCTTCGCTACTTCCGACCACGACCCAAAAACGACCATTTTACAGATATACACCTCGACTCCAAGCTCACTGCAATACCTTATTTGTTACGTATGACATATATTTACAAACGTCATGCATTATGCACAAAACAGAACATGACCAGCGTATTAGTTAACAGCGTAGGTCACATGAGACGGGGTGTTGTCGGTCGGTACGGTCAACAGCTTCTAAAAACTCCATCTGAGCACAAACACACGCGCCAAACACTACCACACCGCATTCAGTTCGCCGCGCTCGCGGGCTCATGCGCGGATACCCCCTCACAAGCCACGGTCAAGTACTCTCGCCAAACAACTTCACCACACGGCGTCAACGCTTCCCAATTTCACACATCGTCACACGGTGCCATTCACACACGGCTCAATTTCACACGGTCACGCCAGCCGTCCTACTCACATGGTGTCGTCACTTTGGCGTAGCTTCGCGCAGTGACGTCCCAGAGTCACACCAAACGAATTCGTCACACGGCGTCGACGCGCGTCCAAATCACGCCCTGACGTCATGCAGTCGCCGCACGGCGTGACACCGTCGCTTCACACGGGAGCCGCCGTCGGCCGTCACACCACGCGTCACACCGTGTGAGGTCACACCGCACCGCGGGGGGCGCGCGGCAGCCGGCGGCGTCAGACGGCCGGGCAGCGGCTCAGTTTTACATTGTCCACATGAGTGGCCAGGTTGACCGCGTGTCTGCCGACGGTGAGCCGCCGCAGGCAGCCCCGGAAGCGGCGGTAACAGTGGAACGGCAGGCCAGCCGGCAGCGACGGCGTGCCACCTGCAACAGGGACGGACGTCAGACGGGACCGGCGCGATGACGGCCGGGCCACGGCGGGCTAATGCCCGGCGGAGGGGAGACGCCGCGGCAAACGGGTCATCGCTCTCCGAGGCCGTGTGGCTGCAGCTTCGCTGGATCGAAGACGTCGCGGCCTTGGCAACACCTGACTGCGCCAGTTCATGGCGTAAATGTTGGATGGGTCAAAGTGGGACGTAAGGCACACTCACAAAGCTCAATCAAGCATGCTTCCACTACGCCTCGCCTCTCCACAAGCCAGATCACCACCGTCAAACAGAAAAACGAACTGCATCAACACATGATGCCGACAATAAACGTAAAACGCACTAGCCGCATCGGAAACGGATTGCAAATGTTGGCGAATCGTTTGCAAGTACTGGGATTTTCGAGCCCTCCAAAATAGCGGCGGCTGGTGCGGGCGAGCCGGCCGCGCCGTCATAGATCGATCTGCAGACCAGACGGGCGTGCTTTGGCCAGGGGTGCGGAACCGACCGGCCCCGTCCGGCGCCGCTCTCATGTAGATTCGGGTCCGGCCGGCCGGCCGTCAAGCGGCCGTCAGACGGCGCAACAGAGGCCGCCGGTCATCACAGGCAGCCCGTGCGGAGCGCCCGTTTCCGGCCGGGGGAGGGGGGGGGGGGGGAGCGGGCTCATCGCATCGTGCCCGACGGGGCGGCTCCAGGGGACAACGCTCTTCGGGAAACCGACGCGCCGTCACACGCCCACCGCATCAAAAGCGGGGGCGGTGTGAGACGCCTGTACGGCACAAGAACTTCATGGAAGCTGCGCGCTCTGCGCCTTGCTGCCAGTGATGGCGACTCGGCGCGCGGTGTGCGGTCCCAGTGACGGAAAACGGCTCGAGTTCAACCTCAGAGCTTCGGAGAATTAAGGTGGCCATCTACGACTTGGTGTATATGCAGACGCGTGTGAGGTGCAGACGCATGGGAGCCCCGGCATGTGCAGACGCATAGGAGCCCCGGCATGTGCGGACGCATGGGAGCCCCGGCATGTTTAGGCGCATGGAAGCCCCGGCATTTATATTCCATCTCACATACACACTGAAGAGAGTCTTTTATGCCACTTCTTATGACTTTTATGTCTTTTATATAACGCCTATATAAGCGGTTTCACCGTCGCATATATATATATATATATATATATATATATATATATATATATTTGGAAGGACCACTCTTGGCAGTGTGCGATCACCCCTCAGCTATACCGTGATTCCAGATCATCTGCATAAGTGGCTTTCTCCCACAAGAGCGTCCAGTACAGCGACGGGCGAACACCTGCGCACCGTCTCGCCTCGCGGGCGCCGCACGCTTCCGTGGTGTTTGGCGCGGTCGGCGTGCTGCGGCGCGACGACCAGCTCAGCCTCGTGCTACGAGGTCGCGGGGGTGGCGACCGGGACGTGCCGACAGTCAAGGCTGGCGGGCCGGGAGGATTCGGCGAACCGCACGCCAGCCGGC
>NW_023596461.1:20003453-20012851 GCF_011947565.3 Pollicipes pollicipes
GTGCGCATCTAGTGGTTTATTAAATTTTAAACATTCTGTAGTTTCATTACCTGTAGCGGAATGACTTTCAAAGAGCATTCCAGCTGTGACTGGCCGGTCTGGCAGGTATCTACTGAGTAGTACTTAATAAATTGCTCCTGAGTGACTGGGCACGTATTTTCTGCATCATTTCCCATTTCCCACATTTTTGCCTCGAGCCTGAGGACATGGTACTGGAGATTTCGCGAACGCGGGATCTTTTCATTTTCACGGCGTGCTGGAAAATCTTTAAGGAGTCAGAAATGTCGCCCACCAGTCGTGCACGGGTCTACGGCGTGCAATTTACGCGTACACGGGTGTACAATGCATGTAACCATATTTAAAATGTACTTTGCTTTGTGTCCATTTCATTGTAATGGACACACAGTGTACTTGTGTTCCAAAAGAGACACGATTCCTTTCATTTTTTTCATTCTTTCCGGCTCGTAAAATTTTTATTCCAGGTCGTGCAGAAGTAGCGAACACCGACCTTGCGCAGACGCCCATGCGCGGGGCCGCAAAGGGGCAAAGGGGAACCATCCCTTCCCATCTCCCGATCCGGTCTCCGCAACATGAGGCCCAACGCACGGGAGCCCATCCCAGAAGTCATCAAACTGGATTGTCGGAGGAGAATCGAGCCAGCAGCAGGGTGCTGCGGGCTCGCCTCCGCCTGGACCAGATGGATCCAGTGCATGCCGTGGTCGCCTTTACCAGTCTAAGCGCACAAATAAAAAACGTTTAGCTGCGCTTAAGACCGCGCCAAGAACGGTGCTGGTGCAGACCTGGAAGGAATATGTGATTTAGGCGACCCTTAAGCAGAGTGTCATTAGAACGCTTTATCGACGCGGTAATAAATGGCCAGATTACTCTGTGTTATTATTTTCCCATGAAAACATGAAATAGGGCATCCATCCTATACTGTGGCTGCGGGGAAAAAACTCATGAAATAACATCCTGCAAAATTTTTGGCACAGGACACACACGGGTTTATAAACTGGTACATGATATGTTCAATTGGTTTAGATGATAGCATGCACCGGCCTGAGCAGCTATGACACCGCGATAATATTTTTCCGTCGGCATGGAGTAGCGGACAGCCAGCCACGTTGGAAGGCGAGAGAATGACAGTCATTCGGACTATTTCTTTCCAGTTCGCGGCCAAGGACTAGAGCTACATTTTCAGGAAGTTCTGGGTCTCAGCCCAGTTCCCGCGCCCCCATGTTTTACGGTGGTATAACTCAAGACAAGGGAATTTGCGTAACAATTATCATGTACAGGAACGTCAGTTATTGAACGCATGGTTCCTCGTCCATTTCTGTTTATTCAAGTGAGATGGTTTTACAATCTCCCCCTCCCCCTTCCCCGTCACAACTTGATGCCGCTCCCTTGCTACGAGCCCATGCTAAGGTCAAATCTTGCGTAACTGCTACCACGCTAGGAGAAACCCCTGGTAAGAAGATATCAAGACAAACAGCTTGAAGTTAAACAATTTGATTGGTAGGACTCCCAAAGTATTCGGGCACGCCAAGAAATTTCCGAAGTTCATTTTTCCTACAATAAGAGAGGACAGTCATTGTCGTATAAAGCTTTTCAATCCCCCAAAATTTAGGACCACCGAATATTGCAACTTTTGCACGTTATCTCCTACCGCAACCCTGTGGACTGAAGTATTGCCATAATAAAGGCTCATTTACCGCATGCTCACCTACAGTAGACCCCATGCCGAGACCAAAACCACTCAGAATGATAACAGCGTGGCACACCTGCCAAAAAGAAAGGTGCCATTTTAATCACGGGACGTGCTGCAGCCCTGTATGTTCAAATTAAATTCCTAAATTGGTCCGATGTATTTATCCCACAACTTCTCGGCAAACACCCAGACAAAAAACAATCACCAGTCTGGGGCAAATGTAACCAAAAGCAAACAGGAATATAGGAAACAAGGAGTGAAGCCAGGATTTTGGAGCCCGACAACGGTGACGTAAGACGTAAAAATACAGTGAGGAGGGAGGCAATCACGTTTACTGCACAAACAGGGTGTCTGAGAGGATACGAGCCCGGACTCGGTGGCCGTGGACGGGTTTGGACACAACCACCTACAGTCAGGTCCACAGCCGGTGGAGCTCATGATGATGTTGATAACAATGTCGATGCTGATGCTGATGCTGTTGATGATGTTGATGCTGCTGCTGATGATGAGGATGGTGCTGCAGCGGACGAGCGTCGCGGGCAGGGCGCGGGTCTTGCTACACAGGACAGGAGTCGCATAAGCAGGTCAGAGACAGACGGAAGAGCCTGCGGGCAGAGCACAACTGGTGCGCCGGTGCGACTTTGGCCTTGTTAGTTCACGCACGTACGTCCCCCCCCCCCCCCGCCGCCGCCACCTAAACTAGTTATGTTCAACCTTTCACACTGGTAATGAATATTTCCGAAATAGTGTCTGTCAGAATGATAAGCTGATGATATATGTGATAAGTTGTGAAAAGCCGGCGTACCGACCGCCAGAACCAGGGGCTGCTTTGTGAAGAAGATGCCTTGTTGTTGCGCCTTGTTGATGCTTTCCAAAAATGCGTGAACACTTGAACTCAAATCAAAACAGGATTTGTGTTGGATAAGTCGACGTACATCCAAAATGATCCTGTTTGGAGTGTTTTGTTATTGTAATGACATGAGTTATGAGGAATTGATTGACATGGAACCTAGATGTGCCTGCCGTAGAGTGTTTCCTTCTCGTGATGATCTATTAGACTTACACAATGCGATGGTTTGGGTCCGAAGATAAAACAGAAGAGAAAAGATACAGCAGAACAGCAAACATACAAAGCGGCTCAAAAATTTCAGTCGGTCACAAGCGGAAGCAGCCGGAAGTGCACCGTTTCCTGAGTACCCCGCTCAACCGCCCGGCGTCGACACTCATCGCTCCTAAATTTGAACGGTATATTTTGAGACACGATACCAAAAAATCCCTCGGCCAGATCACACCAGACATTGATCCCTCACCGACCTCGCGGCAATCGGTACAACTTCATATCCGTGGCACTGTAAGATTATGGCCGAATCAAAAGGACCGGTTAATTCAAATGACCAAATCAGCATGACCTTGTGGCAGAGCCGAACCTGTCGGATCATGAGGCAGACCCGCCGCGCCTGCAGTTTGACGCTGCCCGAGCACCGACGCTGCCCGAGCCCCGACGCTGCCCGAACCCCGACGCTGCTCGAGCCCCGGCGCGGCCCGAGCACCGCCGCTGCCCGAACCCCGACGCTGCCCGAGCACCGACGCTGCCCGAACACCGACGCTGCCCGAGCCCCGACGCTGCCCGAACCCCGACGCTGCCCGAACCCCGACGCTGCTCGAGCCCCGGCGCTGCCCGAGCACCGACGCTGCCCGAACCCCGACGCTGCCCGAGCACCGACGCTGCCCGAACCCCGACGCTGCCCGAACCCCGACGCTGCTCGAGCCCCGGCGCTGCCCGAGCACCGACGCTGCCCGAACCCCGACGCTGCCCGAGCCCCGGCGCTGCCCGAACCCCGACGCTGCTCGAGCCCCGGCACTGCCTGGGGCCGACACTGCCCGGGACAAGCGCGGTCCTGTCAGCTGGCGAACACCCGACCTCGTGACGACGGCGACGGCCGACCCATCACCAGCAGCTGCTGCCGGTCAGTGCTGTGTCACGTGACGGTGCCAGATGACCCGGGTAACGCGGTGTGACGGTGCCGGATAACCCGAGAATCTGCATGGAGTAGCCGCGGCCTGGGGCCTGAGCCCACTTTTATGGTGACCGGACTTGTGTTCGACTCAATTTTTTTGAGTCGGCTCAGGATTGGTTCGCAGATTTTGGGATCCGATTCAGCTCACGACTCGAAACCGTTCCAATTTTTTTCCTGGGTTTTCAGAGGCTGGCTGAGTGTGCAGAGGACTAGGCAGGGTGTGCAGAGGGCTGGGCCAGGTGTGCAGAGTCGGACGCCGCACGGCGCCGCTGCACGGCCGGCTGAAGCACGATGTTGGTTCTGATCGACCGGAGAGGCAGGGTGACAACAGGGTCAGCTGAGGGCAGCGTGCAGTTCGCTGTCCGGCAGCTGACCCGCGTGTGCGAACTGCTGGCCGGCAGAGCGGCCGTGGCAGCCGCACCATGGGCGGCGGGAGCCACGAGCCGGAGCCGGTCGCCACCGAGTGCGGGACAGATGGCGCTGCCGACCGGCCGCAGCGCTCGAGGAGAACGCGAGTGTGTCAGCCGTCAGGAATTTCGATTATGAACTATCCTATAATGCGTTAATGGTGAAGTGATGAATTTGCGCACGGTTTTGAAGCATGGTCTGGGGTCAAGGCCGGTCGATACAAACACACTTGGTATCCCAGCGAATGCATATTTCCTCACCGATACTTACACTGAGCTCCATCTATCGAGAACACGTGAAACTGCACTTGTCAGGGGTGTACGCGCATCGCAGTCCTCGGGTCACGTGCCTACTTACCCAATTTATAGCATGCGTTCGACGTGGAACTGGCCATGGTCAACCCGGACGCTACGCTGATCAGGTAGTAAATCGGCCCAGACGCTGGAATAGTGTAGTAGATCAACCCACATGCTGTAGTAATGAGGTGGTGCATCAGTCTGGACGCCGTAATAATAAGGTGGTACATCAGCTCAGGCGCTGTAGTAATAAGGTGGTGCATCAGTCCGGACGCCGTAATAATAATGTGGTACATCAGCTCAGACGCCGTAGTAATAAGGTGGTGCATCAGTCCGGACGCCGTAATAATAAGGTGGTACATCAGCCCAGACGCTGTAGTAATAAGGTGGTTTATCAATGCAGACGCTGTAGTAGTAAGGTGCCACTGATGTACTACCTGATCAGCGCAGCGTCTTGAATGATGCGCCGCCTGATCAGCGCAGCGTCTGGGCTTGTACCTTATTAGTACAGCGTCTGGACTGATGCACCATCTCGTCAGTACAGCGTCTGAGCTGATGTACCGCCATATTACTACGGTCCAGACGCTGCGCTGATCGGGTAATACATCATCCCAGACACCCCGCTGAGCATCCTGTGTGCCAGCAGCCCGGGCACTGTCGATACGTCTGAGCATCCTGTGTGCCAGCAGCCTGGACACTGTCGATACGTCTGATCATCCTGTGTGCCAGCAGCCCGGGCACTGTCGATACGTCTGATCATCCTGTGTGCAAGCAGCCTGGACACTGTCGGTACGTCTGAGCATCCTGTGTGCCAGCAGCTCGGGCACTGTCGATACGTCTGATCATCCTGTGTGCCAGCAGCTCGGGCACTGTCGATACGTCTGATCATCCTGTGTGCCAGCAGCTCGGGCACTGTCGATACGTCTGATCATCCTGTGTGCCAGCAGCTCGGGCACTGTCGATACGTCTGATCATCCTGTGTGCCAGCAGACCGGGCACTGTCGATACGTCTGAGCATCCTGTGTGCCAGCAGCTCGGGCACTGTCGATACGTCTGATCATCCTGTGTGCCAGCAGCCCGGGCACTGTCGATACGTCTGATCATCCTGTGTGCCAGCAGCTCGGGCACTGTCGATACGTCTGAGCATCCTGTGTGCCAGCAGCTCGGGCACTGTCGATACGTCTGATCATCCTGTGTGCCAGCAGCTCGGGCACTGTCGATACGTCTGATCATCCTGTGTGCCAGCAGCTCGGGCACTGTCGATACGTCTGAGCATCCTGTGTGCCAGCAGCTCGGGCACTGTCGATATGTCTGAGCATCCTGTGTGCCAGCAGCTCGGGCACTGTCGATACGTCTGAGCATCCTGTGTGCCAGCAGACCGGGCACTGTCGATACGTCTGATCATCCTGTGTGCCAGCAGCTCGGGCACTGTCGATACGTCTGAGCATCCTGTGTGCCAGCAGCTCGGGCACTGTCGATACGTCTGATCATCCTGTGTGCCAGCAGCTCGGGCACTGTCGATACGTCTAAGCATCCTGTCTGCCAGCAGCTCGGGCACTGTCGATACGTCTGATCATCCTGTGTGCCAGCAGACCGGGCACTGTCGATATGTCTGAGCATCCTGTGTGCCAGCAGCTCGGGCACTGTCGATACGTCTGAGCATCCTGTGTGCCAGCAGACCGGGCACTGTCGATACGTCTGATCATCCTGTGTGCCAGCAGACCGGGCACTGTCGATACGTCTGAGCATCCTGTGTGCCAGCAGCTCGGGCACTGTCGATGTCTGAGCATCCTGTGTGCCAGCAGCTCGGGCACTGTCGATACGTCTGAGCATCCTGTGTGCCAGCAGACCGGGCACTGTCGATACGTCTGATCATCCTGTGTGCCAGCAGCTCGGGCACTGTCGATACGTCTGAGCATCCTGTGTGCCAGCAGCTCGGGCACTGTCGATACGTCTGATCATCCTGGTGCCAGCAGCTCGGGCACTGTCGATACGTCTAAGCATCCTGTCTGCCAGCAGCTCGGGCACTGTCGATACGTCTGATCATCCTGTGTGCCAGCAGACCGGGCACTGTCGATATGTCTGAGCATCCTGTGTGCCAGCAGCTCGGGCACTGTCGATACGTCTGAGCATCCTGTGTGCCAGCAGACCGGGCACTGTCGATACGTCTGAGCATCCTGTCTGCCAGCAGACCGGGCACTGTCGATACGTCTGAGCATCCTGTGTGCCAGCAGCCCGGGCACTGTCGATACGTCTGAGCATCCTGTCTGCCAGCAGCCCGGGCACTGTCGATACGTCTGAGCATCCTGTCTGCCAGCAGCCCGGGCACTGTCGATACGTCTGAGCATCCTGTCTGCCAGCAGACCGGGCACTGTCGATACGTCTGATCATCCTGTGTGCCAGCAGCCAGGGCACTGTCGATACGTCTGAGCATCCTGTGTGCCAGCAGCTCGGGCACTGTCGATACGTCTGAGCATCCTGTCTGCCAGCAGCCAGGGCACTGTCGATACGTCTGAGCATCCTGTCTGCCAGCAGCCAGGGCACTGTCGATACGTCTGAGCGTCCTGCCTCAGCGCGGCGGTGTCCTTCAGTGTGTTTTACGAGCCAGCCCACGTCCTGGATGGTAGGAGCCAGCCCATGTCCTGGATGGCAGGAACCAGTCCACGTCCTGGATAGTAGGAACCAGCCCACGTCCTGGATGTCAGGAGCCAGTCCACGTCCTGGATGGCAAAAGCCAGCGCACGTCCTGGATGGTAGGAGCCAGTCCATGTCCTGGATGGCAGGAACCAGTCCACGTCCTGGATAGTAGGAGCCAGCCCATGTCCTGGATGGCAGGAGCCAGTCCACGTCCTGGATGGGAAAAGCCAGCGCACGTCCTGGATGGTAGGAGCCAGCCCACGTCCTGGGTGGCAAGAGCCAGCGCACGTCCTGGATGGTAGGAGCCAGCTCACGTTCTGGATTACAGGAGCCAGCCCACGTCCTGGATGGCAGGAGTCAGCCCACGTCCGGGATGGTAGGAGCAAATTTCTCAGCCTGTACTACCGATAGTGATGGTTTTGAAAGCGTTGGAATGTTGACAGATTCGTCCTCCCCACGAAAGCTGGCGCTTTTTCGGTCACAGCTGACCCTCCTAGTCCCAACCAGAGTGTTTCGATCTGTGTCACTAACTCCCTTCCGTGCCTATCCCGACCGATCACGCTATTTCCCTCAGCGGCCTGATGCTGACTCAGCAGCTGGCAGTGTGGTGTCCTCTCTGAATTATGCAGATATTTTCTGTCTCTGGGTTCGGTGTTTGGTGTTCGGGGATTTTCAAAGTGCATGTTTTATTTGCGATTCCGAACAACATTTCCTATCAGATTCACCGTCGTTTGTGAGCGTGTCCAGACCTTTTTGCTCCTTCCTACCGAGGCCCCACAGGCGGAGAGGGCAGGCACGGCCTGCCGAGGGTCTGTGTTTGTCCGGATGCTGTCTGGGCATCGTGACGTCAGAACCAAATGATCATTTTCATACATCAATGGGCCGCGACCAGCGACAGAGTGCCGCGAATCAGTCGAGGAATGCCGATGCTAAGCTCATCCACCGTGATTACCAACAAACACCTCATCGAATTTCAGTGTGCATCACGTCATTGCCACCCAGTCATTCGTCGTCTCCGGCTGTTTTGCCACCAAACCAACCGCGCCTCGGCCGAAACGCCGACATATCCCTTTCAGCAAACATCCCCATGCGCGACGGAAACAGCAGGGTTTTTGTCCTGTATCTTCAGGCTGCTGTTGCTCCGCCTGCTGTGTTGCTGGAGCGCTGAGCGAGCTGCTTGCATCGGCGAACGCTCCCACCACGCTGGTTCCATAGGTCACGTCCGCTCGCGCTGCCCGTTCCACAGACACTGCGAGCAACGATATGGCGGAGGACGGGAGGGGGGGGGGGGGGGGAGAGGCGATACCAGCGGTGAGACGCGGTGACGCCGGCGGGGACCCGTCGGCTCCAGACCTCCGTCCAGCCTCGCCGCACGCCCAAGGCGTCGCCTCTCTCCGCTCGTCACATGTTGGGTGTAGCAGAAGAAGGGCGGGGAGGGGAGAGAGAGAGGGGGGAGGGAGGGGCAACGGTGCCGGCTGAGGCTGGTCACCGACCCAGCGATCAGCGTCGCTGGGCACGCAAGACTGTCTGCTGTCTGCTGCACCCGCCGGCTTCCAAGCGCGTGAGCCGTCTTGAGCGGGCTGTGCGCCTGACATCCGACTGTACCTTTTTTTGGCGAAGCCGAAAGCTACACTTTCAATACAGACAGACTCGCCCACTCCGTTGTTTTGTTGTTCGTTAAAGCTGTGGGGCGGCTCGGCGGTGACACAGCCTGCGCCCCGTCGATCGCGCGGCCGACTCGACGGCAGGCTATCGCTGGTCTGCCATCACAGCGGTCAGCCCGAGCCGGGCGGCTGGTGAGATCTGACCCGAGGCGCGAACCGACCATGGAAGTCGACATCAGCTCGCTCTGTATGTAATCCGGCTCTTTGATTGCCCCCCTCCCCCCCCCCCACCCCGCCCTGGCCACCCTCGTTATCAATGCTCTGACCACGCCGCGAATCATACTCACGAAAATGATAGCCCTAATGTCGAGGTCCGTTGTCATTTTTGTGCGCGAAGTGGTATTAGTCCGTTGTCCATAGCCACCTCAACATTTTCTGCCGCCAGCATCACTTCACGTGTCAGCCTCCGTGTTTCTGTTTCTGAGTTCGCCTGTTTCGGTCACAGCAGTGGTGATGAATGCTTTGACTGAAATTCGTGGTGGAAATCAGGGTTGGAGGCGTCAGACTAGAATATGGGAACAAGCCGACACAAGAATGACATTTTGATGAGAAAATGTGAAAAGCATTTAGCTGGCACCATTGGGGTAGAAAACCCCCATTTGGGAAACACTGGGGGTCATGTTTACGCTAGCGCTCCTCCCTTGCTTCAGTGGTGATATCCATGGTC
>NW_023596461.1:20013851-20047282 GCF_011947565.3 Pollicipes pollicipes
TCGGGGAGAAATTAGGTCTGGGGGCAGTTAGAGAAACCTTTTCAGCTGCGCCTGCCAAATAATTTTAGAAAGTGGTGCCCCTAGCACTGGGCATGCTGGGTAAAACCACCTTCCCCTCGTTACGCTGTATGAAAGGTAGTGTTCCACACAGAATATATTGAGACAAGCATCAGATTTGATGGCAGACGCTTACTTATGACTTTTGGTATGCTGTTTAGTGCAAAAGACTGCTCTAAATAATACAGTTTCACTCTTAAGTAAATACATTATTCATTGCGTTGTCGTTTGATTACATCATGGAGCGCTTTTATGACATTAAAGCCCCTGCCATGATGACCGTGTCAAAACCGCTACGATAGCGGTCGGGTGTGACGCTTGCAGTACTTCTACGCGCCGCAAGGTGGCGTGAGTGTTCTAGGCAAGTTAATTCCAGTTACTTGCTGTATGTACCAGTACTTTGGCTTTTCTCGTGAAAGTTTAGTATATTTTTCCGTGACGTCATGTTTTTCTGCTGTATTTTCATTCCCGATTACGGCGCTATTCAAAGTTGTTTTATTCTCAGTCTTACGTCCGCCAAAACTAATACAACTGCCCAAATGCATGTGTTATCCAACACACAATGCAGTCTGTGATTGATTCAGCCAATCAGCAGCTTAACCCGCACCCAGGCGGAAATAAATTAACTTCCCCCTACGGTTTTTCGAACATAGGTAAAAAACAAACGCTTGCAGTAGCAGGATATTTTCAGTACATATTCGTCTATCAATTTAACATCCTCTGTGCAAAGTTAAAGTTTTCATCTACTCAGATCAGTGACCTATTCAGGTCAAAGAGGCTTACCTCCAAAGCTCTTTGACCACACATAACAATTTTGCGGAATCATACGATATTGGTCAACCTTGCAATAGTAATAAAGCATGATAGTACCTACAGTTTGTTTAGTTCATATTTTTTTTCTCTAAAATGTTGGTCAGTGACTTGAAGCTAGACCAAGTTTGCTATTTTTCGCTAATAATGCGAATTTGTACGTTTCGTGCAGTTTTGGTACTCTTAGATGAGGTCAATAAAAAACACATACACAGCCATAATGTGACCACAAAGCACATGGCCTTCACCCATGCCATAATCTACATCTGTGGGTACCCTTTGAGGGAACGCATGATGAACTCACACTAGGCAGTTTTATGAAGTAATTTTGAACGCAGAATTCGAATACATTATTGAACAGATGTTGAGATGTCATTCTAATGCATACTGAGGTCACAATAGGTCGTGTGGGGATATTCAAAATGGTATAAGGGCATCCAAGGTTAATGATCTATGTTGCCAGTAGCGCAGAGGCTAGATGAACGAGTACGATACGTGTGGCCACCTCTTATCGTTTTTGTAAAGTTGATGACGCCCATTTTCATGTAACGGCGGGTCTGTTCTACAGTTTGTTGCAAATGCGCTGCAAGTATCGAAGGGGCTGTGTATAATTGTAGACAACACCCCTGTTGATGTACAATACATTATTTCTGACCAAGAGAAAGGTTGTACTGGTCCACATGACAAAGTTAGCATTTAAGTTGACAGTCAGAGAACCTCTATGTTAGCCTAAAATCTTATTTTGTGTTTGCAATAATTTGTCGCACAGCTACACCTAAGAAAATGCACATAGTCAAAAGCGATCGTGAAAATTATCTTTCATTAGGCTGCTGGTAGACCAACTTTGAACGATGACATAATCTGTACTGATCAGGTCGATCTCGTGACCTGTGATCTCCATCAACTGTGAGGAAACAAAAATGGGTCGGAATGAACTCCCCATAGTCTTAACGCCCACTTTCGTGCCCTCCGTTTCCGTCTTGACGTGTCAACGCAGGCTTTGGCTGCGTCTTTCGGAACAACCGTGTCTGACTTTTCGTGACCTTGGGGACCCTGAATTTGGCCTCAGGTCACACATTGTGTGTGAATTGTTCATGATTTGACGAGACCTTTCCCCTCGGCCGGGCGCGGTTGTCTCAGACCCCGTGCCGGTCGCAGGTTAAGCTGGCTGTTTGCCAATTAATTGCTTGCTATCGTGGGACAATTTGTGCTGTCGTACTACAGACACGACTGTTTAGGTAGTCAAATTATGTTTCCATGAACACATTACGGCGAATAATGTGAGGACATTAGCGTGACGATTCTGTGCCTAATGCATTTCTGGATGGCTTACAAATCGGCGACTCGAAATAGTCTGCCGCCGCACAAGTTTGCGTGCGTCAAGCTCAGAAGCGATAGGATTTGGCGTCTCAAAGGGAGTGTTCCACGATATAACTTGGGGGTTTTGAATTGAGATTATCATCTTGAAGACCTTTCGGTGCTGTTCACAATCCTGCCTTTTAAGATCTAAGTCCGTCTAGTTTCTGAGCTACACGCCCGCAAAAATGGAAAAGGTATATCGAGGAGAGTATTTTAAAGCCACCACTTGAGATTCCACTTGACCTGGCGACAACAGTACTAATCAGTAAACTGAAAACAACCGCGCATATCGTTTGCTGTTGCATTGGAAACTGACCGACTTATATCAGAAAAGGTCAAGCTTTGGCTTCCAGATGCTCATAATTATATCAGCCTGAAGTTATCAGTATTTTCGACATCCCTATCTGTTGCAATTTTCGACATCCTTTTCTGTTATCTGTATCTGTTGTGAGGAATGTTGCTTTACCGCACAGTGAAAAATGTGAACTCCGAAGATGAAATCTGAAGACAGCGTAGCATCTTCACAAGCATCCGCACGTCCAACGCTACTAGTGTTGAGTTCGAGCAACATTGTATGTTCCAGACTTAAATGTATTATAATGTCAATACGAATACGAAGCTCTCTTGATAAATGTAACATCTCAACACGTCTACATTTTTATTTCGATGAACAGCGCAATTATATAAATACTTACAGTTTTTCGGTCAACACATACCCCTTATGCACAAGACACATCAATTTCGTCCCATCAGTCCGAAGCAAAGTCGTGCTCACGCCGTCAGTGAGGGTCAGGTATGCAGTTTGGCACCACCTACACGCACCAGAGCACACTGGGCACCCCCACCCTGCGCCATGATGCCAGACCGAGCCGGACTTCAGTCAGCGCACGCGCAGTTCACCCGACATTTTTGGCGCGGCTGTGCCTTCGTCGCCGCTCCGGATGTTGTCATTGCAACGCATCGGACCCGCCACCTGGTGTTGACAGCAGGGCTAGTGCCGTCGCTGGTGCCGGTGACGGCTGGTGACAGCTGGTGACGGCTAGTTCGCCGTGTACGACTGCGCCTCCTGCTGCTGCACCTGCGTGACGCCGGTGCGGATGACCACGGTCGGCGCGAACTGGGTCTGCACCACCGTGCGGTGCACCCGCGACGGCACCACCAGGGTGTTGGTGACCAGCACGGTGCGGACGACGGGAACCACGCGGGTGCGGTACGCCGTCTGCACCACTGTCTCGTAGACGGGCACCACGTCGGTGATGACTCGGCGCGGAGGACAGCGGGCGCGACCCCCGCCCCCGCCCCCGGCCGGCAGCAGCACGGCGGCGGCCGCGGCCAGACAGCTGACGAACAGTAGCAGGAGACGCATGCTGCAACAGGATAGCACGCGTCAGGGACCAGGCAGGTAAAAAACAGCGACAGGAGACGCATGCTGCAACAGGACGGCACTCGTCAGGGACCAGACAGCTGACGAACAGCAGCAGGACGGCACGCGTCAGGTACCCATCGGGAGTATGAGCTGGAGGCGGGGATCCCGGGATCTGACCGTACACATGTCTGCGTTTCTGTACTCCCGTAGGTAAGCCGCATTTGATGAAATCGAGCAAAAGCAAGGCTCGGCGCTTGTATCACATCAGAATCCCAACCTTGGGCCCTCTGTCTCCTCTCATATGCTGGAAACTATTGATGCGACTCCGAGAGCAAGCATTTGGATCAGGTGGCAGATGTCGATATGATGAAGGATGACGAGGTATACTATTATCCGCATGCACGATAATAGCACATGCAATCCAACTATATGAAAAACGCACGGCAAAAACATGTGAGAAAATCTGGTCAACAAGCGACAAGATTGTAGTTAGCTGTGGTAGAGTTACGAGGACTGCCACGAGTAATCGCACGCACCGAACAGTTTATAGAGTTCACTACGGCGAAGCAAACCCCAGAGGAAACACAATCTTTTCACTGTGCACTCACCTTAAGATATGCGTGCTGGTACATTGCTGTCAGTTGTGTTCAGTGCAGACTATCTAATCGCTCAAACCTCAGCTAGTCCAGATGTTTGATGTGAAATTCTCGGTTTTATTTAGGTTTCACACAGCACTGCAAAGTCATGATACTGAGAACAGCACCCACGCGCTGGTTTTATAGACAACAAGGAAGGAAACACCTCAAATAAATGCAGTTCAAAGCACATCTCCTGTGGCTGTGGGCATGGCCGAGCAATGGTACCTCTCAAACCTCTTCTGGCATAAATAAATACTAAAATATTTTGAAAGCAGATCACCCTGAGTGACCCCTGACTAAGGACCCGTTTTCTCTGCGGAGCGGCAGGCAGTGTCACCGTCCCAGCTCAATGTGAACCGTCCACTGGCGCCGCTGCTGAGTCTCCCGTGCCGCTAGCGGCGCGGGGCGGACCCTCTCCGGCGAGTGTGCGCGTGACGACAGCTGGCCCGGCAGCAGGTCGGCAGTGATGTCCTCTGGTCTGTCTCCCTGCGGTGTGCTCGGGCCGGCCGTTCAGCGTGGAGGACGAAGCCTCCTGCTCGGATCCTATTCGGCTCCAAGATACCCGGTGTTCACATCAGCGCTGGCATCGCCTGCGCTCTCTGCCTCTCCTCCGTCCTCGCTTCCATCGTCATCTCCCTCCTCGCTTCCATCGTCACCTCCCTCATCGCCACCGTCCGCTCCCTCGCCTCCCTCCTCCGAGTGGCCAGTGTTTGCCTGCAGGGCGATGGTGGCCACCTCCGTGCGGAAACACGTGCGTCGGCACCACCTGCACGCTTGTGTGCACCACCTCAATGGGCACGACGCGGGTGGCCACCACCTGTTGCGTCTGGAAGTGCACGTCCGTGCGCACCACGTCCTGCACCACTGTGCGCGTGACGTACTGCACGGCGTAGGCGGTGACGACGGCGGGACGCGGGCAGCGGCGTGGCCGCCGGCCGCCGCCGCCGCCGCCGCCGCCGAACGCCGTCGCCGAGGCGACCAGCAGCAGGAGCAGGGCCAGGCAGCGCATCCTGCAACCGGAGATCAGAGCGGGCTGAGCCGGGCCGCGAGCCGAGCACGCCAGGACACGAGCGGGCGAGTCCGGCTGCTGCGCTCAGCCCGCTCGTGATCTCTGGCCAGGAGCGCCGGCCGGCCGCGCCGCGCCTCCTGCACGCTGCAGCGCGCCGGCCGTGGACGAGTGCGACTGCTTCATCGATACTCATGCCTGCGGTGCCATTGCCGTACGGGTGTGAAAATACGAGGTGTTTTGTGATTTGGTTTAGAAGTAAGTCAGTGACTGCGCGAGATAGTACTTTCATTTTAGTTAAGGATCGTGCTATCCAGCCGAGCAAAGTTGATCCCCGCACGTGCTGAGTAAAAATAGTCCGGGGAATACGAGGAATGAGTCAACGAAAAGTCGCAGGCAGCAAATGCCTCCGAGTAGCAAAAGTGTTTAGGACATAAATAAATATTATCTTTTAGCATTTTATTCAACCTTCTCCTTCCCGCTCAAAAAGCCATGAAGTAAAATGCAGTGATGCAAGTGTACCCCAGTCTAGTTCTTCATCCAGTTTCTTTAACTTAGATATCACTGCGACCACCAGCCTACCTGCTCGCCACTGCAGATCACGTAGTAGGCCGTGGGTGTGGATGTGGGCCTTACCAACCCCTCTGACGCCGACTGGAGCCGCCGGGTCGGCCGGGGCTCACCAGGCGTGTCCTCTCACCTGAGTAGGTGTGGCGGGGTGTGATCTGCGGAAGACGACAGCGAGCTCGTAGAGCGGGCACCGGACGCTGGCGACTGGTGGTCAGCAGATGTCGGCGCCCCTCCTTATACCCGGCCGTACCCCCGCCCCAGGTGGGTCAGCTCCCATCCCCACCCCTCTGAGGGGGGGGGGGGGGCGGCTCTTGGTCACACCTCGACCGGACAAGGTCAGGTCCCGCCGCAGCGGCGCGTATGCACTTGTCTGTTCGGGTATTGTAAGCTACGGACGCGGTTTCAGAGCCTTTTGAAGTGTCCTATGTGCGCCTTACGGGAGCTTTCTGTGCCTTGAGTGTGCACCAAAGGAATCAATGTGACGACATTGCAGCGCATTTGATCTGCTTTAAATTTAAGTTTGAGTGCTGATCGTAATGTCTGGGGCCGGAACATTGCGAAGATTGGGACGCTGGAATAGCGGTATAGAAAAGCTGTTTAGAAAAATATGGGCACTCCTGGGTGGAAAGTTTTCATTAATTCCTATTTCCTCCTATTTAATCGATATGATAAGAATCACATATACAACGATCATATGAGGAAACATACCCTGGTTTTAGCACCTAAAACTACGCCGATTCATCACTGCATCGCCCCGCTTGCATTCGCTGCATATCCAAATCAGACAATCCCGCTGGGTAGCGAATGCGGGCATAGTGCAGTTCGGTTAGATTGCTTTACAACTTTGAAATACACACGCTGTGTTTTGGTAGAATCATGGCACATTAAAGTCTTCCGCTATCAGAAACAAAAAAGTTTAATTGGCGGTTCTTCCTCGCCGCGGCCATATATGTTGCAGCTGCTCCGGCCGCCTTGAATCGGTGTTGACGTGCTTCATCGGCCTTTTACCTTGCTTTGATGAAGCACACGCTCTGGTGGGAATCAAATTAACCCCTCCCCTGAATGTTTTCCAGAATAATTGCCAAACTGCGCGGCGTAACGTCAAACTATGCACAGCCATAAAAATTGAATGGCAGATCTTTTGATGCAAAAAATCAGATGTGCCTTGTAAGGTCGCTGACCCATGGCAGGCCAAAATCAGGCCATGGCTGTCAGTGAAGAGCATTTCTCAGGAATCGTTCAATGTGATGCAACGAAGTGTTAGACGAAGCCATGCTTATCTGAGATAGTTTATCGGGTAATAAGTCAATTAAGTTAAGAACTGAAACAGATTCCATTGAACTAAGCTCAGGTATAGAGGTCAGACTGACGTAAAAACTAATCTGTTTTACTCGACAGCTTGATTCATGGGAGACTTTCTGGTGCTCATTTTGGCTTTATTAATGGCAAGGAACGCATGACATTTTCCATGAAATTCTTAACATCAGAACAAGTCACTGACATAAAATTACCCAGGTCAGCGTTTTTTTTAGGAACGTACCGCATATCGTAATACCCGGCGAGTATTCGGATAGTAAAATAGGAACAATCTCTTAGGAATTTGGTCACATTTACCTAACAATGGGCTAAAAGGTCACTTAACTTATGTGAGCACTACTGAGCTCTTGCTTTGAACAGGTGTCTATCTTCACGGCGGTTGCATGAGGTCTGGGGCACTTGGGACACCAACCTACGGTTCGAACTTCTTTGATCTTATTTGACCCCAAGGTCATAACCAAGCAACCTCAAATTTTGATACAAGCAAGTTCACATACAGACCAACCTGCCTTGTAAGTTTGGTGTATTTAGCTATCTTGGTTATTGAGATCTTAGTGGGTCAAATTGACCCTTCACCCCCACTCGAGCGGAGGTAAGCATATGGTATCTTCAATATGTACTTCACTTGTATGCTGAGACGCAAGTATTTTTTCTCGAAAACAAAATCATTCCGTGCATGCAGACGCACTAGACTCAGCTATTGGCGGTGAACGAGGGCACAATACGAGCGAGTCATAACCTGAGCAAGCTGCTTTATTATCCGCTAGCCAGCACCCAGCTAAGTTGCAGCACTCTGACCGGGGCGGTTTGGTGATAAGGTTGGAAAGACTACCCGACGAGGGCCGAGTGGAACCCTGCACCCTAACATAAATGGTCAGAAACCGCTTTGGTCGCTGCTGGTGCTGAGTGTTGCGTCATGTCCGCTACCCTTGCCGAAGGATCCGCGTATGGGCATACGCGTTTGGGACGCTTTTTAATTTCTTATGGTTGCTTTTTAAGATACGCCATGGATATCAGTTGGGCTCAGCTTTCATGTGTCCAGGGATTGGGAGGGTTGCTTTGCGAGATTATAAAATTCGGAACACAATTCTCCAGGGCTCACCTTGGTTTTCGATCTTTTTTCGAAGCAAGGATTAAATTGCAGATTCGAATGCAAATTTCTCCAATTTTTACCGCAAAATCAGGACTGCAGCCATTATCTTTCGGCAAAAGCTTTCTTATCCCTATGCGTCCTTGAGAACGACATTCACCCTGCACGGAGTACCAAGCATGTGCCTTTGTTGGCTTGGTCAGCGGAACATCTGATCATTCCATCCACCATCCGACTCTGGGGAACCTAAAATGCCCTGCTCTTGATTCTAATTACTTTAAAATTATCAATTGCTTCCACTCGCTCCTGCTAAAAATATTACATTCTCGTCCAATTGAACGCACAACAAATGACAAGCTAATGCGTACCTGATAATTCCGTGGCGAACCTCGGGGGAATTTTGAAATGGTAAAAAAACAATATTAATGACCTCCCAACACGTCCAACTCGAAGTGGTGTGACCGCTTCTGGCAATAAAGCTGCCGAACCAAATGAGCATTCTATTGCTTTGCAATTGATATCAACAAGAAATTGTCCCTTTCGGCGTTAAAAATGCCATAATGTATCATTTTCAGCGGGGATGATAACATCATAAATAAACAATTATATTGATTTTTGGTATGCCGGGAGGTTTTGTACCGATAAAGACAGCATGAAAAACACAAAAATTATCCATAACTAAAAAATGAGACATTTACCTCTCCCTAATCACAACTGTGACATCAGATCCACATTCAATACAGGTCAGGTCAAATTAACGTCCTTTTCAATGTCAGATCTTTTGACATGCGTTTTATAATTGTCCGGAGGATTTGATCCCCTGAGACCAATGATGACCCGTTCATCAGTCGTTAGCCCGGAAACTGTGCTGATTGACTTGTGAATATATCACAAATGAGCGACGGAAATCTTTTCTTTTTGGTATTTATTTGTCAGCTCGACATTGCTTTGGATCATGGCTGGTCGTTTTCTATCCTACTGCAGGATTGAAGTTACAGACTCGACGTAAAACCAGCTTTCATAGACATTTTTTTCCTTGCGCTTTAACACGCACTCGTGTGGGGGGTCAATTGACCCCCTTCCAAAGGTTTTCCGGGAATGGCCTCCGAACGGCGCGGCGTAGCCGCGCTGAATTTTGCATAGCTGTAGAAAATTGACTAGCGGATCTTCTGACATCAAAAATTTAGATGTACCTTGTTAGGTCGCTGACCTATGGCAGGTCAAAGTCAGGCCAAGGTTAAAACGAAGGCACGTTCTAGGGAATCGCTCAATCCGATCAAACAACGGTGTGTTAGACGAAGCCAAAGATCTCTGAGATATTTTCTTAGGCAATACCACAATTGAATAAACAAGTGTAGCATTGACCTAGTATCAGGTATGAGGTCAGACCAAGGTCAAAACCGACCTGTTTTATTGCTCTCGGGCTTGCTGTATGGGCTGGTTTCTGGTGCTCACTTTGAATATATTGATAGCAGGTACTGCATTTTACACCTTCCATGGACTTCTGATATATCAAAATATGTCACTGACCTAAAATGACCCAGGTCAACACTTTGTTTTTAGAAACATGCTGTCTAGCGTAATCTTTGTCGGTTATCCAAAAGCAAAACTCAAAGCAGTTTTATATAATTTTGGTAATCATAACCTCTGAAAGATCGAACAAGGTCACATACCTTAACTAAGCGTGTGATATTTTGCTTAGAACAATTATCTAGGTTCTAAGGGGCCCCCTGGAGACCAATATGGAAGTTGACCTTGCTTGACCTTACCTGACCCGGAGGTTATGACCTAGGAACCTTGAAACTTTGACCTAAGAGAGTTCTCGTACAGTCAACACACCCTCCAAATCTAGTCTCTCTAGCTCTCTTAGTTCCCGAAATCTCAGGATGATCAAATTAACTCACTCCACCTGAGCGAAGGGCATCCAACCGGCCACCCGGGCGCGTGCTAATTTGCATTCAACTATAGGGGAAAAATCGGACCCCGCATTGGTTTGCAAGTTTGCGCTATAAATTTACCGTGTAGTTCGCGATAAAAATTTGATGCCGTATAAATCGAGCTGAAACCGTTATTGATCACTAACAACTTTGTCTATATATTTTCAACTATTTTGCTCCCATCATAATGAATGATTACATGCTCATATCAATGCTGAGACTCGAACATCAGAGACACTTGGCGTGAGCCCACTTTCGCGCGGTTAAGCCATTTATTGTGACATCACAGTAATCCAAAACGACAGATCCAGCTTCAAACAATTATTCGAAGGGGGGGGGGGGGGGGCAGGCAGCCTTGCCAGTCCTCACTAAGGACGTTGCGTATGTATGACCTTAACTTGGGTTGAACAACGTTTTGCCGAAATGTGTAAAATTCATCAGTTATAGCTCCATGTAATTTGGCACGATTGCCGGCCAGCAAAAGCCAGCTTCTCCGTGGATCTAACTAATCTTTATCACAAAGTTGGCGGACTGGAGCCCGCACTCCTCCGCAAGTGAGAAGGAAACTACACCTCTGCTATTCGCTCCACCACCATGCCGCCTGCGGAAAGCAGAAAACGAACCTGCGACTTAAGCCTCTCTTCGGTCACACCGGGTAAGCACGTTAGCCGGAAACGAGTCAATTTTATTCGACATTTTGATGCTTAAGTTGTTATGACACGGTGGAGTCAGCGAAAGTGAGTTGTTAAAGGCCCAGGCTTCTGTATTATGCAACTAAAATGATGAGATATGGATTCTTTCCATGAAACTGGCCATTCATGGTTTACATGCGACAGCTTTTATGCGATTGAACACATCCAGTCGAAATGACATCGAAGTTCTTGTGGTCATGTGCTCTTCGGAGCGAAGAAAACAAGAAAGCGGCAAACACAGCTAACGTCTCCGCAAAAGTGACACTGGCAGAGCAAAACTCTCGCCTAGATCCGCCATGTTTCATAACGCGAACGGATAGACGGGCGCCGAGACGAGCTTCTTTCAATCACTTCCAAACTAAGGATGATATAGACTCTCGGAAAAAAGCAAAGTGGCCTCAACCGGAACCCACTATTGGTTACCAACGTTATGTTGCTAGGCCAATAGCTGGCCCCACTAGTCCACGCCAAACGTGATTTTGTATGAAAATTTGACCATTTGATGTTTGCACACCAATACTCACGATGCCATAGTAAGCAGAGTCGTGAAATCCAAAGAAACGTAACCCACATCTAATTTATAGGAAAAACCAGGAGAACAGAGAGATATATAGCTTGATATGTCGGCAACATGCCTTTCTCCAAACAATAGCAGAAGTGAATTCATTTCTGCTGCATCAATTTAAGAATTCACTTCTGCTTTTGTTTCGAGAAAGGCATGTTGCCGAAATATGAGCCTAACTATATCTCCGCTCTCCCGGTTTTTCAGATGAATAGGGCTAATACTACTGTCTTATCTATGTGACTTATTTTCCTCTCTAATGCACTGGACAGCTCACGTATCTAATTTCTAGAAATTCCATACGTGGTTTTGTGTGTTTCGAGCACATATTGATAATGTAAGGCCCCATTAGTGCAACGATGCCATCTCTGCCACCTGCGGTCGGCGGGTTCGGCGGTTGCCGCCCTGGTCGGCATTGGATTGCCGTGCATTGTCCTCCCACCCACCCCCCCCCCCACTCCCCAAAAATACCCAGAAATCACTGAAGTAATTCTGGTGTCGTGACTCAAGCATCATGAGAGATGGCTATCGAGCCTTGGGTGAATTACGTGATACGCCGGAGAGATATTTTCAGAAAGCCATAGGGAGGGTTTTATCGACGCCCCCCCCCCCCTCCCCCAGCCACTAGACCGCTTGTTAAATATTCTGAATGAATCACTCCATCTTCCCAGATGCTTATGTTCATTTCCTGATTGGTGTATGTTGTCACGATTCTCTGCCCCAGATGCTCCCCAAATGGTGAGCCAAGGACAGTGATTTCAGATATCGCTGCTTACAAACCAGTTATTTCGAACCAAGCATGCGCCATCAGATATTACAAACGGACGAACCAGTCCTTGCGTATAAGGTCGAACTTACTCAACAACTAGAAGACACCGTGGAGAGTTGGAGCCTAATTAGGCACCTTCTCTCCCTAAAACGTGTTCTGAAGCGGGAGGACTTCAAGAACTCGTTTATCGCAACGATTAAATCCTGCCTGTTAAAAAACACAGAGAACCGTAGTTTTATGATCACTTGTAGCTTCTGAGTATTCATGACCCAAATCAGTCCAAAAACCAATCGTTCAATACTTAAGCACGCTAGTGTAGGAGCAGACTGGCCTGACACCAACGTAGGCGACGAAAGAGGATACTCATCTTGATGCGATATACTGATATCAGTTTGTCCTGGTGTGATATTTCACGGACGGTTGATAGGATAGACTTTGTAACCCATGCATGTCTGAAATAATGGACGAAAACGCAGCACGATGGCGGTTACCTCAGTCTGTGCTGGTAGCAAGACTTCTAGTTACCTGTACCAGTGCAGAACTTGGGACTTGATCTGACGAATATTAGCAACGTCCAGCTAGTGTTTTATTATGATGTAAGGTCAGCGTGTGACCGAAATATCGGCCGAGTTGCCATGGATTGTCTGTCAAGGGTCCAAAACACTCTGAGAAGACATAGATATAGTCATGCCATTTGCGTATTTCATTACGGCTTGCCCTCCCACTATTTTCTGATGAAAGATGAAAAATAAACGTATTCTGTGTCGTCAGCATAACTTTAATCACAACAAGCTCCCCGCGCAGGTCACAGGTGGGCGGGTCATCGTGACGCGCCAAATGTTATCATTCCAAGCAGATCCGCTGTTTTACTGGACATTAAAGCATTCCGATGGGGGTAAGCCGTTTCACTGGCTCCGAAGCAATTCTACCCACCTCAATCCTTTTCCAGCTCAAACATGAATGTTTGACATGCCTGGTTGAGATGGCTTGGATCAGCCGTGACCGCACTCAGTCAACTATATCATGATACCGAAATGTTTTATTTGATATCGAAATCGAACATTATATCAGTTACTCTACACTAGCGTTGAAACGTTGAAGACGTTGAAAAGCGTTGTACACTAGCGTTGAAGACGTTGAAAAGAACGTCTTAACCTTCCGGCAGGAACCCATATCGTTCTCATGAAAGCGCTGACAATCGGCGCCGAAGATGGCGCAGCAGAGGCAAAATCAGTCTGGCGTGGGTGCAGCACTCGTCCTCACCACCACGTGGAAATATCGGCATGGCGCGGTGTTACAGTTTGGCTACCTGACATTTGTAACCGGCATGTCCCAAATCTCAATTAACAAGTTTTACGTGCAAAAGGCTGCAATAACTTATAACAGCGTTTAACCTGTTTTTTACTCATGTGACGCGATGTCGAGATGTGGTCCTTCGAGGTGTTGTTTTATTGTGAAAAATCTATCCGTAACAGATATCACAAACAAAGGCTATGTTCGCCACGTTTAGCGTCATATCTGGACAGTTCAGGTCCCTCCCGACTGATATTACAACAGCCCTATTAGTGAACAATATCAGCACCAATTCATCTTTACCAAGATAGTTTGATCTTCCGTCTGCATTGGCCTTGCCGATAAGTTAACATAGCACCAAAAGAGCACGGGTCGCTGACAAAAATGCCTGCGAGAACATATTTCTTGCTTTTGATCACAGCTGGGATACATTCACCACATTAGCTTATCACGAGGATAGCATCGCCACACTAGATGCACCCAACAGGCTCTGGATCACCTCGCGCGGTACAATTACGTCACAGTGTGGCGAGTTGTCAGCTAACGCACTTGTGCCGGGAGAAACAGGCTCCAATTAATTGGAATCCAATTTGAAGGCAGCCCACTTTAGAAACATCTAACACAATTGATGAATTGTCTCATGTTACATAATAATTCCACATGTTGGCCGACTAAGTGAATAGCACAAGGTGTTGATGCTTTTGTTCAGTCTTCACTGATCATGTACTACCGTAGTCTCGGCGATGTATGAGGGATAGTTTATCACAGTCATTTTGGCGGCCGGTGTCATAGTCATCCCGCAACATGGCTGTGCTTCGTGACGGTCGTTCCGTGGACAACATCTCATCGTGTCAATTTCTGTAAAAGGATCGTAATCTAATTGTCTGTACCGCATCTCTTTCCTTCCACGCAGGCGCAAGCGCAGAACCTTCACGAGGAACGCACCGGGCCCTGACGGGGCCTCCAACAGGAGCCCTCATGTAATCCCTCTAAGAGGCTTTAACTGCAGATCCCAAATGGTTTTCGTCACCTTTTCTTGGGACCCACGGTGCAAGTTTGGTTGCACTGTGCACTATACCATGCTGTCTCGAAAGTATGTAATTAGGCGCTCCTCCAGAGTTCATTTTTTTAGCTCTCCCCGACAGCACGCAGCGCTACGCACTCGTTGAGGGACGCAGCGCCACGCACTTGTGGAGGAACGCAGTGCTACGCATTCGTGGAGGAGACGTCAATGGGCAGGGCACGTTGGCGTCTCCTCCCGGGTTTGCTGCCATCCTCATGTGTGTGAGCATCAGCACACCGGATGTAGACCTCCGGATGTCAACAGCACACCGTCTGGGCCTTCATCTATCACACCCAACCGCCAAGCCGATACTGCTCGAGGCACTCCTGAGTACGGCTGTAATGCCGCCGTTTGTATCTTATCTTAACGTGCATGCGGACGCTTCTGCCAACAGCTCGCAAAGTATCGCATCAGTTGCCGACACAAGCCCAACTGAAACGCGGTACGACGCGAGCAGTTTGAATTAGTGGTCTCAGGACCGGAACTGCTGACGTGCTCCGCACCACGCTTTTTCTTAGTACGACAGCAGCGAAGAGCGCTGATGCCAGGTTTGCGGAGCATTGGTGTACGGCTCTCACATAGTTCGGTCACCTTTGCAATGCAGTCACACTTGCGAAACCGGAAGTTGGCGTCCTTGGCCTCCTTACTTGGTCCGGCGCAGGACAGGCTGCAATATTGGATTTCAGCGTGCGACTTAAGCAAATCTTATAATGCCTCCTAATGCCTGAGAGGGGCCTGCTAAGCCACTGATTGCAGTGGACTCGCCCAGTGACGGGCTTTCCCTTGCAAGACCTATGCTGCAGTATGCACACTTTTACTGCCCACTGCGTCGTGTTGCTGCCCAACCCAACTTCCTTTGGCATGGTGCACAAAATCCACACTGTAAATAAAGCACGGTACACAATTTCTGTTGACAAGGCCTGCGTCTGATGCAATCGTGCTTCGCACCTTGTGACTGCGCAGATGTTTTACACGCCACGGCACAAAGCCCCTCAGCCGGCACTCAACGCCTGGCCCGTGCGCATGCTCCTGGTCGCGTCGAGAGCAAGCGCGCAAGTAGCCACACTGGCACGCCCCCCCCCCCCTCCCGTACCAACTCATTGCATGCATCAATATGTGCGTGATTAATTTTTTACATTTTGGAATTCCAAGAAGACGGGAAAAACGACAAGGTTAATGTTGTTCTGTGACACGCACGAATTTGTGCGCGCCTGCGGTCAGCTAAACTCGGTTTTAAGCAAGATTTTGTTGTTGTGGCGTCCACCTCCCCCCTTGTCCATTATGAAATCCTACATGCGTCCATGTGTCGTGCCATGCGTATGAAATTGGGTATAAAATGATGCCATGGGTATAAAATTGGTTAAAAGTTTGGCTGGTGATGTGAAGTTGATATGTATTCCAAGGATCATCAGTATTCCAGTAAGCTTTTGTGTTGCACTCGCGTTACGACTGATTCGATTCAAAGTTTTAATTCCTTTAATTGATGCATTCGTATACAATACAATATGTTCAAAATGTTTGCATATTTGCTACTAAGAGCCACTGCGCACTGCACTGCCTATTTGGTTATGCATGGTTTGAGGAGTAACACGTCGGTTGCGTCAAACAGAAGGAGCATTTATGATCAGAGGTAACTGATCAGCTCCGCAATGCCACCAGAAGGCGGGCCATATGAGCAATAGCAACAAAAGTAACTATGACAGATTTTCCCCTCCCTTACCACCCTCTTACGCTGCAGTTCAGCGAGAGTGTGCTGCACTTCAGCAGGAGTGCGCTCCAGTTCAGCGGTAGTGCTCACCATTCCAGCGGGAGTGCACTCCAGTCCAGCGGGAGTGCTCACCATTCCAGCGGGAGTGCACTCCAGCCCAGCGGGAGTGCTCACCCTTCCAGCGGGAGTGCGCTCCTGTTCAGCGGGAGCGCTCACCATTCCAGCGGGAGTGCTCTCCAGTCCAGCGGGAGTGCTCACCATTCCAGCGGGAGTGCACTCCAGTCCAGCGGGAGTGCTCACCATTCCAGCGGGAGTGCACTCCAGTCCAGCGGGAATGCTTACTGAGACACGCCTCACGACGGTAGTGGATGCGCAACGCAGCTGCGCACAGTCGAGTTGCCCCGTAGCGGCGCGTGGTAGAGGCTCGCGACGAGAGCGTGCGGTGGCGCACCAGACCGCGGAGGTGCGCAGGCAGTGCCGCACCGCAGCGGCTAACCACGGACTCGCCCTAAGCCAGCTTTCAGGTACCACAGGCTTGATAACATAGCCAGAAGACCCGACACCCATCTGGGATGGCGGGGTGGGGCCAGGAGGAGCAGCCGTCTCGCCTCTGAAGAACATAACGTGGCAATGACGTTGGCATGTTACGTGCCGTGGCATGGAACAACAAACGAGAAATGCATAGCGTTCAGTTCCGTGATTTCATGGGACCCCTCTCAACGGAAACCGATATAGCCGTGCAGGGGGAAGCGCGGTTTCCTCCGTCCGGCGTCCCGCTCTGATATCGGCCGCAGCTGAGCCTCAGTGTAGACTTAAGCCACTTCGCGGAAAACAAGACCATGACCCACACACTCCACGTGGCACGTGCGCTGTGACGACCACCAAGACGGTGTGTCGGGGCGCCGAGGCCAACGGTCATCGCACGGCACGAGTGGTGGCACCCGCGTGGACAGGCCCCCCCCCCGTGCTGGGTTTCATGAAGCGGAACTCCAACGTCGCCGTTTTTGGATCGTGTCGTGTAACTGCGTGCATCGTAAATGGTCAGGCTGGGCGCCCGAGACACTGATGAATGTGAGGAAGCGATTCGGGAGTGCAGCTTCGCAACATGAGTTGAGGGAGGGAGGGAAGAAGGTCCCGAGCAGTGAAAATAACAGCCTAATACAACCATCTACCCCCCCCCCCCCCCCCCGTTCCCCCAAAACGTCATAAACGGGTTTCTATCCGGATTTAACCAACTTTCTTCTCAAAGTTGGGGAGGGGAAGGTGCTGCTGCCCAAGTTGGATGGGCTGGAGACCCTCACTCCAAATGAATGGAAGAGTACATCCCAGAATCGATTAAACCAAGCACGTTCCGGTCCATATGCTTCCACGAGTAAACGTAGTTTTGCTTCATGAAGCTGGCTACAAGGAGGCTCATCGCTCTCGGCCGGAGGATAAACGGGCTGGGTAAACAGCGGCCGCTTCGAGCTCGGCCAAAGCAAACGTGTGCGGGTGACGTCGCGCCGGCCGCCGATAGTCAGACTGGCTAGTCACCTCTCACCGACAGTATCTTGACCGGCTGGGCGGGCGGCGGACGCCCCACGCGCACCTCTGACCGGTCCCGCCCGGCCGCCCGGCGCCGCCGCGGTGGACGGGGCAGACCCGGCAGTTCACGTTCCTGGGGTGGGCACGCACAGGCACGTGGGGAAAAGTGAGCCAGAGAACCAGCCTTTAACAACGGATCACCGCAAAAAACACCGGCGGTGCGAATAGTTTAAATTATATTAATTTTTATTTATATAGTTATATAGAATAAACGGAGGATTTCAGTTAAGCTCCGGCTCGCTTTTCTCCACTGGCAGCAGGAGCCCCAGTCTCGCTGACCGCATGCTGACACGCGATGTTTGAGTTTCTCGAACTTTTGGCCGCCAAGCCTGGCGCGGTGGCCCAGATCGACATAGCCGAGCCGGACCAGGGACACCGGCACCAAAACCGGGCCATTGCGACTGGGCGAGGACACCGTAACGCAACCAAAAGACTAATTAATGAGCACTAGCGAGCCATCGACACATCATTCTGTCAAAGTCGTTACCGTAATGTCCTGATCGTCGATGGCTGAGCGTGAGCCATTTTGATTAAGCGACAACCAGTTATAAAGACAGCTATCCGAAAAAAGAAAATGTCATAATACGAGTCGAGTATTGTCCAGCAAAATGGAAAGAACTGTTGAATGTCGGCAGCGCAGGTCATACGCCGTGCTTCGCGGCTGCTGCGGTGTCCTGTGCGTCCCCCCTAAGCAGGGGTGTCACTTTCTAATATTGGTTGGGGGCTCAATTGAAAATATTGACCCAACCTACTCCCAAACCTGGTTTCTCCTGGGATTTCGGCCACTTGAATTTGCCTTCTTGGCGTAAGGATAGAATAAAATATTCTTTAAACAATATTTCGTAAATTAAACATTGTTTTCCTGCAGCGGAATGACCTCCCATTCTGAGTTAAGGGAAGGACACGTCCTCTATCGTCGGATGGCGGGGGGGGGGGACAGTCCACCGTATCCTTCAACAACCTTCCTGCAGGAAGAACAGAATATACCCCTCACGCAGATTTCCACTACGGGCCCACATTCCAAATTTTCACCAAAATGAAGACACATTACACCAGAAGGATTACATCGCTACAAAGCTGGCCTATTTTGTGTATAAGTGTCTTGCACGATAGCGACAGTACATTATATTTTCTTCACCCATTACCGTGCTCCAGGAATAACAATTTGTGCGGCATGGGTGCCGATATTGTAGTGGTTAACGCGCCTGCATTAACCGTTGCGCGTCTGGGAACCAAGAGGTACGGGGTTCCATTCCCCGCGGTGCCCGCCCTTCCTGCCAGGACGAGAGGCAAGCAGTGCCATTTAGCCCTAGCAGCTGAGTGCGTTGTAACGCCCCAATGACACACAGGTTTGGGAGACAATTTTCATGGCTTTTGCTGTTAAAAGTAAATGCTAATCCGGTATTTCTACATCTTTGAACAATCCTCATTTCAACAACTCTAGTGGGATTTAGTTTCGAATTGAAATAAAGACCATTGAAGTGAAAGCAGGATCGGCCGGGGGACGTCCCCGCAGTGTCCGCCTTTCCTGCCAGGGTGAGAGGCAGGCGAGACCATGAAGCCCCAGCAGTTGACTACGTCATAAAACACTAATTAAGACGACGGCCAGTGCGTCACAAACCTTTCCTCTCAGTGCTTTCGATGCTAAGCAAACAGACAAAAACCAAGCCAAAATAAAACGCCGAATGGCGAAGCTGAGCGACGCTAAATTTTAAATACCTTTTCTGGTGTTATCAGTTGTTGACCCCGGGGAGATTTTAAAGCTAAAAGCAAGCCACTCCGCTGGCCGAGATAGGTCTGAGGTTAGTCTGAAAGTTAGCACTCGCATAACTTGGTAAGGTATGGCCAGAGTTTGTGAACATTGCGGAAGTCTCCCGTTTGTGTTGCGTGCGCATCTAGTGGTTTTATTAAATTTTAAACATTCTGTAGTTTCATTACCTGTAGCGGAATGACTTTCAAAGAGCATTCCAGCTGTGACTGGCCGGTCTGGCAGGTATCTACTGAGTAGTACTTAATAAATTGCTCCTGAGTGACTGGGCACGTATTTTCTGCATCATTTCCCATTTCCCACATTTTTGCCTCGAGCCTGAGGACATGGTACTGGAGATTTCGCGAACGCGGGATCTTTTCATTTTCACGGCGTGCTGGAAAATCTTTAAGGAGTCAGAAATGTCGCCCACCAGTCGTGCACGGGTCTACGGCGTGCAATTTACGCGTACACGGGTGTACAATGCATGTAACCATATTTAAAATGTACTTTGCTTTGTGTCCATTACGTTGTAATGGACACACAGTGTACTTGTGTTCCAAAAGAGACACGATTCCTTTCATTTTTTTCATTCTTTCCGGCTCGTAAAATTTTTATTCCAGGTCGTGCAGAAGTAGCGAACACCGACCTTGCGCAGACGCCCATGCGCGGGGCCGCAAAGGGGCAAAGGGGAACCATCCCTTCCCATCTCCCGATCCGGTCTCCGCAACATGAGGCCCAACGCACGGGAGCCCATCCCAGAAGTCATCAAACTGGATTGTCGGAGGAGAATCGAGCCAGCAGCAGGGTGCTGCGGGCTCGCCTCCGCCTGGACCAGATGGATCCAGTACATGCCGTGGTCGCCTTTACCAGTCTAAGCGCACAAATAAAAAACGTTTAGCTGCGCTTAAGACCGCGCCAAGAACGGTGCTGGTGCAGACCTGGAAGGAATATGTGATTTAGGCGACCCTTAAGCAGAGTGTCATTAGAACGCTTTATCGACGCGGTAATAAATGGCCAGATTACTCTGTGTTATTATTTTCCCATGAAAACATGAAATAGGGCATCCATCCTATACTGTGGCTGCGGGGAAAAAACTCATGAAATAACATCCTGCAAAATTTTTGGCACAGGACACACACGGGTTTATAAACTGGTACATGATATGTTCAATTGGTTTAGATGATAGCATGCACCGGCCTGAGCAGCTATGACACCGCGATAATATTTTTCCGTCGGCATGGAGTAGCGGACAGCCAGCCACGTTGGAAGGCGAGAGAATGACAGTCATTCGGACTATTTCTTTCCAGTTCGCGGCCAAGGACTAGAGCTACATTTTCAGGAAGTTCTGGGTCTCAGCCCAGTTCCCGCGCCCCCATGTTTTACGGTGGTATAACTCAAGACAAGGGAATTTGCGTAACAATTATCATGTACAGGAACGTCAGTTATTGAACGCATGGTTCCTCGTCCATTTCTGTTTATTCAAGTGAGATGGTTTTACAATCTCCCCCTCCCCCTTCCCCGTCACAACTTGATGCCGCTCCCTTGCTACGAGCCCATGCTAAGGTCAAATCTTGCGTAACTGCTACCACGCTAGGAGAAACCCCTGGTAAGAAGATATCAAGACAAACAGCTTGAAGTTAAACAATTTGATTGGTAGGACTCCCAAAGTATTCGGGCACGCCAAGAAATTTCCGAAGTTCATTTTTCCTACAATAAGAGAAGACAATTAGGACCACCGAATATTGCAACTTTCGCACGCTATCTCCTACCGCAACCCTGTGGACTGAAGTATTGCCATAATAAAGGCTCATTTACCGCATGCTCACCTACAGCAGACCCCATGCCGAGGCCAGAACCACTCAGAATGATAACAGCGTGGCACACCTGCCAAAAAGAAAGGTGCCATTTTAATCACGGGACGTACTGCAGCCCTGTATGTTCAAATTAAATTCCTAACTTGGTCCGATGTATTTATCCCACAACTTCTCGGCAAACACCCGGACAAAAAACAATCACCAGTCTGGGGCAAATGTAACCAGAAGCAAATAGGAATATAGGAAACAAGGAGTGAAGCCAGAATTTTGGAGCCCGACAACGGTGACGTAAGACATAAAAATACAGTGAGGAGGGGGGCAATCACGTTTACTGCACAAACAGGGTGTCTGAGAGGATACGAGCCCGGACTCGGTGGCCGTGGACGGGTTTGGACACAACCACCTACAGTCAGGTCCACAGCCGGTGGAGCTCATGATGATGTTGATAACAATGTCGATGCTGATGCTGATGCTGTTGATGATGTTGATGCTGCTGCTGATGATGAGGATGGTGCTGCCGCGGACGAGCGTCGCGGGCAGGGCGCGGGTCTTGCTACACAGGACAGGAGTCGCATAAGCAGGTCAGAGACAGACGGAAGAGCCTGCGGGCAGAGCACAACTGGTGCGCCGGTGCGACTTTGGCCTTGTTAGTTCACGCACGTACGTCCCCCCCCCCCCCCCGCCGCCGCCACCTAAACTAGCTTATGTTCAACCTTTCACACTGGTAATGAATATTTCCGAAATAGTGTCTGTCAGAATGATAAGCTGATGATATATGTGATAAGTTGTGAAAAGCCGGCGTACCGACCGCCAGAACCAGGGGCTGCTTTGTGAAGAAGACTGCCTTGTTGTTGCGCCTTGTTGATGCTTTCCAAAAATGCGTGAACACTTGAGCTCAAATCAAAACAGGATTTGTGTTGGATAAGTCGACGTACATCCAAAATGATCCTGTTTGGAGTGTTTTGTTATTGTAATGACATGAGTTATGAGGAATTAATTGACATGGAACCTAGATGTGCCTGCTGTAGAGTGTTTCCTTCTCGTGATGATCTATTAGACTTACACAATGCGATGGCTTGGGTCCGAAGATAAAACAGAAGAGAAAAGATACAGCAGAACAGCAAACATACAAAGCGGCTCAAAAATTTCAGTCGGTCACAAGCGGAAGCAGCCGGAAGTGCACTGTTTCCTGAGAACCCCGCTCAACCGCCCGGCGTCGACACTCATCGCTCCTAAATTTGAACGGTATATTTTGAGACACGATACCAAAAAATCCCTCGGCCAGATCACACCAGACATTGATCCCTCACCGACCTCGCGGCAATCGGTACAACTTCATATCCGTGGCACTGTAAGATTATGGCCGAATCAAAAGGACCGGTTAATTCAAATGACCAAATCAGCATGACCTTGTGGCAGAGCCGAACCTGTCGGATCATGAGGCAGACCCGCCGCGCCTGCAGTTTGACGCTGCCCGAGCACCGACGCTGCCCGAGCCCCGACGCTGCCCGAACCCCGACGCTGCTCGAGCCCCGGCGCTGCCCGAGCACCGACGCTGCCCGAACCCCGACGCTGCCCGAGCACCGACGCTGCCCGAACACCGACGCTGCCCGAGCCCCGACGCTGCCCGAACCCCGACGCTGCCCGAACCCCGACGCTGCTCGATCCCCGGCGCTGCCCGAGCACCGACGCTGCCCGAACCCCGACGCTGCCCGAGCACCGACGCTGCCCGAACCCCGACGCTGCCCGAACCCCGACGCTGCTCGAGCCCCGGCGCTGCCCGAGCACCGACGCTGCCCGAACCCCGACGCTGCCCGAGCCCCGACGCTGCTCGAGCCCCGGCACTGCCTGGGGCCGACACTGCCCGGGACAAGCGCGGTCCTGTCAGCTGGCGAACACCCGACCTCGTGACGACGGCGACGGCCGACCCATCACCAGCAGCTGCTGCCGGTCAGTGCTGTGTCACGTGACGGTGCCAGATGACCCGGGTAACGCGGTGTGACTGTGCCGGATAACCCGAGAATCTGCATGGAGTAGCCGCGGCCTGGGGCCTGAGCCCACTTTTATGGTGACCGGACTTGTGTTCGACCCAATGTTTTTGAGTCGGCTCAGGATTGGTTCGCAGATTTTGGGATCCGATTCAGCTCACGACTCGAAACCGTTCCAATTTTTTTCCTGGGTTTTCAGAGGCTGGGCTGAGTGTGCAGAGGACTAGGCAGGGTGTGCAGAGGGCTGGGCCAGGTGTGCAGAGTCGGACGCCGCACGGCGCCGCTGCACGGCCGGCTGAAGCACGATGTTGGTTCTGATCGACCGGAGAGGCAGGGTGACAACAGGGTCAGCTGAGGGCAGCGTGCAGTTCGCTGTCCGGCAGCTGACCCGCGTGTGCGAACTGCTGGCCGGCAGAGCGGCCGTGGCAGCCGCACCATGGGCGGCGGGAGCCACGCGCCGGAGCCGGTCGCCACCGAGTGCGGGACAGATGGCGCTGCCGACCGGCCGCAGCGCTCGAGGAGAACGCGAGTGTGTCAGCCGTCAGGAATTTCGATTATGAACTATCCTATAATGCGTTAATGGTGAAGTGATAAATTTGCACACGGTTTTGAAGCATGGTCTGGGGTCAAGGCCGGTCGATACAAACACACTTGGTATCCCAGCGAACGCATATTTCCTCACCGATACTTACACTGAGCTCCATCTATCGAGAACACGTGAAACTGCACTTGTCAGGGGTGTACGCGCATCGCAGTCCTCGGGTCACGTGCCTACTTACCCAATTTATAGCATGCGTTCGACGTGGAACTGGACATGGTCAACCCGGACGCTGCGCTGATCAGGTAGTAAATCGGCCCAGACGCTGGAATAGTGTAGTAGATCAACCCACATGCTGTAGTAATGAGGTGGTGCATCAGTCTGGACGCCGTAATAATAAGGTGGTACATCAGCCCAGACGCTGTAGTAATAAGGTGGTGCATCAGTCCGGACGCCGTAATAATAAGGTGGTACATCAGCCCAGACGCTGTAGTTAAGGTGTGCATCAGTCTGGACGCCGTAATAATAAGGTGGTACATCAGCTCAGGCGCTGTAGTAATAAGGTGCATCAGTCCGGACGCCGTAATAATAATGTGGTACATCAGCTCAGACGCCGTAGTAATAAGGTGGTGCATCAGTCCGGACGCCGTAATAATAAGGTGGTACATCAGCCCAGACGCTGTAGTAATAAGGTGGTTTATCAATGCAGACGCTGTAGTAGTAAGGTGCCACTGATGTACTACCTGATCAGCGCAGCGTCTTGAATGATGCGCCGCCTGATCAGCGCAGCGTCTGGGCTTGTACCTTATTAGTACAGCGTCTGGACTGATGTACCATCTCGTCAGTACAGCGTCTGAGCTGATGTACCGCCATATTACTACGGTCCAGACGCTGCGCTGATCGGGTAATACATCATCCCAGACACCCCCGCTGAGCATCCATGTGTGCCAGCAGCTCGGGCAACTGTCGATACGTCTGATCATCCTTGTGTGCCAGCAGGCTCCGGGCACTGTCGATACGTCTGCTCATCCCTGTCGTGCCAGCAGACCGGGGGCACTGTCGAGACGTCTGATCATCCCATGTGTGCCAGCAGCTCGGGCACTGTCGATACGTCCTGATCATCCTGTGTGCCAGCAGCTCGGGCACTGTCCGGGATAACGTATGCAGCATCCTGTGTGCCAGCAGCTCGGGCACTGTCGATACGTCTGATCATCCTGGTGTGCCAGCAGCTCGGGGCCACTGGTCCGATACGTCTGAGCATCCTGTGTGCCAGCAGCCCGGGCCACTGTCGATACGTCTGAGCATCCTGTGTGCCAGCAGCCCGGCACTGTCGATACGTCTGAGCATCCTGTGTGCCAGCAGCTCGGGCACTGTCGATACGTCTGGGCATCCTGTGTGCCAGCAGCCCGGGCACTGTCGATACGTCTGATCATCCTGTGTGCCAGCAGCCCGGGCACTGTCGATACGTCTGATCATCCTGTGTGCCAGCAGCCCGGGCACTGTCGATACGTCTGAGCATCCTGTGTGCCAGCAGCCCGGGCACTGTCGATACGTCTGATCATCCTGTGTGCCAGCAGCCCGGGCACTGTCGATACGTCTGATCATCCTGTGTGCCAGCAGCCCGGGCACTGTCGATACGTCTGATCATCCTGTGTGCCAGCAGCCCGGGCACTGTCGATACGTCTGATCATCCTGTGTGCCAGCAGCCCGGCACTGTCGATACGTCTGATCATCCTGTGTGCCAGCAGCCCGGGCACTGTCGATACGTCTGATCATCCTGTGTGCCAGCAGCCCGGGCACTGTCGATACGTCTGATCATCCTGTGTGCCAGCAGCCCGGGCACTGTCGATACGTCTGATCATCCTGTGTGCCAGCAGCTCGGGCACTGTCGATACGTCTGAGCATCCTGTCTGCCAGCAGCCAGGGCACTGTCGATACGTCTGAGCATCCTGTGTGCCAGCAGCTCGGGCACTGTCGATACGTCTGAGCATCCTGTGTGCCAGCAGCTCGGGCACTGTCGATACGTCTGAGCATCCTGTGTGCCAGCAGCTCGGGCACTGTCGATACGTCTGAGCATCCTGTGTGCCAGCACTCGGGCACTGTCGATACGTCTGAGCATCCTGTGTGCCAGCAGCCGGGCACTGTCGATACGTCTGAGCATCCTGTGTGCCAGCAGCCGGGCACTGTCGATACGTCTGAGCATCCTGTGTGCCAGCAGCCCGGGCACTGTCGATACGTCTGATCATCCTGTGTGCCAGCAGCCCGGGCACTGTCGATACGTCTGATCATCCTGTGTGCCAGCAGCCCGGGCACTGTCGATACGTCTGATCATCCTGTGTGCCAGCAGCCCGGGCACTGTCGATACGTCTGAGCATCCTGTGTGCCAGCAGCCGGGCACTGTCGATACGTCTGAGCATCCTGTGTGCCAGCAGCCGGGCACTGTCGATACGTCTGAGCATCCTGTGTGCCAGCAGCTCGGGCACTGTCGATACGTCTGAGCATCCTGTGTGCCAGCAGCTCGGGCACTGTCGATACGTCTGAGCATCCTGTGTGCCAGCAGCCGGGCACTGTCGATACGTCTGATCATCCTGTGTGTGCCAGCAGCCCGGGCACTGTCGATACGTCTGATCATCCTGTGTGCCAGCAGCCCGGGCACTGTCGATACGTCTGATCATCCTGTGTCCAGCAGCCCGGGCACTGTCGATACGTCTGACATCCTGTGTGCCAGCAGCCCGGGCACTGTCGATACGTCTGAATCATCCTGTGTGCAGCAGCCCGGGCACTGTCGATACGTCTGGCATCCTGTGTGCCAGCAGCCCGGGCACTGTCGATACGTCTGAGCATCCTGTGTGCCAGCAGGCCTCGGGCACTGTCGATACGTCCTGAGCGTCCTGCCTCGCTCGGCGGTGTCCTTCAGTGTGTTTTACGAGCCAGCCCACGTCCTGGATGGTAGGAGCCAGCCCATGTCCTGGATGGCAGGAACCAGTCCACGTCCTGGATAGTAGGAACCAGCCCACGTCCTGGATGTCAGGAGCCAGTCCACGTCCTGGATGGCAAAAGCCAGCGCACGTCCTGGATGGTAGGAGCCAGTCCATGTCCTGGATGGCAGGAACCAGTCCACGTCCTGGATAGTAGGAGCCAGCCCATGTCCTGGATGGCAGGAGCCAGTCCACGTCCTGGATGGGAAAAGCCAGCGCACGTCCTGGATGGTAGGAGCCAGCCCACGTCCTGGGTGGCAAGAGCCAGCGCACGTCCTGGATGGTAGGAGCCAGCTCACGTTCTGGATTACAGGAGCCAGCCCACGTCCTGGATGGCAGGAGTCAGCCCACGTCCGGGATGGTAGGAGCAAATTTCTCAGCCTGTACTACCGATAGTGATGGTTTTGAAAGCGTTGGAATGCTGACAGATTCGTCCTCCCCACGAAAGCTGGCGCTTTTTCGGTCACAGCTGACCCTCCTAATCCCAACCAGAGTGTTTCGATCTGTGTCACTAACTCCCTTCCGTGCCTATCCCGACCGATCACGCTATTTCCCTCAGCGGCCTGATGCTGACTCAGCAGCTGGCAGTGTGGTGTCCTCTCTGAACTATGCAGATATTTTCTGTCTCTGGGTTCGGTGTTTGGTGTTCGGGGATTTTCAAAGTGCATGTTTTATTTGCGATTCCGAACAACATTTCCTGTCAGATTCACCGTCGTTTGTGAGCGTGTCCAGACCTTTTTGCTCCTTCCTACCGAGGCCCCACAGGCGGAGAGGGCAGGCACGGCCTGCCGAGGGTCTGTGTTTGTCCGGATGCTGTCTGGGCATCGTGACGTCAGAACCAAATGATCATTTTCATACATCAATGGGCCGCGACCAGCGACAGAGTGCCGCGAATCAGTCGAGGAATGCCGATGCTAAGCTCATCCACCGTGATTACCAACAAACACCTCATCGAATTTCAGTGTGCATCACGTCATTGCCACCCAGTCATTCGTCGTCTCCGGCTGTTTTGCCACCAAACCAACCGCGCCTCGGCCGAAACGCCGACATATCCCTTTCAGCAAACATCCCTATGCACGACGGAAACAGCAGGGTTCTTGTCCTGTATCTTCAGGCTGCTGTTGCTCCGCCTGCTGTGTTGCTGGAGCGCTGAGCGAGCTGCTTGCATCGGCGAACGCTCCCACCACGCTTGTTCCACAGGTCACGTCCGCTCGCGCTGCCCGTTCCACAGACACTGCGAGCAACGATATAGCGGAGGACGGGAGGGGGGGGGGGGGGGGGCGATACCAGCGGTGAGACGCGGTGACGCCGGCGGGGACCCGTCGGCTCCAGACCTCCGTCCAGCCTCGCCGCACGCCCAAGGCGTCGCCTCTCTCCGCTCGTCACATGTTGGGTGTAGCAGAAGAAGGGCGGGGGAGGGGAGAGAGAGAGGGGGGGGGGAGGGGCAACGGTGCCGGCTGAGGCTGGTCACCGACCCAGCGATCAGCGTCGCTGGGCACGCAAGACTGTCTGCTGTCTGCTGCACCCGCCGGCTTCCAAGCGCGTGAGCCGTCTTGAGCGGGCTGTGCGCCTGACATCCGACTGTACCTTTTTTTGGCGAAGCCGAAAGCTACACTTTCAATACAGACAGACTCGCCCACTCCGTTGTTTTGTTGTTCGTTAAAGCTGTGGGGCGGCTCGGCGGTGACACAGCCTGCGCCCCGTCGATCGCGCGGCCGACTCGACGGCAGGCTATCGCTGGTCTGCCATCACAGCGGTCAGCCCGAGCCGGGCGGCTGGTGAGATCTGACCCGAAGCGCGAACCGACCATGAAAGTCGACATCAGCTCGCTCTGTATGTAATCCGGCTCTTTGATTGCCCCCCCCCCCCACCCCGCCCTGGCCACCCTCGTTATCAATGCTCTGACTGCGCCGCGAATCATACTCACGAAAATGATAGCTCTAATGTCGAGGTCCGTTGTCATTTTTGTGCGCGAAGTGGTATTAGTCCGTTGTCCATGGCCACCTCAACATTTTCTGCCGCCAGCATCACTTCACGTGTCAGCCTCCGTGTTTCTGTTTCTGAGTTCGCCTGTTTTCGGTCACAGCAGTGGTGATGAATGCTTTGACTGAAATTCGTGGAAATCAGGGTTGGAGGCGTCAGACTAGAATATGGGGAACAAGCCGACACAAGAATGACATTTTTGATGAGAAAATGTGAAAAGCATTTAGCTGGCACCATTGGGGTAGAAAACCCCCATTTGGGAAACACTGGGGGTCATGTTTACGCTAGCGCTCCTCCCTTGCTTCAGTGGTGATATCCATGGTCAACGCTAAAAAATTATAGCTTCTTATTCACAGCTTTTCGTATATTTATATTCATATATATATTCACATATTCATATCATATATTCACATATTCTTCTTGTCCACAGCTTTCATCCCCAAATACGCTTCCTCGTATCCTGGATGCTGCGTGAATCTCTCATTTCCGAACGCTGTGCTCGCCAGCGGGGCGCCTCCCTGTGCAGGCTCAGGCCGGCAGCTTTGCCTCTCCGAACAGGCTCAGGCCGGCAGCTGTCAGTGCTCGCCAGCGGGGCGCCTCTCTGAACAGGCTCAGGCCGGCAGCTGTCAGTGCTCACGAGCGGGGCGCCTCCCTGTGCAGGCTCAGGCCGGCAGCTGTCAGTGCTCACCAGCGGGGCGCCTCTCTGAACAGGTTCAGACCGGCAGCTGTCAGTGCTCGTTGCGCAAAGGCCGCCAAACGCATGTGTTTTTAGTTCTGCAGCGCCCGACCGGCGGCGGCCTCAGCGGCGGCAAATCCTGAACACGGACCGCCTCCTCCCCTTCCCCCGCCGCCTAGCGGCCGCACATGTCTGTGGTCCAGGACGGCCGCCGCCGAGCAGTTCAGGAAGCGCAGCCGTGCCAGGTGCAGCAAGCACACCCCGTGAGGCGTAGGTCACGGAGCGGACGGCGGAGGTAAGGCTGTCGACACCGGGCGGAGAGCAGCGGACGGGAGACTTTCGGCATGCACTGATATCGATCTACGAAGAGAGAGACGACAGCGCGCGAGGGCGTCACGTTTCTGCCCTTAAGTTGATCAGAACTAAGGACGGACGAGATACACAAGTGGCTAGTGTGGATTTCGAAAGTTTTTCATCATCACTTGAAAATCATCCGTCATAGCTACTAAAGATATGCCATTTGCTGGGTGTAATTATCCGGACCAAGCTAAGTCATTTCCAGCCAGGGCGTGTCGTTCTCAGTAACATTGAATCAGTCCTGAACTGGGCGCAGGTGTTATGTGGCAGGCTGACAGGTCACGATTACTGCGCCTGCCAGCACGTGGTAAACATGAGCTCAGCTGTTGCTCCCCACACGCCAATTCCCAGGGAGCGCATACTCGACAGCCCGGTACGGCAGACGCAGCAGAAAAGCCTGCCGTCTTCACGCGACTGTAACCGAAGACCGTCAACCAGTTATCCATCTCAAGAATTTGCTAGTGTGTTGTGCTGTGGCGTGCAAAATACCGGTTTGTGACTTAAAACAGCGGCCAGTGACAGTCGCCATCCCGGCAGCACCTCCCGCTGGTTCGCAGGGCGATGTCTCGGCTCGAATCCCAAAATGAGAGAAAAGCTGTTTTCTCGATGAATTAATGCACTGGTTTTTAAAAAGCTTTTAGAATGTTTCTATCAAGCTTCGGTATATACGTCGTGCTCAGGTAAGGAAAGGTTGTTTCCATGCAGCTCCATTGATATGCATTGGATAAACCACGTGCATCCAACGAAGAATAAGTTTATTATCTGGAGCTAGACCATTTGTAGGCATTTCTTTAGCCCATGCCTTTATTTCACCCAAATCCAGGAAAACACTAGGCCTGGCAATCAGCAATGCGAAATAGTCGCGGGCGTTGGATGCTGGCTGCGTCCTTGTTGCTTACATCGGTGCTGTGTGGAGCAAGGCGAGTTTGAAGGATCATTTCATTCAATGAACATTCATGTTGGACCATATTAAGGTTTGTAGAGCTTGCAAGCTTTGTAAGTGCTTTAACACGCGCCCGGGTGGCCCGCTAGATACTCTTCGCTCGGGTGAGGGGTCAGATTGACCCCCTGAGATCTCGGGAACTAAGAGAGCTAGAGGCATCAAACTTACGGAGTGCGTTGACCTGCATGTGAGCTCACCTAGGTCAAAGTTTTTCACCAGGTCAAATTCCAGGCTGGTCTTCAAAGCGTCCCCAGAATCTTACCAACTGCTTCTAAGCAAAAGATCACATGCTCATTTCAGGTTAGTGATATTTTTTAAACCTTTTGAAGATCATGGTGACCAAAATCAAACAGGACTGTTCTGAGTTTTGTATTTGGATAAACGGCCAAGACTACGCTGGGCAGTATGTCTCTAAAAACATAACGTTGACCTGGGTCATTTTAGGTCAATGACCTATTCTGACCTCTAAGAAGTTCATAGAAGATGCATAATGCGGTTCCTGATATCAGTCAATTCGAAATGTGCACCAGAAACTACCCCACACAGCAGGACCTAGGGTGATAAAACAGATTGGTTTGGATCTTGGTCTGACCTTCATACCTGATCTAAGGTCATCGTAATTTGCTCATTCAATATTTGTGTTGCCTAAGCAAGCATCTCAGAGATGTATGGCTGCGTCTAACACTCCGTTGTTGCATCAGATTGGACGATTCTCTAGAAATTGACTTCGCTGAAACCGTGGCCTGACTTTGACCTGCCATAGATCAGCGACCTTACAAGGTGCATCTTAACTTTTGATGCTAAACACGATCCACTATTCAATTTTCTATAGCTATGTGAAATTTGGCGCGACTGCGCCGCGCCGATCGGAAACCATTCTGGAAAAACCTTTGAAGGGGGGGTCAATTTGACCTCCCCCACCCGAGCGAGTGTTAAGAAAACTCTGCAAGTACTTCAGGTAAGTTCAGTGTGTCCTGCATACCTATGCACAAGGACGCCACATGGACATAGCAGTTTGTTTTGTTGCACGTGCAATTGAGATGCCACCGAATTTTTCTAAAAAGCTTTGGAAAGCTTTGGTGAAAAGAGATCTAGCATCGTAAGTTGTCCACAAAAGCCCACAAAAACATACCCTTGCCTATAGCTAGGGAACCACGATTTTATGAATTTGAGCGTCTTTACAAACATGTTTTAAATATTTGCAAAACATTTCCAGACAAATATGGCTGAAAAAGATGTGCGTCTAGAAAATTAATTCTGAAAGTTTTTGAGAAGTTGTGGAAAGTTTTGAACCGTAATCCTTTGTGAAAACAGCTAATTTAATAGGGCCGGCAAAGTGGTGCCTTGCTCTCGACCGTTGTATTCCTTTGGACGATAAGGCTGATGATCCTATGTGACGCACCATATCTGTTTACCACATTATAACGTTCGCAGGCTGCTTTCTTGAACAGCTTACGAAATATTTGCGTGCTGCCAAGACCACTGCGCTTATGAGAATGCTATAAGCTTACCTTTTGGTGATGCCTATAGGCTTCCAAACAAACAGCTTTGGAGGTCAATACAACAGCCTACAGCTTGTTTGCTTTATTGCTGACATGTCCGGCTTATGAACAATGGAAATGCATGCGAATTAGATCGTGCGGCATTGACCGACCCTAGATAGTCACGAGCGCTGTGATTCGTCCGCCCGCTCTCCACTAATCCGAGCCGCACGTGAGCGGTGTGGTGCCGTGCGATGCGACGGTCCGGCCTTCCGGGCCTGCTTGACTCTCCTTTGGCCGATTGCCAGACAATGCTGCAGGCGAGGCGGATGTCTCGCGGAATGTAAACCGGCACGGTCCAGTCCTTATGATCCCCTCGACCCTCGCTCAGCTGACGGTCGGGTATTTTGGGAGCCAGCCGCACCGACGGCCGCCTAAGTCTGCGACGTTCGCTGTGCGAGACCGCGGGGAGTTGGAATACAACTCTCGGTCCTGTGGAACGTCTCTATTCCTTCCCCGCCGACACCATTCTGGCCAATGAGTGTGTTGCAAACGTTGCAGAACGCACACGCTGGAAAAGCAAACGGAAAGCATCACTTTCAAAGTGCTGATCAGCGAGCCCCATGACTTCTCTTCCGACCGCGCGGCTATTTCAAACAAAAATTCCTAGACTTCCAGAGGGATTTCGACAAGACCGCTAGCACCGATCGAATCGGACGCGTTCGACCCGAAAATAAGTGAAGACGCCGACAAAGAGTCCGACCAGGCCTACAAGTCCCTTTCAAGTCCGACCAGGCCTACAGACAACTAGTTTCCAAGCAATGCTGTTTGCAAATCACCAGCTGCATGCCTGATCCTGTCACCTCAAACGCGCACTTCGTCAGTTCAAAAACACTTTCTAACGCATTGATCAAACCCGCTGGCACCAATCGCCAAAGTGTATGGCTCCATTAGCCCAGTGTTTGGCATCATGTACATGATGACGGCACACAGTTGTTACATGTTATTGCTTGAGTCGTCACACACATCACATACTGGGCGTACCGGTAAGACTATGTAAGGCATGCGCAGAACGCTGTTGATTGTCAGGAAGTTTCTTGGG
>NW_023596461.1:20048282-20081290 GCF_011947565.3 Pollicipes pollicipes
GGGGGGGGGCAATCAAAGAGCCGGATTACATACAGAGCGAGCTGATGTCGACTTCCATGGTCGGTTCGCGCTTCGGGTCAGATCTCACCAGCCGCCCGGCTCGGGCTGACCGCTGTGATGGCAGACCAGCGATAGCCTGCCGTCGAGTCGGCCGCGCGATTGACGGGGCGCAGGCTGTGTCACCGCCGAGCCGCCCCACAGCTTTAACGAACAACAAAACAACGGAGTGGGCGAGTCTGTCTGTATTGAAAGTGTAGCTTTCGGCTTCGCCAAAAAAAGGTACAGTCGGATGTCAGGCGCACAGCCCGCTCAAGACGGCTCAGGCGCTTGGAAGCCGGGGGTGCAGCAGACAGCAGACAGTCTCGCGTGCCAGCGACGCTGATCGCTGGGTCGGTGACCAGCCTCAGCCGGCACCGTTGCCCTTCCCCCTCCCCTCTCTCTCTCCCCTCCCCCGCCCTTCTTCGCTACACTCAACATGTGACGAGCGGGAGAGGCGACGCCTTGGGCGTGCGGCGAGGCTGGACGGAGGTCTTGGAGCCGACGGGTCCCCGCCGGCATCACCGCGTCTCACCGCTGGTATCGCCCCCCCCCCCCTCCCGTCCTCCGCTATATCGTTGCTCGCAGTGTCTGTGGAACGGGCAGCGCGAGCGGACGTGACCTATGGAACCAGCGTGGTGGGAGCGTTCGCCGATGCAAGCAGCTCGCTCAGCGCTCCAGCAACACAGCAGGCGGAGCAACAGCAGCCTGAAGATACAGGACAAGAACCCTGCTGTTTCCGTCGCGCATAGGGATGTTTGCTGAAAGGGATATGTCGGCGTTTCGGCCGAGGCGCGGTGGTTGGTGGCAAAAACCGCCGGAGACGACGAATGACTGGGTGGCAATGACGTGATGCACACTGAAATTCGATGAGGTGTTTGTTGGTAATCACGGTGGATGAGCTTAGCATCGGCATTCCTCGACTGATTCGCGGCACTCTGTCGCTGGTCGCGGCCCATTGATGTATGAAAATGATCATTGGTTCTGACGTCACGATGCCCAGACAGCATCGGACAAACACAGACCCTCGGCAGGCCGTGCCTGCCCTCTCCGCTGTGGGGCCTCGGTAGGAAGGAGCAAAAAGGTCTGGACACGCCCACAAACGACGGTGAATCTGACAGGAAATGTTGTTCGGAATCGCAATAAAACATGCACTTTGAAAATCCCCGAACACCAAACACCGAACCCAGAGACAGAAAATATCTGCATAATTCGAGAGGACACCACACTGCCAGCTGCTGAGTCAGCATCAGGCCGCTGAGGAAATAGCGTGATCGGTCGGGATAGGCACGGAAGGGAGTTAGTGACACAGATCGAAACACTCTGGTTGGGATTAGGAGGGTCAGCTGTGACCGAAAAAGCGCCAGCTTTCGTGGGGAGGACGAATCTGTCAGCATTCCAACGCTTTCAAAACCATCACTATCGGTAGTACAGGCTGAGAAATTGCTCCTACCATCCCGGACGTGGGCTGACTCCTGCCATCCGGGACGTGGGCTGGCTCCTGTAATCCAGAACGTGAGCTGGGCTCCTACCATCCAGGACGTGCGCTGGCTCTTGCCACCCAGGACGTGGGCTGGCTCCTACCATCCGGACGTGCGCTGGCTTTTCCCATCCAGGGCGTGGACTGGCTCCTGCCATCCAGGACGGGCTGGCTCCTACTATCCAGGACGTGGACTGGCCTGCCATCCAGGACGGGCTGGCTCCTACCATCCAGGACGTGCGCTGGCTTTTCCCATCCAGGGCGTGGACTGGCTCCTGCCATCCAGGACATGGGCTGGCTCCTACTATCCAGGACGTGGACTGGTTCCTGCCATCCAGGACATGGGCTGGCTCCTACCATCCAGGACGTGGGCTGGTTCCTGCCATCCAGGACATGGGCTGGCTCCTACCATCCAGGACGTGGGCTGGCTCGTAAAACACACTGAAGGACACCGCCGCGCCGAGGCAGGACGCTCAGACGTATCGACAGTGCCCGGGCTGCTGGCACACAGGATGCTCAGACGTATCGACAGTGCCCGGGCTGCTGGCACACAGGATGCTCAGACGTATCGACAGTGCCCGGGCTGCTGGCACACAGGATGATCAGACGTATCGACAGTGCCCGGGCTGCTGGCACACAGGATGCTCAGACGTATCGACAGTGCCCGGGCTGCTGGCACACAGGATGATCAGACGTATCGACAGTGCCCGGGCTGCTGGCACACAGGATGATCAGACGTATCGACAGTGCCCGGGCTGCTGGCACACAGGATGATCAGACGTATCGACAGTGCCCGGGCTGCTGGCACACAGGATGCTCAGACGTATCGACAGTGCCCTGGCTGCTGGCACACAGGATGCTCAGACGTATCGACAGTGCCCGAGCTGCTGGCACACAGGATGCTCAGACGTATCGACAGTGCCCGAGCTGCTGGCACACAGGACGCTCAGACGTATCGACAGTGCCCGGTCTGCTGGCACACAGGATGCTCAGACGTATCGACAGTGCCCGGGCTGCTGGCACACAGGATGATCAGACGTATCGACAGTGCCCGGGCTGCTGGCACACAGGATGCTCAGACGTATCGACAGTGCCCGGGCTGCTGGCACACAGGATGATCAGACGTATCGACAGTGCCCGGGCTGCTGGCACACAGGATGATCAGACGTATCGACAGTGCCCGGGCTGCTGGCACACAGGATGCTCAGACGTATCGACAGTGCCCTGGCTGCTGGCACACAGGATGCTCAGACGTATCGACAGTGCCCGAGCTGCTGGCACACAGGATGCTCAGACGTATCGACAGTGCCCGAGCTGCTGGCACACAGGATGCTCAGACGTATCGACAGTGCCCGAGCTGCTGGGCACACAGGATGCTCAGACGTATCGACAGTGCCCGAGCTGCTGGCACACAGGATTGCTCAGACGTATCGACAGTGCCCTGGCTGCTGGCAGACAGGATGCTCAGACGTATCGACAGTGCCCGAGCTGCTGGCACACAGGATGATCAGACGTATCGACAGTGCCCGGGCTGCTGGCACACAGGATGATCAGACGTATCGACAGTGCCCCGGGCTGCGGGCACACAGGATGATCAGACGTATCGACAGTGCCCGGGCTTGCTGGCACACAGGATGATCAGACGTATCGACAGGTGCCCGGGCTGCTGGCACACAGGATGGATCAGACGTATCGACAGTGCCCGGGCTGCTGGCACACAGGATGATCAGACGTATCGACAGTGCCCGGGCTGCTGGCACACAGGATGATCAGACGTATCGACAGTGCCCGGGCTGCTGGCACACAGGATGATCAGACGTATCGACAGTGCCCGGGCTGCTGGCACACAGGATGCTCAGACGTATCGACAGTGCCCGGGCTGCTGGCACACAGGATGATCAGACGTATCGACAGTGCCCGGGCTGCTGGCACACAGGATGATCAGACGTATCGACAGTGCCCGGGCTGCTGGCACACAGGATGCCCAGACGTATCGACAGTGCCCGAGCTGCTGGCACACAGGATGCTCAGACGTATCGACAGTGCCCGGGCTGCTGGCACACAGGATGCTCAGACGTATCGACAGTGCCCGGGCTGCTGGCACACAGGATGCTCAGACGTATCGACAGTGCCCGAGCTGCTGGCACACAGGATGATCAGACGTATCGACAGTGCCCGAGCTGCTGGCACACAGGATGCTCATACGTATCGACAGTGCCCGAGCTGCTGGCACACAGGATGATCAGACGTATCGACAGTGCCCGAGCTGCTGGCACACAGGATGATCAGACGTATCGACAGTGCCCGGTCTGCTGGCACACAGGATGATCAGACGTATCGACAGTGCCCGAGCTGCTGGCACACAGGATGATCAGACGTATCGACAGTGCCCGAGCTGCTGGCACACAGGATGCTCAGCGGGGTGTCTGGGATGATGTATTACCCGATCAGCGCAGCGTCTGGACCGTAGTAATATGGCGGTACATCAGCTCAGACGCTGTACTGACGAGATGGTACATCAGTCCAGACGCTGTACTAATAAGGTACAAGCCCAGACGCTGCGCTGATCAGGCGGCGCATCATTCAAGACGCTGCGCTGATCAGGTAGTACATCAGTGGCACCTTACTACTACAGCGTCTGCATTGATAAACCACCTTATTACTACAGCGTCTGGGCTGATGTACCACCTTATTATTACGGCGTCCGGACTGATGCACCACCTTATTACTACGGCGTCTGAGCTGATGTACCACATTATTATTACGGCGTCCGGACTGATGCACCACCTTATTACTACAGCGCCTGAGCTGATGTACCACCTTATTATTACGGCGTCCAGACTGATGCACCACCTTATTACTACAGCGTCTGGGCTGATGTACCACCTTATTATTACGGCGTCCGGACTGATGCACCACCTTATTACTACAGCGTCTGGGCTGATGTACCACCTTATTATTACGGCGTCCAGACTGATGCACCACCTCATTACTACAGCATGTGGGTTGATCTACTACACTATTCCAGCGTCTGGGCCGATTTACTACCTGATCAGCGCAGCGTCCGGGTTGACCATGTCCAGTTCCACGTCGAACGCATGCTATAAATTGGGTAAGTAGGCACGTGACGCGAGGACTGCGATGCGCGTACACCCCTGACAAGTGCAGTTTCACGTGTTCTCGATAGATGGAGCTCAGTGTAAGTATCGGTGAGGAAATATGCGTTCGCTGGGATACCAAGTGTGTTTGTATCGACCGGCCTTGACCCCAGACCATGCTTCAAAACCGTGTGCAAATTTATCACTTCACCATTAACGCATTATAGGATAGTTCATAATCGAAATTCCTGACGGCTGACACACTCGCGTTCTCCTCGAGCGCTGCGGCCGGTCGGCAGCGCCATCTGTCCCGCACTCGGTGGCGACCGGCTCCGGCGCGTGGCTCCCGCCGCCCATGGTGCGGCTGCCACGGCCGCTCTGCCGGCCAGCAGTTCGCACACGCGGGTCAGCTGCCGGACAGCGAACTGCACGCTGCCCTCAGCTGACCCTGTTGTCACCCTGCCTCTCCGGTCGATCAGAACCAGCATCGTGCTTCAGCCGGCCGTGCAGCGGCGCCGTGCGGCGTCCGACTCTGCACACCTGGCCCAGCCCTCTGCACACCCTGCCTAGTCCTCTGCACACTCAGCCCAGCCTCTGAAAACCCAGGAAAAAAATTGGAACGGTTTCGAGTCGTGAGCTGAATCGGATCCCAAAATCTGCGAACCAATCCTGAGCCGACTCAAAAACATTGGGTCGAACACAAGTCCGGTCACCATAAAAGTGGGCTCAGGCCCCAGGCCGCGGCTACTCCATGCAGATTCTCGGGTTATCCGGCACAGTCACACCGCGTTACCCGGGTCATCTGGCACCGTCACGTGACACAGCACTGACCGGCAGCAGCTGCTGGTGATGGGTCGGCCGTCGCCGTCGTCACGAGGTCGGGTGTTCGCCAGCTGACAGGACCGCGCTTGTCCCGGGCAGTGTCGGCCCCAGGCAGTGCCGGGGCTCGAGCAGCGTCGGGGCTCGGGCAGCGTCGGGGTTCGGGCAGCGTCGGTGCTCGGGCAGCGCCGGGGCTCGAGCAGCGTCGGGGTTCGGGCAGCGTCGGGGTTCGGGCAGCGTCGGTGCTCGGGCAGCGTCGGGGTTCGGGCAGCGTCGGTGCTCGGGCAGCGCCGGGGATCGAGCAGCGTCGGGGTTCGGGCAGCGTCGGGGTTCGGGCAGCGTCGGGGCTCGGGCAGCGTCGGTGTTCGGGCAGCGTCGGTGCTCGGGCAGCGTCGGGGTTCGGGCAGCGTCGGTGCTCGGGCAGCGCCGGGGCTCGAGCAGCGTCGGGGTTCGGGCAGCGTCGGGGCTCGGGCAGCGTCGGTGCTCGGGCAGCGTCAAACTGCAGGCGCGGCGGGTCTGCCTCATGATCCGACAGGTTCGGCTCTGCCACAAGGTCATGCTGATTTGGTCATTTGAATTAACCGGTCCTTTTGATTCGGCCATAATCTTACAGTGCCACGGATATGAAGTTGTACCGATTGCCGCGAGGTCGGTGAGGGATCAATGTCTGGTGTGATCTGGCCGAGGGATTTTTTGGTATCGTGTCTCAAAATATACCGTTCAAATTTAGGAGCGATGAGTGTCGACGCCGGGCGGTTGAGCGGGGTTCTCAGGAAACAGTGCACTTCCGGCTGCTTCCGCTTGTGACCGACTGAAATTTTTGAGCCGCTTTGTATGTTTGCTGTTCTGCTGTATCTTTTCTCTTCTGTTTTATCTTCGGACCCAAGCCATCGCATTGTGTAAGTCTAATAGATCATCACGAGAAGGAAACACTCTACAGCAGGCACATCTAGGTTCCATGTCAATTAATTCCTCATAACTCATGTCATTACAATAACAAAACACTCCAAACAGGATCATTTTGGATGTACGTCGACTTATCCAACACAAATCCTGTTTTGATTTGAGCTCAAGTGTTCACGCATTTTTGGAAAGCATCAACAAGGCGCAACAACAAGGCGTCTTCTTCACAAAGCAGCCCCTGGTTCTGGCGGTCGGTACGCCGGCTTTTCACAACTTATCACATATATCATCAGCTTATCATTCTGACAGACACTATTTCGGAAATATTCATTACCAGTGTGAAAGGTTGAACATAGCTAGTTTAGGTGGCGGCGGCGGGGGGGGGGGACGTACGTGCGTGAACTAACAAGGCCAAAGTCGCACCGGCGCACCAGTTGTGCTCTGCCCGCAGGCTCTTCCGTCTGTCTCTGACCTGCTTATGCGACTCCTGTCCTGTGTAGCAAGACCCGCGCCCTGCCCGCGACGCTCGTCCGCGGCAGCACCATCCTCATCATCAGCAGCAGCATCAACATCATCAACAGCATCAGCATCAGCATCGACATTGTTATCAACATCATCATGAGCTCCACCGGCTGTGGACCTGACTGTAGGTGGTTGTGTCCAAACCCGTCCACGGCCACCGAGTCCGGGCTCGTATCCTCTCAGACACCCTGTTTGTGCAGTAAACGTGATTGCCCCCCTCCTCACTGTATTTTTATGTCTTACGTCACCGTTGTCGGGCTCCAAAATTCTGGCTTCACTCCTTGTTTCCTATATTCCTATTTGCTTCTGGTTACATTTGCCCCAGACTGGTGATTGTTTTTTGTCCGGGTGTTTGCCGAGAAGTTGTGGGATAAATACATCGGACCAAGTTAGGAATTTAATTTGAACATACAGGGCTGCAGTACGTCCCGTGATTAAAATGGCACCTTTCTTTTTGGCAGGTGTGCCACGCTGTTATCATTCTGAGTGGTTCTGGCCTCGGCATGGGGTCTGCTGTAGGTGAGCATGCGGTAAATGAGCCTTTATTATGGCAATACTTCAGTCCACAGGGTTGCGGTAGGAGATAGCGTGCGAAAGTTGCAATATTCGGTGGTCCTAATTGTCTTCTCTTATTGTAGGAAAAATGAACTTCGGAAATTTCTTGGCGTGCCCGAATACTTTGGGAGTCCTACCAATCAAATTGTTTAACTTCAAGCTGTTTGTCTTGATATCTTCTTACCAGGGGTTTCTCCTAGCGTGGTAGCAGTTACGCAAGATTTGACCTTAGCATGGGCTCGTAGCAAGGGAGCGGCATCAAGTTGTGACGGGGAAGGGGGAGGGGGAGATTGTAAAACCATCTCACTTGAATAAACAGAAATGGACGAGGAACCATGCGTTCAATAACTGACGTTCCTGTACATGATAATTGTTACGCAAATTCCCTTGTCTTGAGTTATACCACCGTAAAACATGGGGGCGCGGGAACTGGGCTGAGACCCAGAACTTCCTGAAAATGTAGCTTTAGTCCTTGGCCGCGAACTGGAAAGAAATAGTCCGAATGGCTGTCATTCTCTCGCATTCCAACGTGGCTGGCTGTCCGCTACTCCATGCCGACGGAAAAATATTATCGCGGTGTCATAGCTGCTCAGGCCGGTGCATGCTATCATCTAAACCAATTGAACATATCATGTACCAGTTCATAAACCCGTGTGTGTCCTGTGCCAAAAATTTTGCAGGGTGTTATTTCATGAGTTTTTTCCCCGCAGCCACAGTATAGGATGGATGCCCTATTTCATGTCTTTATGGGAAAATAATAACACAGAGTAATCTGGCCATTTATTACCGCGTCGATAAAGCGTTCTAATGACACTCTGCTTAAGGGTCGCCTAACTCACATATTCCTTCCAGGTCTGCACCAGCACCGCTCTTGGCGCGGTCTTAAGCGCAGCTAAACGTTTTTTATTTGTGCGCTTAGACTGGTAAAGGCGACCACGGCATGTACTGGATCCATCTGGTCCAGGCGGAGGCGAGCCCGCAGCACCCTGCTGCTGGCTCGATTCTCCTCCGACAATCCAGTTTGATGACTTCTGGGATGGGCTCCCGTGCGTTGGGCCTCATGTTGCGGAGACCGGATCGGGAGATGGGAAGGGATGGTTCCCCTTTGCCCCTTTGCGGCCCCGCGCATGGGCGTCTGCGCAAGGTTGGTGTTCGCTACTTCTGCACGACCTGGAATAAAAATTTTACGATCCGGAAAGAATGAAAAAAATGAAAGGAATCGTGTCTCTTTTGGAACACAAGTACACTGTGTGTCCATTACAACGTAATGGACACAAAGCAAAGTACATTTTAAATATGGTTACATGCATTGTACACCCGTGTACGCGTAAATTGCACGCCGTAGACCCGTGCACGACTGGTGGGCGACATTTCTGACTCCTTAAAGATTTTCCAGCACGCCGTGAAAATGAAAAGATCCCGCGTTCGCGAAATCTCCAGTACCATGTCCTCAGGCTCGAGGCAAAAATGTGGGAAATGGGAAATGATGCAGAAAATACGTGCCCAGTCACTCAGGAGCAATTTATTAAGTACTATTCAGTAGATACCTGCCAGACCGGCCAGTCACAGCTGGAATGCTCTTTGAAAGTCATTCCGCTACAGGTAATGAAACCACAGAATGTTTAAAATTTAATAAAACCACTAGATGCGCACGCAACACAAACGGGAGACTTCCGCAATGTTCACAAAATCTGGCCATACCTTACCAAGTTATGCGAGTGCTAACTTTCAGACTAACCTCAGACCTATCTCGGCCAGCGGAGTGGCTTGCTTTTAGCTTTAAAATCTCCCCGGGGTCAACAACTGATAACACCAGAAAAGGTATTTAAAATTTAGCGTCGCTCAGCTTCGCCATTCGGCGTTTTATTTTGGCTTGGTTTTTGTCTGTTTGCTTAGCATCGAAAGCACTGAGAGGAAAGGTTTGTGACGCACTGGCCGTCGTCTTAATTAGTGCTTTATGACGTAGTCAACTGCTGGGGCTTCATGGTCTCGCCTGCCTCTCACCCTGGCAGGAAAGGCGGACACTGCGGGGACGTCCCCCGGCCGATCCTGCTTTCACTTCAATGGTCTTTATTTCAGTTCGAAACTAAATCCCACTAGAGTTGTTGAAATGAGGATTGTTCAAAGATGTAGAAATACCGGATTAGCATTTACTTTTAACAGAAAAAGCCATGAAAATTGTCTCCCAAACCTGTGTGTCATTGGGGAGTTACAACGCACTCAGCTGCTAGGGCTAAATGGCACTGCTTGCCTCTCGTCCTGGCAGGAAGGGCGGGCACCGCGGGGAATGGAACCCCGTACCTCTTGATTCCCAGACGCGCAACGGTTAATGCAGGCGCGTTAACCACTACAATATCGGCACCCATGCCGCACAAATTGTTATTCCTGGAGCACAGTAATGGGTGAAGAAAATATAATGTACTGTCGCTATCGTGCAAGACACTTATACAGAAAATAGGCCAGCTTTGTAGCGATGTAATCCTTCTGGTGTAATATGTCTTCATTTTGGTGAAAATTTGGAATGTGGGCCCGTAGTGGAAATCTGCGTCAGGGGTATATTATGTTCTTCCTGCAGAAAGGTTGTTGAAGGATACGGTGGACTGTCCCCCCCCCCCCCCCGCCATCCGACGATAGAGGACGTGTCCTTCCCTTAACTCAGAATGGGAGGTCATTCCGCTGCAGGAAAACGATGTTTAATTTACGAAATATTGTTTAAAGAATATTTTATTCTATCCTTACGCCAAGAAGGCAAATTCAAGTGGCCGAAATCCCGGGAGAAACCAGGTTTGGGAGTAGGTTGGGTCAATATTTTCAATTGAGCCCCCAACCAATATTAGAAAGTGACACCCCTGCTTAGGGGGGACGCACAGGACACCGCAGCAGCCGCGAAGCACGGCGTATGACCTGCGCTGCCGACATTCAACAGTTCTTTCCATTTTGCTGGACAATACTCGACTCGTATTATGACATTTTCTTTTTTCGGATAGCTGTCTTTATAACTGGTTGTCGCTTAATCAAAATGGCTCACGCTCAGCCATCGACGATCAGGACATTACGGTAACGACTTTGACAGAATGGATGTGTCGATGGCTCGCTAGTGCTCATTAATTAGTCTTTTGGTTGCGTTACGGTGTCCTCGCCCAGTCGCAACAGCCCGGTTTTGGTGCTGGTGTCCCTGGTCCGGCTCGGCTATGTCGATCTGGGCCACCGCGCCAGGCTTGGCGGCCAAAAGTTCGAGAAACTCAAACATCGCGTGTCAGCATGCGGTCAGCGAGACTGGGGCTCCTGCTGCCAGTGGAGAAAAGCGAGCCGGAGCTTAACTGAAATCCTCCGTTTATTCTATATAACTATATAAATAAAAATTAATATAATTTAAACTATTCGCACCGCCGGTGTTTTTTGCGGTGATCCGTTGTTAAAGGCTGGTTCTCTGGCTCACTTTTCCCCACGTGCCTGTGCGTGCCCACCCCAGGAACGTGAACTGCCGGGTCTGCCCCGTCCACCGCGGCGGCGCCGGGCGGCCGGGCGGGACCGGTCAGAGGTGCGCGTGGGGCGTCCGCCGCCCGCCCAGCCGGTCAAGATACTGTCGGTGAGAGGTGACTAGCCAGTCTGACTATCGGCGGCCGGCGCGACGTCACCCGCACACGTTTGCTTTGGCCGAGCTCGAAGCGGCCGCTGTTTACCCAGCCCGTTTATCCTCCGGCCGAGAGCGATGAGCCTCCTTGCAGCCAGCTTCATGAAGCAAAACTACGTTTGCTCGTGGAAGCATATGGACCGGAACGTGCTTGGCTTAATCGATTCTGGGATGTACTCTTCCATTCATTTGGAGGGAGGGTCTCCAGCCCATCCAACTTGGGCAGCAGCACCTTCCCCTCCCCAACTTTGAGAAGAAAGTTGGTTAAATCCGGATAGAAACCCGTTTATGACGTTTTGGGGGAACGGGGGGGGGGGGGGGGGGTAGATGGTTGTATTAGGCTGTTATTTTCACTGCTCGGGACCTTCTTCCCTCCCTCCCTCAACTCATGTTGCGAAGCTGCACTCCCGAATCGCTTCCTCACATTCATCAGTGTCTCGGGCGCCCAGCCTGACCATTTACGATGCACGCAGTTACACGACACGATCCAAAAACGGCGACGTTGGAGTTCCGCTTCATGAAACCCAGCACGGGGGGGGGGCCTGTCCACGCGGGTGCCACCACTCGTGCCGTGCGATGACCGTTGGCCTCGGCGCCCCGACACACCGTCTTGGTGGTCGTCACAGCGCACGTGCCACGTGGAGTGTGTGGGTCATGGTCTTGTTTTCCGCGAAGTGGCTTAAGTCTACACTGAGGCTCAGCTGCGGCCGATATCAGAGCGGGACGCCGGACGGAGGAAACCGCGCTTCCCCCTGCACGGCTATATCGGTTTCCGTTGAGAGGGGTCCCATGAAATCACGGAACTGAACGCTATGCATTTCTCGTTTGTTGTTCCATGCCACGGCACGTAACATGCCAACGTCATTGCCACGTTATGTTCTTCAGAGGCGAGACGGCTGCTCCTCCTGGCCCCACCCCGCCATCCCAGATGGGTGTCGGGTCTTCTGGCTATGTTATCAAGCCTGTGGTACCTGAAAGCTGGCTTAGGGCGAGTCCGTGGTTAGCCGCTGCGGTGCGGCACTGCCTGCGCACCTCCGCGGTCTGGTGCGCCACCGCACGCTCTCGTCGCGAGCCTCTACCACGCGCCGCTACGGGGCAACTCGACTGTGCGCAGCTGCGTTGCGCATCCACTACCGTCGTGAGGCGTGTCTCAGTAAGCATTCCCGCTGGACTGGAGTGCACTCCCGCTGGAATGGTGAGCACTCCCGCTGGACTGGAGTGCACTCCCGCTGGAATGGTGAGCACTCCCGCTGGACTGGAGAGCACTCCCGCTGGAATGGTGAGCGCTCCCGCTGAACAGGAGCGCACTCCCGCTGGAAGGGTGAGCACTCCCGCTGGGCTGGAGTGCACTCCCGCTGGAATGGTGAGCACTCCCGCTGGACTGGAGTGCACTCCCGCTGGAATGGTGAGCACTACCGCTGAACTGGAGCGCACTCCTGCTGAAGTGCAGCACACTCTCGCTGAACTGCAGCGTAAGAGGGTGGTAAGGGAGGGGAAAATCTGTCATAGTTACTTTTGTTGCTATTGCTCATATGGCCCGCCTTCTGGTGGCATTGCGGAGCTGATCAGTTACCTCTGATCATAAATGCTCCTTCTGTTTGACGCAACCGACGTGTTACTCCTCAAACCATGCATAACCAAATAGGCAGTGCAGTGCGCAGTGGCTCTTAGTAGCAAATATGCAAACATTTTGAACATATTGTATTGTATACGAATGCATCAATTAAAGGAATTAAAACTTTGAATCGAATCAGTCGTAACGCGAGTGCAACACAAAAGCTTACTGGAATACTGATGATCCTTGGAATACATATCAACTTCACATCACCAGCCAAACTTTTAACCAATTTTATACCCATGGCATCATTTTATACCCAATTTCATACGCATGGCACGACACATGGACGCATGTAGGATTTCATAATGGACAAGGGGGGAGGTGGACGCCACAACAACAAAATCTTGCTTAAAACCGAGTTTAGCTGACCGCAGGCGCGCACAAATTCGTGCGTGTCACAGAACAACATTAACCTTGTCGTTTTTCCCGTCTTCTTGGAATTCCAAAATGTAAAAAATTAATCACGCACATATTGATGCATGCAATGAGTTGGTACGGGAGGGGGGGGGGGGGGGGCGTGCCAGTGTGGCTACTTGCGCGCTTGCTCTCGACGCGACCAGGAGCATGCGCACGGGCCAGGCGTTGAGTGCCGGCTGAGGGGCTTTGTGCCGTGGCGTGTAAAACATCTGCGCAGTCACAAGGTGCGAAGCACGATTGCATCAGACGCAGGCCTTGTCAACAGAAATTGTGTACCGTGCTTTATTTACAGTGTGGATTTTGTGCACCATGCCAAAGGAAGTTGGGTTGGGCAGCAACACGACGCAGTGGGCAGTAAAAGTGTGCATACTGCAGCATAGGTCTTGCAAGGGAAAGCCCGTCACTGGGCGAGTCCACTGCAATCAGTGGCTTAGCAGGCCCCTCTCAGGCATTAGGAGGCATTATAAGATTTGCTTAAGTCGCACGCTGAAATCCAATATTGCAGCCTGTCCTGCGCCGGACCAAGTAAGGAGGCCAAGGACGCCAACTTCCGGTTTCGCAAGTGTGACTGCATTGCAAAGGTGACCGAACTATGTGAGAGCCGTACACCAATGCTCCGCAAACCTGGCATCAGCGCTCTTCGCTGCTGTCGTACTAAGAAAAAGCGTGGTGCGGAGCACGTCAGCAGTTCCGGTCCTGAGACCACTAATTCAAACTGCTCGCGTCGTACCGCGTTTCAGTTGGGCTTGTGTCGGCAACTGATGCGATACTTTGCGAGCTGTTGGCAGAAGCGTCCGCATGCACGTTAAGATAAGATACAAACGGCGGCATTACAGCCGTACTCAGGAGTGCCTCGAGCAGTATCGGCTTGGCGGTTGGGTGTGATAGATGAAGGCCCAGACGGTGTGCTGTTGACATCCGGAGGTCTACATCCGGTGTGCTGATGCTCACACACATGAGGATGGCAGCAAACCCGGGAGGAGACGCCAACGTGCCCTGCCCATTGACGTCTCCTCCACGAATGCGTAGCACTGCGTTCCTCCACAAGTGCGTGGCGCTGCGTCCCTCAACGAGTGCGTAGCGCTGCGTGCTGTCGGGGAGAGCTAAAAAAATGAACTCTGGAGGAGCGCCTAATTACATACTTTCGAGACAGCATGGTATAGTGCACAGTGCAACCAAACTTGCACCGTGGGTCCCAAGAAAAGGTGACGAAAACCATTTGGGATCTGCAGTTAAAGCCTCTTAGAGGGATTACATGAGGGCTCCTGTTGGAGGCCCCGTCAGGGCCCGGTGCGTTCCTCGTGAAGGTTCTGCGCTTGCGCCTGCGTGGAAGGAAAGAGATGCGGTACAGACAATTAGATTACGATCCTTTTACAGAAATTGACACGATGAGATGTTGTCCACGGAACGACCGTCACGAAGCACTGCCATGTTGCGGGATGACTATGACACCGGCCGCCAAAATGACTGTGATAAACTATCCCTCATACATCGCCGAGACTACGGTAGTACATGATCAGTGAAGACTGAACAAAGCATCAACACCTTGTGCTATTCACTTAGTCGGCCAACATGTGGAATTATTATGTAACATGAGACAATTCATCAATTGTGTTAGATGTTTCTAAAGTGGGCTGCCTTCAAATTGGATTCCAATTAATTGGAGCCTGTTTCTCCCGGCACAAGTGCGTTAGCTGACAACTCGCCACACTGTGACGTAATTGTACCGCGCGAGGTGATCCAGAGCCTGTTGGGTGCATCTAGTGTGGCGATGCTATCCTCGTGATAAGCTAATGTGGTGAATGTATCCCAGCTGTGATCAAAAGCAAGAAATATGTTCTCGCAGGCATTTTGTCAGCGACCCGTGCTCTTTTGGTGCTATGTTAACTTATCGGCAAGGCCAATGCAGACGGAAGATCAAACTATCTTGGTAAAGATGAATTGGTGCTGATATTGTTCACTAATAGGGCTGTTGTAATATCAGTCGGGAGGGACCTGAACTGTCCAGATATGACGCTAAACGTGGCGAACATAGCCTTTGTTTGTGATATCTGTTACGGATAGATTTTTCACAATAAAACAACACCTCGAAGGACCACATCTCGACATCGCGTCACATGAGTAAAAAACAGGTTAAACGCTGTTATAAGTTATTGCAGCCTTTTGCACGTAAAACTTGTTAATTGAGATTTGGGACATGCCGGTTACAAATGTCAGGTAGCCAAACTGTAACACCGCGCCATGCCGATATTTCCACGTGGTGGTGAGGACGAGTGCTGCACCCACGCCAGACTGATTTTGCCTCTGCTGCGCCATCTTCGGCGCCGATTGTCAGCGCTTTCATGAGAACGATATGGGTTCCTGCCGGAAGGTTAAGACGTTCTTTTCAACGTCTTCAACGCTAGTGTACAACGCTTTTCAACGTCTTCAACGTTTCAACGCTAGTGTAGAGTAACTGATATAATGTTCGATTTCGATATCAAATAAAACATTTCGGTATCATGATATAGTTGACTGAGTGCGGTCACGGCTGATCCAAGCCATCTCAACCAGGCATGTCAAACATTCATGTTTGAGCTGGAAAAGGATTGAGGTGGGTAGAATTGCTTCGGAGCCAGTGAAACGGCTTACCCCCATCGGAAATGCTTTAATGTCCAGTAAAACAGCGGATCTGCTTGGAATGATAACATTTGGCGCGTCACGATGACCCGCCCACCTGTGACCTGCGCGGGGAGCTTGTTGTGATTAAAGTTATGCTGACGACACAGAATACGTTTATTTTTCATCTTTCATCAGAAAATAGTGGGAGGGCAAGCCGTAATGAAATACGCAAATGGCATGACTATATCTATGTCTTCTCAGAGTGTTTTGGACCCTTGACAGACAATCCATGGCAACTCGGCCGATATTTCGGTCACACGCTGACCTTACATCATAATAAAACACTAGCTGGACGTTGCTAATATTCGTCAGATCAAGTCCCAAGTTCTGCACTGGTACAGGTAACTAGAAGTCTTGCTACCAGCACAGACTGAGGTAACCGCCATCGTGCTGCGTTTCGTCCATTATTTCAGACATGCATGGGTTACAAAGTCTATCCTATCAACCGTCCGTGAAATATCACACCAGGACAAACTGATATCAGTATATCGCATCAAGATGAGTATCCTCTTTCGTCGCCTACGTTGGTGTCAGGCCAGTCTGCTCCTACACTAGCGTGCTTAAGTATTGAACGATTGGTTTTTGGACTGATTTGGGTCATGAATACTCAGAAGCTACAAGTGATCATAAAACTACGGTTCTCTGTGTTTTTTAACAGGCAGGATTTAATCGTTGCGATAAACGAGTTCTTGAAGTCCTCCCGCTTCAGAACACGTTTTAGGGAGAGAAGGTGCCTAATTAGGCTCCAACTCTCCACGGTGTCTTCTAGTTGTTGAGTAAGTTCGACCTTATACGCAAGGACTGGTTCGTCCGTTTGTAATATCTGATGGCGCATGCTTGGTTCGAAATAACTGGTTTGTAAGCAGCGATATCTGAAATCACTGTCCTTGGCTCACCATTTGGGGAGCATCTGGGGCAGAGAATCGTGACAACATACACCAATCAGGAAATGAACATAAGCATCTGGGAAGATGGAGTGATTCATTCAGAATATTTAACAAGCGGTCTAGTGGCTGGGGGAGGGGGGGGGGCGTCGATAAAACCCTCCCCTATGGCTTTCTGAAAATATCTCTCCGGCGTATCACGTAATTCACCCAAGGCTCGATAGCCATCTCTCATGATGCTTGAGTCACGACACCAGAATTACTTCAGTGATTTCTGGGTATTTTTGGGGAGTGGGGGGGGGGGTGGGTGGGAGGACAATGCACGGCAATCCAATGCCGACCAGGGCGGCAACCGCCGAACCCGCCGACCGCAGGTGGCAGAGATGGCATCGTTGCACTAATGGGGCCTTACATTATCAATATGTGCTCGAAACACACAAAACCACGTATGGAATTTCTAGAAATTAGATACGTGAGCTGTCCAGTGCATTAGAGAGGAAAATAAGTCACATAGATAAGACAGTAGTATTAGCCCTATTCATCTGAAAAACCGGAGAGCGGAGATATAGTTAGGCTCATATTTCGGCAACATGCCTTTCTCGAAACAAAGCAGAAGTGAATTCTTAAATTGATGCAGCAGAAATGAATTCACTTCTGCTATTGTTTGGAGAAAGGCATGTTGCCGACATATCAAGCTATATATCTCTCTGTTCTCCTGGTTTTTCCGATAAATTAGATGTGGGTTACGTTTCTTTGGATTTCACGACTCTGCTTACTATGGCATCGTGAGTATTGGTGTGCAAACATCAAATGGTCAAATTTTCATACAAAATCACGTTTGGCGTGGACTAGTGGGGCCAGCTATTGGCCTAGCAACATAACGTTGGTAACCAATAGTGGGTTCCGGTTGAGGCCACTTTGCTTTTTTCCGAGAGTCTATATCATCCTTAGTTTGGAAGTGATTGAAAGAAGCTCGTCTCGGCGCCCGTCTATCCGTTCGCGTTATGAAACATGGCGGATCTAGGCGAGAGTTTTGCTCTGCCAGTGTCACTTTTGCGGAGACGTTAGCTGTGTTTGCCGCTTTCTTGTTTTCTTCGCTCCGAAGAGCACATGACCACAAGAACTTCGATGTCATTTCGACTGGATGTGTTCAATCGCATAAAAGCTGTCGCATGTAAACCATGAATGGCCAGTTTCATGGAAAGAATCCATATCTCATCATTTTAGTTGCATAATACAGAAGCCTGGGCCTTTAACAACTCACTTTCGCTGACTCCACCGTGTCATAACAACTTAAGCATCAAAATGTCGAATAAAATTGACTCGTTTCCGGCTAACGTGCTTACCCGGTGTGACCGAAGAGAGGCTTAAGTCGCAGGTTCGTTTTCTGCTTTCCGCAGGCGGCATGGTGGTGGAGCGAATAGCAGAGGTGTAGTTTCCTTCTCACTTGCGGAGGAGTGCGGGCTCCAGTCCGCCAACTTTGTGATAAAGATTAGTTAGATCCACGGAGAAGCTGGCTTTTGCTGGCCGGCAATCGTGCCAAATTACATGGAGCTATAACTGATGAATTTTACACATTTCGGCAAAACGTTGTTCAACCCAAGTTAAGGTCATACATACGCAACGTCCTTAGTGAGGACTGGCAAGGCTGCCTGCCCCCCCCCCCCCCCCTTCGAATAATTGTTTGAAGCTGGATCTGTCGTTTTGGATTACTGTGATGTCACAATAAATGGCTTAACCGCGCGAAAGTGGGCTCACGCCAAGTGTCTCTGATGTTCGAGTCTCAGCATTGATATGAGCATGTAATCATTCATTATGATGGGAGCAAAATAGTTGAAAATATATAGACAAAGTTGTTAGTGATCAATAACGGTTTCAGCTCGATTTATACGGCATCAAATTTTTATCGCGAACTACACGGTAAATTTATAGCGCAAACTTGCAAACCAATGCGGGGTCCGATTTTTCCCCTATAGTTGAATGCAAATTAGCACGCGCCCGGGTGGCCGGTTGGATGCCCTTCGCTCAGGTGGAGTGAGTTAATTTGATCATCCTGAGATTTCGGGAACTAAGAGAGCTAGAGAGACTAGATTTGGAGGGTGTGTTGACTGTACGAGAACTCTCTTAGGTCAAAGTTTCAAGGTTCCTAGGTCATAACCTCCGGGTCAGGTAAGGTCAAGCAAGGTCAACTTCCATATTGGTCTCCAGGGGGCCCCTTAGAACCTAGATAATTGTTCTAAGCAAAATATCACACGCTTAGTTAAGGTATGTGACCTTGTTCGATCTTTCAGAGGTTATGATTACCAAAATTATATAAAACTGCTTTGAGTTTTGCTTTTGGATAACCGACAAAGATTACGCTAGACAGCATGTTTCTAAAAACAAAGTGTTGACCTGGGTCATTTTAGGTCAGTGACATATTTTGATATATCAGAAGTCCATGGAAGGTGTAAAATGCAGTACCTGCTATCAATATATTCAAAGTGAGCACCAGAAACCAGCCCATACAGCAAGCCCGAGAGCAATAAAACAGGTCGGTTTTGACCTTGGTCTGACCTCATACCTGATACTAGGTCAATGCTACACTTGTTTATTCAATTGTGGTATTGCCTAAGAAAATATCTCAGAGATCTTTGGCTTCGTCTAACACACCGTTGTTTGATCGGATTGAGCGATTCCCTAGAACGTGCCTTCGTTTTAACCTTGGCCTGACTTTGACCTGCCATAGGTCAGCGACCTAACAAGGTACATCTAAATTTTTGATGTCAGAAGATCCGCTAGTCAATTTTCTACAGCTATGCAAAATTCAGCGCGGCTACGCCGCGCCGTTCGGAGGCCATTCCCGGAAAACCTTTGGAAGGGGGTCAATTGACCCCCCACACGAGTGCGTGTTAAAGCGCAAGGAAAAAAATGTCTATGAAAGCTGGTTTTACGTCGAGTCTGTAACTTCAATCCTGCAGTAGGATAGAAAACGACCAGCCATGATCCAAAGCAATGTCGAGCTGACAAATAAATACCAAAAAGAAAAGATTTCCGTCGCTCATTTGTGATATATTCACAAGTCAATCAGCACAGTTTCCGGGCTAACGACTGATGAACGGGTCATCATTGGTCTCAGGGGATCAAATCCTCCGGACAATTATAAAACGCATGTCAAAAGATCTGACATTGAAAAGGACGTTAATTTGACCTGACCTGTATTGAATGTGGATCTGATGTCACAGTTGTGATTAGGGAGAGGTAAATGTCTCATTTTTTAGTTATGGATAATTTTTGTGTTTTTCATGCTGTCTTTATCGGTACAAAACCTCCCGGCATACCAAAAATCAATATAATTGTTTATTTATGATGTTATCATCCCCGCTGAAAATGATACATTATGGCATTTTTAACGCCGAAAGGGACAATTTCTTGTTGATATCAATTGCAAAGCAATAGAATGCTCATTTGGTTCGGCAGCTTTATTGCCAGAAGCGGTCACACCACTTCGAGTTGGACGTGTTGGGAGGTCATTAATATTGTTTTTTTACCATTTCAAAATTCCCCCGAGGTTCGCCACGGAATTATCAGGTACGCATTAGCTTGTCATTTGTTGTGCGTTCAATTGGACGAGAATGTAATATTTTTAGCAGGAGCGAGTGGAAGCAATTGATAATTTAAAGTAATTAGAATCAAGAGCAGGGCATTTTAGGTTCCCCAGAGTCGGATGGTGGATGGAATGATCAGATGTTCCGCTGACCAAGCCAACAAAGGCACATGCTTGGTACTCCGTGCAGGGTGAATGTCGTTCTCAAGGACGCATAGGGATAAGAAAGCTTTTGCCGAAAGATAATGGCTGCAGTCCTGATTTTGCGGTAAAAATTGGAGAAATTTGCATTCGAATCTGCAATTTAATCCTTGCTTCGAAAAAAGATCGAAAACCAAGGTGAGCCCTGGAGAATTGTGTTCCGAATTTTATAATCTCGCAAAGCAACCCTCCCAATCCTTGGACACATGAAAGCTGAGCCCAACTGATATCCATGGCGTATCTTAAAAAGCAACCATAAGAAATTAAAAGGCGTCCCAAACGCGTATGCCCATACGCGGATCCTTCGGCAAGGGTAGCGGACATGACGCAACAGTCAGCACCAGCAGCGACCAAAGCGGTTTCTGACCATTTATGTTAGGGTGCAGGGTTCCACTCGGCCCTCGGCGGGTAGTCTTTCCAACCTTATCACCAAACCGCCCCGGTCAGAGTGCTGCAACCTAGCTGGGTGCTGGCTGGCGGATAATAAAGCGGCTTGCTCAGGTTATGACTCGCTCGTATTGTGCCCTCGTTCACCGCCAATAGCTGAGTCTAGTGCGTCTGCATGCACGGAATGATTTTGTTTTCGAGAGAAAATACTTGCGTCTCAGCATACAAGTGAAGTGCATATTGAAGATACCATATGCTTACCTCCGCTCGAGTGGGGGTGAAGGGTCAATTTGACCCACTAAGATCTCAATAACCAAGATAGTTAAATACACCAAACTTACAAGGCAGGTTGGTCTGTATGTGAACTTGCTTGTATCAAAATTTGAGGTTGCTTGGTTATGACCTTGGGGTCAAATAAGATCAAAGAAGTTCGAACCGCAGGTTGGTGTCCCAAGTGCCCCAGACCTCATGCAACCGCCGTGAAGATAGACACCTGTTCAAAGCAAGAGCTCAGTAGTGCTCACATAAGTTAAGTGACCTTTTAGCCCATTGTTAGGTAAATGTGACCAAATTCCTAAGAGATTGTTCTTATTTTACTATCCGAATACTCGCCGGGTATTACGATATGCGGTACGTTCCTAAAAAAAAACGCTGACCTGGGTAATTTTATGTCAGTGACTTGTTCTGATGTTAAGAATTTCATGGAAAATGTCATGCGTTCCTTGCCATTAATAAAGCCAAAATGAGCACCAGAAAGTTTCCCATGAATCAAGCTGTCGAGTAAAACAGATTAGTTTTTACCTCGGTCTGACCTCTATACCTGAGCTTAGTTCAATGGAATCTGTTTCAGTTCTTAACTTAATTGACTTATTACCCGATAAACTATCTCAGATAAGCATGGCTTCGTCTAACACTTCGTTGCATCACATTGAACGATTCCTGAGAAATGCTCTTCACTGACAGCCATGGCCTGATTTTGGCCTGCCATGGGTCAGCGACCTTACAAGGCACATCTGATTTTTTGCATCAAAAGATCTGCCATTCAATTTTTATGGCTGTGCATAGTTTGACGTTACGCCGCGCAGTTTGGCAATTATTCTGGAAAACATTCAGGGGAGGGGTTAATTTGATTCCCACCAGGAGCGTGTGCTTCATCAAAGCAAGGTAAAAGGCCGATGAAGCACGTCAACACCGATTCAAGGCGGCCGGAGCAGCTGCAACATATATGGCCGCTGGCGAGGAAGAACCGCCAATTAAACTTTTTTGTTTCTGATAGCGGAAGACTTTAATGTGCCATGATTCTACCAAAACACAGCGTGTGTATTTCAAAGTTGTAAAGCAATCTAACCGAACTGCACTATGCCCGCATTCGCTACCCAGCGGGATTGTCCTGATTTGGATATGCAGCGAATGCAAGCGGGGCGATGCAGTGATGAATCGGCGTAGTTTTAGGTGCTAAAACCAGGGTATGTTTCCTCATATGATCGTTGTATATGTGATTTTTATCATATCGATTAAATAGGAGGAAATAGGAATTAATGAAAACTTTCCACCCAGGAGTGCCCATGTTTTTCTAAACAGCTTTTCTATACCGCTATTCCAGCGTCCCAATCTTCGCAATGTTCCGGCCCCAGACAATACGATCAGCACTCAAACTTAAATTTAAAGCAGATCAAATGCGCTGCAATGTCGCCACATTGATTCCTTTGGTGCACACTCAAGGCACAGAAAGCTCCCGTAAGGCGCACATAGGACGCTCCAAAAGGCTCTGAAACCGCGTCCGTAGCTTACAATACCCGAACAGACAAGTGCATACGCGCCGCTGCGGCGGGACCTGACCTTGTCCGGTCGAGGTGTGACCAAGAGCCGCCCCCCCCCCCTCAGAGGGGTGGGGATGGGAGCTGACCCACCTGGGGCGGGGGTACGGCCGGGTATAAGGAGGGGCGCCAACATCTGCTGACCACCAGTCGCCAGCGTCCGGTGCCCGCTCTACGAGCTCGCTGTCGTCTTCCGCAGATCACACCCCGCCACACCTACTCAGGTGAGAGGACACGCCTGGTGAGCCCCGGCCGACCCGGCGGCTCCAGCCGGCGTCAGAGGGGTTGGTAAGGCCCACATCCACACCCACGGCCTACTACGTGATCTGCAGTGGCGAGCAGGTAGGCTGGTGGTCGCAGCGATATCTAAGTTGAAGAAACTGGATGAGGAACTAGACTGGGGTACACTTGCATCACTGCATTTTACTTCATGGCTTTTTGAGCGGGAAGGAGAAGGTTGAATAAAATGCTAAAAGATGATATTTATTTATGTCCTAAACACTTTTGCTACTCGGAGGCATTTGCTGCCTGCGACTTTTCGTTGACTCATTCCTCGTATTCCCCGGACTATTTTTACTGAGCACGTGCGGGGATCAACTTTGCTCGGCTGGATAGCACGATCCTTAACTAAAATGAAAGTACTATCTCGCGCAGTCACTGACTTACTTCTAAACCAAATCACAAAACACCTCGTATTTTCACACCCGTACGGCAATGGCACCGCAGGCATGAGTATCGATGAAGCAGTCGCACTCGTCCACGGCCGGCGCGCTGCAGCGTGCAGGAGGCGCGGCGCGGCCGGCCGGCGCTCCTGGCCAGAGATCACGAGCGGGCTGAGCGCAGCAGCCGGACTCGCCCGCTCGTGTCCTGGCGTGCTCGGCTCGCGGCCCGGCTCAGCCCGCTCTGATCTCCGGTTGCAGGATGCGCTGCCTGGCCCTGCTCCTGCTGCTGGTCGCCTCGGCGACGGCGTTCGGCGGCGGCGGCGGCGGCGGCGGCCGACGGCCACGCCGCTGCCCGCGTCCCGCCGTCGTCACCGCCTACGCCGTGCAGTACGTCACGCGCACAGTGGTGCAGGACGTGGTGCGCACGGACGTGCACTTCCAGACGCAACAGGTGGTGGCCACCCGCGTCGTGCCCATTGAGGTGGTGCACACAAGCGTGCAGGTGGTGCCGACGCACGTGTTCCGCACGGAGGTGGCCACCATCGCCCTGCAGGCAAACACTGGCCACTCGGAGGAGGGAGGCGAGGGAGCGGACGGTGGCGATGAGGGAGGTGACGATGGAAGCGAGGAGGGAGATGACGATGGAAGCGAGGACGGAGGAGAGGCAGAGAGCGCAGGCGATGCCAGCGCTGATGTGAACACCGGGTATCTTGGAGCCGAATAGGAACCGAGCAGGAGGCTTCGTCCTCCACGCTGAACGGCCGGCCCGAGCACACCGCAGGGAGACAGACCAGAGGACATCACTGCCGACCTGCTGCCGGGCCAGCTGTCGTCACGCGCACACTCGCCGGAGAGGGTTCCGCCCCGCGTCCGCTAGCGGCACGGGAGACCCAGCAGCGGCGCCAGTGGACGGTTCACATTGAGCTGGGACGGTGACACTGTCCTGCCGCTCCGCAGAGAAAACGGGTCCTTAGTCAGGGGTCACTCAGGGTGATGTGCTTTCAAAATATTTTAGTATTTATTTATGCCAGAAGAGGTTTGAGAGGTACCATTGCTCGGTCATGCCCACAGCCACAGATGTGCTTTGAACTGCATTTATTTCAGGTGCTTCCTTCCTTGTTGTCTATAAAACCAGCGCGTGGGTGCTGTTCTCAGTATCATGACTTTGCAGTGCTGTGTGAAACCTAAATAAAACCGAGAATTTCACACCAAACATCTGGACTAGCTGAGGTTTGAGCGATTAGATAGTCTGCACTGAACACAACTGACAGCAATGTACCAGCACGCATATCTTAAGGTGAGTGCACAGTGAAAAGATTGTGTTTCCTCTGGGGTTTGCTTCGCCGCAGTGAACTCTATAAACTGTTCGGTGCGTGCGATTACTCGTGGCAGTCCTCGTAGCCCTACCACAGCTAACTACAATCTTGTCGCTTGTTGACCAGATTTTCTCACATGTTTTTGCCGTGCGTTTTTCATATAGTTGGATTGCATGTGCTATTATCGTGCATGCGGATAATAGTATACCTCGTCATCCTTCATCATATCGACATCTGCCACCTGATCCAAATGCTTGCTCTCGGAGTCGCATCAATAGTTTCCAGCATATGAGAGGAGACAGAGGGCCCAAGGTTGGAATTCTGATGTGATACAAGCGCCGAGCCTTGCTTTTGCTCGATTTCATCAAATGCGGCTTACCTACGGGAGTACAGAAACGCAGACATGTGTACGGTCAGATCCCGGGATCCCCGCCTCCAGCTCATACTCCCGATGGGTACCTGACGCGTGCCGTCCTGCTGCTGTTCGTCAGCTGTCTGGTCCCTGACGAGTGCCGTCCTGTTGCAGCATGCGTCTCCTGTCGCTGTTTTTTACCTGCCTGGTCCCTGACGCGTGCTATCCTGTTGCAGCATGCGTCTCCTGCTACTGTTCGTCAGCTGTCTGGCCGCGGCCGCCGCCGTGCTGCTGCCGGCCGGGGGCGGGGGCGGGGGGTCGCGCCCGCTGTCCTCCGCGCCGAGTCATCACCGACGTGGTGCCCGTCTACGAGACAGTGGTGCAGACGGCGTACCGCACCCGCGTGGTTCCCGTCGTCCGCACCGTGCTGGTCACCAACACCCTGGTGGTGCCGTCGCGGGTGCACCGCACGGTGGTGCAGACCCAGTTCGCGCCGACCGTGGTCATCCGCACCGGCGTCACGCAGGTGCAGCAGCAGGAGGCGCAGGCGTACACGGCGAACTAGCCGTCACCAGCTGTCACCAGCCGTCACCGGCACCAGCGACGGCACTAGCCCTGCTGTCAACACCAGGTGGCGGGTCCGATGCGTTGCAATGACAACATCCGGAGCGGCGACGAAGGCACAGCCGCGCCAAAAATGTGCGCGTGCGCTGACTGAAGTCCGGCTCGGTCTGGCATCATGGCGCAGGGTGGGGGTGCCCAGTGTGCTCTGGTGCGTGTAGGTGGTGCCAAACTGCATACCTGACCCTCACTGACGGCGTGAGCACGACTTTGCTTCGGACTGATGGGACGAAATTGATGTGTCTTGTGCATAAGGGGTATGTGTTGACCGAAAAACTGTAAGTATTTATATAATTGCGCTGTTCATCGAAATAAAAAATGTAGACGTGTTGAGATGTTACATTTATCAAGAGAGCTTCGTATTCGTATTGACATTATAATACATTTAAGTCTGGAACATACAATGTTGCTCGAACTCAACACTAGTAGCGTTGGACGTGCGGATGCTTGTGAAGATGCTACGCTGTCTTCAGATTTCATCTTCGGAGTTCACATTTTTCACTGTGCGGTAAAGCAACATTCCTCACAACAGATACAGATAACAGAAAAGGATGTCGAAAATTGCAACAGATAGGGATGTCGAAAATACTGATAACTTCAGGCTGATATAATTATGAGCATCTGGAAGCCAAAGCTTGACCTTTTCTGATATAAGTCGGTCAGTTTCCAATGCAACAGCAAACGATATGCGCGGTTGTTTTCAGTTTACTGATTAGTACTGTTGTCGCCAGGTCAAGTGGAATCTCAAGTGGTGGCTTTAAAATACTCTCCTCGATATACCTTTTTCCATTTTTGCGGGCGTGTAGCTCAGAAACTAGACGGACTTAGATCTTAAAAAGGCAGGATTGTGAACAGCACCGAAAGGTCTTCAAGATGATAATCTCAATTCAAAACCCCCAAGTTATATCGTGGAACACTCCCTTTGAGACGCCAAATCCTATCGCTTCTGAGCTTGACGCACGCAAACTTGTGCGGCGGCAGACTATTTCGAGTCGCCGATTTGTAAGCCATCCAGAAATGCATTAGGCACAGAATCGTCACGCTAATGTCCTCACATTATTCGCCGTAATGTGTTCATGGAAACATAATTTGACTACCTAAACAGTCGTGTCTGTAGTACGACAGCACAAATTGTCCCACGATAGCAAGCAATTAATTGGCAAACAGCCAGCTTAACCTGCGACCGGCACGGGGTCTGAGACAACCGCGCCCGGCCGAGGGGAAAGGTCTCGTCAAATCATGAACAATTCACACACAATGTGTGACCTGAGGCCAAATTCAGGGTCCCCAAAGGTCACGAAAAGTCAGACACGGTTGTTCCGAAAGACGCAGCCAAAGCCTGCGTTGACACGTCAAGACGGAAACGGAGGGCACGAAAGTGGGCGTTAAGACTATGGGGAGTTCATTCCGACCATTTTTGTTTCCTCACAGTCTGATGGAGATCACAGTCACGAGATCTGACCTGATCAGTACAGATTATGTCATCGTTCAAAGTTGGTCTACCAGCAGCCTACATGAAAGATAATTTTTCACGATCTGCTTTTGACTATGTGCATTTTATTAGGTGTAGCTGTGCGACAAAATTATTGCAAACACAAAATAAGATTTTAGGCTAACATAGAGGTTCTCTGATGTCAACTTAAATGCTAACTTTGTCAATGTGACCAGTACAATCCTTTCTCTTTGGTCAGAAATAATGTATTGTACATCAACAGGGGTGTTGTCTACATTATACACAGCCCCTTCGATACTTGGCAGCGCATTTGCAACAAACTGAGAACAGACACGCCGTTACATGAAAATGGGCGTCATCAACTTTACAAAAACGATAAGAGGTGGCCACACGTATCGTACTCGTTCATCTAGCCTCTGCGCTACTGGCAACATAGATCATTAACCTTGGATGCCCTTATACCATTTTGAATATCCCCACACGACCTATTGTGACCTCAGTATGCATTAGAATGACATCTCAACATCTGTTCAATAATGTATTCGAATTCTGCGTTCAAAATTACTTCATAAAACTGCCTAGTGTGAGTTCATCATGCGTTCCCTCAAAGGGTACCCACAGATGTAGATTATGGCATGGGTGAAGGCCATGTGCTTTGTGGTCACATTATGGCTGTGTATGTGTTTGTTTTATTGACCTCATCTAAGAGTACCAAAACTGCACGAAACGTACAAATTCGCATTATTAGCGAAAAATAGCAAACTTGGTCTAGCTTCAAGTCACTGACCAAACATTTTAGAGAAAAAAAAATATGAACTAAACAAACTGTAGGTACTATCATGCTTTATTACTATTGCAAGGTTGACCAATATCGTATGTTCCGCAAAATTGTTATGTGTGGTCAAAGAGCTTTGGAGGTAAGCCTCTTTGACCTGAATTAGGTCACTGATCTGAGTAGATGAAAACTTTAACTTTGCACAGAGGATGTTAAATTGATAGACGAATATGTACTGAAAATATCCTGCTACTGCAAGCGTTTGTTTTTTACCTATGTTCGAAAAACCGTAGGGGGAAGTTAATTTATTTCCGCCTGGGTGCGGGTTAAGCTGCTGATTGGCTGAATCAATCACAGACTGCATTGTGTGTTGGATAACACATGCATTTGGGCAGTTGTATTAGTTTTGGCGGACGTAAGACTGAGAATAAAACAACTTTTGAATAGCGCCGTAATCGGGAATGAAAATACCAGCAGAAAACATGACGTCACGGAAAAATATACTAAACTTTCACGAGAAAAGCCAAAGTACTGGTACATACAGCAAGTAACTGGAATTAACTTGCCTAGAACACTCACGCCACCTTGCGGCGCGTAGAAGTACTGCAAGCGTCACACCGACCGCTATCGTAGCGGTTTTGACACGGTCATCATGGCAGGGGCTTTAATGTCATAAAAGCGCTCCATGATGTAATCAAACGACAACGCAATGAATAATGTATTTACTTAAGAGTGAAACTGTATTATTTAGAGCAGTCTTTTGCACTAAACAGCATACCAAAAGTCATAAGTAAGCGTCTGCCATCAAATCTGATGCTTGTCTCAATATATTTCTGTGTGGAACACTACCTTTCATACAGCGTAACGAGGGGAAGGTGGTTTTACCCAGCATGCCCAGTGCTAGGGGCACCACTTTCTAAAATTATTTGGCAGGCGCAGCTGAAAAGGTTTCTCTAACTGCCCCCGAGACCTAATTTCTCCCCGAATTTTGCCAGCCTGAATTTGCGTCCTCGGCGTTAAAACCAAAACAACTAATGTTTAGTGTTTCGTAAATTCAAAGATGTGTCCATGCCGATGAAGAAATACCCATTTCAAATTAATGTAAAGTGCCTTTTTGTCGAAAGCTTAGGATAGGGTGTGATCCACCGAAAAGATCTTTGTAACATTACATAAGGGATCACTTACGACTATCACTGTCAGAGATCGTGTTCTATAACCTCAACAGCCACGATTATGCAACAAATACACCCGCGTCTGTTGTCGAAAACATGCATTAGACATTTATCTGGGCTACCCTGTGCTTTGAAAAGCTGCTGCGTTTTCCAGCCACATGCTCTTTATCCTAGTCAAGGCGTTAGCATTTAAAAACACCAAACATTTGCAGACTGGGTAAACATATGAAGGAGTTAGCATGACAAAAACATTGAATACCTTCAGGATACCATGACACTAGTAGTGATGTTTATATGTGCCTTCTGTCTAGTATACCACAGTTAAGATAGCTGCCCCGTATTTCTTTGTTCATTATCATTTCTTTGCTCATCTGCCGTGAGCGGCTCAGAGGAGCATTGGGAGAAACAATGTCATGCTGGCATTGGCGGGCTTGGGCCCCCCTGCGAGAAGGCAAAGTGACGCCCCTGCCCTTGGCTTAACGAGGGGAAGAGTGATTGAAAAGAGGCCGTAAATCACAAACCGTCGAGGTCACAAAGTGCAAATTTTAAAAGCATGCGTCCTAAGGATGCAAAGTCAGTTACTGAAAACTTCAACACCGTGGTCCAACCTGTTTAGACGTTATTTTGGGGAAATTGGAGGCACCTCCGAGGCTCCCTCGCAGGCGAGAGTTAAAAGCCCCATTTTTTGTTTAGGATTCGATGGAATGAAATGATGGAACAATTTGATGGAAGGTTTCGTCTCGGTCATCTGGCCTCCTGTCGGCGTTATGAGAGCGCGTCCGGACAGCGCGGCGATCAAAGCCAGATAACGCAAATCGTGATCTGTCGTTTTCTTTGCTCAGACTGTTCGCGAATCGGTCGCTATCCCCGCCCGCCCGCCGTCCGTCGTCCTCCGCAACGTCTGTCCGCTCACGCGCCGGCGTGTCTGCCGGACAGTGCACTGACCCGCCGGTGTGTCCGCCCGGAGAGTGCACTGACCCGTCGGTGTGCCCGTCCGGACAGTGCACTGACCCGTCGGTGTGTCTGCCTGGGCAGTGCACTGACCCGCCGGTGTGTCTGCCGGACAGTGCACTAATCTCCCGGTGTGTCCGCCCGGAGAGTGCATTGACCCGTCGGTGTGCCCGTCCGGACAGTGCACTGACCCGTCGGTGTGTCTGCCGGACAGTGCACTGACCCGCTGGTGTGTCTGCCCGGACAGTGCACTGACCCGTCGGTGTGTCTGCCGGACAGTGCACTGACCCGCCGGTGTGTCTGCCGGACAGTGCACTGACCCGCCGGTGTGTCTGCCGGACAGTGCACTGACCCGCCGGTGTGTCTGCCGGACAGTGCACTGACCCGCTGGTGTGTCCGCCCGGAGAGTGCACTGACCCGTCGGTGTGCCCGTCCGGACAGTGCACTGACCCGCCGGTGTGTCTGTCCGGACAGTGCACTGACCCGCCGGTGTGTTTGCCCGGAGAGTGCACTGACCCGTCGGTGTGCCCGTCCGGACAGCGCACTGACCCGCCAGTATACCTGCAAACAGTGCACTGACCCACCGGTGTGTCCGCCCGGCTAGTGCACTGACCCGTTGGTGTTCCCGTCCGGACAGTGCACTGACCCGCCGGTGTGCCCGTCCGGACAGCAGCATGAACCTTCTGCATTCCAGCTCGGCAGTATGCAAATCAGCCGTGGGTCGCGCCCTGGCGGCAGCCGCCGGATGCAGGGGTGCGCAGCCCACCAATCCGTGGCCATCCCACTCAGACAGCTGCAATCTCCGCTGGCATGCCTGACCGGTCAGAAGGGGCAGGGGGCGGTCCGTACCGCCACCGGACCGCGCCGCACGACGGCCAAGTCACGCTCCGCTCCGCCAGCCGATAGTGCCCCGCTGGGGGGGGGGGGGGGGGAGGAGGGACGGGAAGCGCGCGGCCTCACGCCTCGCGCCGTGCCGAGCGCAATCTCCCCCCCCCCCCCTCCCCACCTCCCCTCCTGCCGTCGCCCGAGGCGGCGGCGGCGGCGGCGGCGGCGGCCGGTGCGCGACGCTGCACGTGGGGCGTGGTCAGAACGGCGCGGGCGGCCGTGCAGGGTGCAGGGGCGTCCGGCACCGAGCACTCCAGACGGAGCAGAGACCGGCCGGCGCAGCGCGGACAACGAGGCTGGGAGGTAAAGGCATAGGCTGGGCGCCGCACCTCGGGTGACGTCGATTTGACCTGAGCCGCCTTCTAAAATGGACTTGAAGGTTTTTGAAATGATTGGGATGCACTTGTATTTTTCAACTAGATCATTAAATATAAATATACGAGAACTAAATGAATATGAGATAAAAATGCGATAAAAATGAGAACATGGAGGTTGGGGAATTCCACCTGATTGAGGATCAATGCTATGGGCTTTAAATAGTGGTTTTGGGCAATAAAACACGTACCAGCTCCTACCATCAACAGCAGGATGTGCTACGTTGACTTGTATGATGTTGTGCCGTTTCCACCCATGTCACGATACGCGCCACGTAAATGTGCGGGAGGTCGGGGAATGTTTTCATGTTGTGCGGTCTGGGTCTGCGACGGAGTGCAGAGTTTTGACTTAGATCCACTCAGCACACCACAACGGCTGCTGGGATGCAGTGCAAAGGTTGCGTCAGGCCGAGACCTCACATGCTGTTCTCCAATCGGCAAGTCTCCCGCCGGTCCACCGTTGTAAACCACCTCGAAACACCCGGTGCGACAATGCGAAAAATTAAGCAGGTGTAAAGAAAGCAATCGCGGGGAGCGGATCGGAGAGCGCTGTGCTCGTTATCATTGTGTCTTGGATGTGTAAATGCTGGTCACCTCCCCCGTTATTATGCGGGCAGCGTGCCGTGTAGCAGGCCTTTCTAGAGCGATCGATGGTGCTCAGCTTTACGAGCAACTCGACTGTTATGGTTTGTGCTCCCGCTGCCGCAGCACTGAAAGCAAACTGACAGGCTATAAACGGCCGCTCGGACCATGGATACTGCCCGAAATAGCCGAAACGATCATTGCGCTCTTTGTTTGATTGGATGGGCGCCACGTGCGCTTACAGTCACGACGCCATAACCCTAAATCATCATTCATGCTGAACTTCACGTCATAAAAACCCGCAAGTAGACCTGCCACGGCCGTCGTGTTGGCTGACGGAACAGCGTGGTGGACTGGCTGCCCGTCCCGGAAGTGTCGACGTCACCGCCGGCATTCCCCCACATCTGGCAAGATACGGCGGACGGGGCGCGTGTGGTCCGAGAGGGCCGTTGTCAGAGGACTGGGTCATTCAGCCACCCAGGCAGGCCATCGTCAGAGGAACCGGGTCATTCAGCCGCCCGAGCGGGCCATGACCAGAGGACCGGGGTCATTCAGCCGCCCGAGCGGGCCATGACCAGAGGACTGGGTCATCCTGCCACCCAAGCGGGCAATTATCAGAGGTCTGGGTCATTCAGCCGCCCGGCCAGGCTGCAGACAGTGTTATGGCAGCGCTGGGTATTTGTGGCGGCCTTGCAAACGATGGTTAGCGCTTGGTGCGATGGCGATCTTGTTTTTCACTTGCGTGGAGTGATCCGGGAAACAACATGTGTCGTGAATGGACGACACAAATCGTGAAGAATTGGGCATTGTGTATTCTGGTGCATACATGCTAAGCGGACATAGCGTAGGGAAGGGTGCCGAACTCTAACTGGTTATGACGCAGTGCGAGAGAACGACAGCGTCTCTGACGTCCAATGGCTGTTGACAAGGCGACCTTGGCACACACTTCATGCCTGCCCTGACAGGACGGGTCGATTATAATGCGCACTGAGACTGGGCCATCTCGCTCGGGACACCGCCGTGAATACGCCAGACTGGGCCATCCCGCCCCGGACACAGCCTCATAGATGCTAGACTGGGCCATCCCGCCCGAAACACCGCCGTAAAGACGCCAGACTGGGCCATCCCGCTCGGGACACCGCCGCGAAGACGCCAGCCCTACGGCGGTGCTCGCGGGATCGCTATAAGGCAGACACCAGTAGTACGGCGGAGGTTTCGGAGTTTCGGACTGCGTTCGTCGAGGGCGA
>NW_023596461.1:20082290-20090912 GCF_011947565.3 Pollicipes pollicipes
ACGCTACAGCACACCAGAACGCCTCGCAGCACAAAGGGTTTAAAACAGTGGAAGCTACGAATACTAGCCACTGAACTGAGGTGGCTGCTTGAGGGCGTGTAATTCCTTAACCGTTGCCATATATGCAAGAAAAATTATGCACTCGTGCCGCCTGGAGCAGGACCGGCCTGCTAGACGTGTCACCACAACGCTACCCGTGCGGATGTAGCAGGAGAGGGGGGAGGAGAAGGGGGCGGGGGGTCGCTGAGGATCGGTGTGCCAGTACCTGTGCGGGTCCATCCGAGATACGCTGAAGGTATGAATATCGGCGTTTTTTCTCAGACAGTTCCATTCTTCTCCGCACTGCCGTTGATGTCGTCCTGTGGCAGCAGCGAGTCGAACTCAAAGAAGGAGTACATGCGGTTGGCGCCGATCCAGCGATGCACGGGAAAGATGGTGGCCGGCTGTCCCTGCGTCGTCACCGCAACACATTCTAACAGCCAGGCGTCGAACGGGCCGAACGCATCTCGCCACAGGTTGACGCGAGTGACCCGGCCTAAGAAGGGGTCGCACAGGCTGACGGTGCAGCTCGAGGCACGCTCGTTGACGTTGCGGAAGCTTCGGGCCAGCTTCACAGGCAGCGACGTGTGGCCTTTGGCGTCAACCAGCTGCAGGAAGACGTTGGAGTCCGTGCCGGCGCCGATGCGGTCTCCCGTCCACACGCGCACCTGGAAGATCCTGCTGAAGTCGGATGACAACGGTTCAGAGTCGACGGCGTCTCCGCCCAGGCAGCAGGCAGCGCGCAGACGACGTACCAATCGCTTGCGCAAGGGCCTCTTCTCACGAGTGCTGATGTCGGAGTGTCCATAGTCTCGCCTTGGGCATCCACTTTCCGTCATGGCCGAGACAGATCCGCGCTCCGTCTCGGAGCAGGTGCTTGCTGACTATGGCTGACTCACTGCCTCCCCTCGCTACTTATTTCGTGCCCGGATCCGATATGTTTGTCTTACCGCCTCCTTGGTCGGCTCGCGAATAGGCACGAACCGTCACACATCGGCGCCACTGGCGTCACCAAATTGGCCACGTCACTGCCCAAGTGGGAGCGTCAACACCGAAAAACGTCGCCGTGAGTTAGATCGATGAAAAGCTGCTGATTTAAGCTCATCATGACAAAGGCTTTCACATTAGCGCACATCATTAATAGTCAATCCTGGTGTGCCGCGCAGATGATCTCAAAGAAAACTACAGAAAAGTCACCACCGACTCTGCTGGACCACCGACGTTGAGGCTTGTGACTGCTACAAAAGCCCTAGCCCAGCCCACCACTGTCTGATTAGTTAGCTTCCCGACACCGTTCCGTGACATTCATCACTACCGCTCTGAATTCTGAATGACAACGTCGCCACGCAGGTTGTTTGCAATTTGTTCTAGCGTGCAGTTAAGTAATATAAAACCCCCCTTAAGGAGGTCTGATTATCTTTTGGAATGGCCAAAAAGCAGTCTTCAATATAAGAATATATGGTGCTATTCGGGATACAACGATGACGTATGCCCGTTGGTCTCCGGTCTCACAGATCTCTGTTCACTGTACTAGTATAAATGAATATGTACTATCCGTGAACAAGGTACCTTGCGCAGGTAGGCACATGAGAACTAATCTAAGTAATGCTGCTAATCAATATCAGTTATCTGTGGTCCTCGCACTGACGCAATCACAGCTCCATATTCCTCAATGCCAATGCTCGGTTGTCCTCCAGCGTCCTCCCATGGAACTACCGACCGTTGGGTTGAAGAAATCCCCTGCCTCCAGACCAGTCATGCCATTGTGTTGTGCATCACATGCAACATTCCATGCATTCCACATTTCACACGTCATGCAACATTCCACATCCCATATAGCATGCCACACTTCATGCAATATTCCACATTCCCCGCAACTACACCTGGTTCCAGTCTCTGCATGCAAGCTCGTCACACCTGTGTCTGCCCCTCTCCGTGTGCAGCTTTTGTGGACAAATCTAGCCTCGCTTGTGTCTGCCCTTCCTCTGTGTTGACCGCTGCTACCGTATGCTTATTCCACCTATTTGCCCTGTAAGCCACTGTTCTTAAACAGATAACCCCACTCCAGGTTGCCCTTCCTCTGCGTGCTTGCTGCTGTCGCAGCCAAGTTCACCCGTGCCTGAACTTCTGTTTACTGTTTTTAGCGTACTACGTGCACCACAGATGACCTTTGTGTGTCTTTTGCTATGCCCTGCAGCCGTCGATAATTCACCCTGTATATTAGCACAGTCTTAGTGCATCGCTCTGGGCCCAACCCGCCTGTTTTTCGTCTCCTGTTGCAACCCGCAAAACTCCCCTGTCCTTGTCCATCCCCTGGATTTCTCTCCGCTTAGTTCAACTTTCACTATGTCTTGTTGCTGTCGTCGTAAACTCACCTGTGCTGGTCCATCCTCGATACGCTGAGTGATTCGTACGCCTCTTGCTTTTGGCGAGCTCCCCCTGGCGGTTAGCCAGCATGTCCGGCTCGTCATCTTGCGGCAGACTGAATGCCATGCTGCTTGATCCGGTACTCGGTGCTGGTCTGGATCCGCGGTGCACCGGGAACACCCACTTAGAGTGCACCTGCCGGTCCTCCACCTCACCAGGTCCAGGAACCAGGCGTCGCCAAGGCCGGCGGCGTCGCGGCGCAGCACGATGCTGTCTACGTCCTTCAGCTCCGGGTCGGGCCGGAAACGGGTATTGGCAGACGGTGCCACGCTCCAGGTCGTTGAAAAGCCAGTGGTCTAGACGGCGAGGCGCAGTCACATGGCCAGCTGAGTCGCGCAGCTGCACGTAGACGTTGGCGTTCGGTGCCGGCCGCCTTGCGGTCTCCTGTGTGTACGTGGATGACGAAGCGGGTCGCGACTGAAGTACAGCGTCAGCTTGGGGACGACGTTGCCCATGGTGTCACCTGCCGGCTGCTGCGCTTCGTCAGACTCTGTGGACAAACGGCAGGCGATGAGAGTTAGAGGGATAGAGAAGGAGAGGGAGAAAAGGCGGAAGATAGAGTGAGAGACTACAAAAGCAAAAACGAAAATGGTAACGGAAAAGGGTCAGGGGCGCGGATGGGTTGGGAGAAACTGGGAGCGGAGCAAGAGCGGGTGGGAGCGGGAGCGGGAGCGGGGCGGGGCGTGGGTGTGGCGCAAGCGTGGGCGTGGGTGTGGGCGTGGAGTTGGAGCGGGGCGTGGTGTGGGCATGGGCGTGGGTGTGGGTGTGGGTGTGGGTTGGGTGTGGGCGTGGGCGTGGGCGTGGGCGTGGGCGTGGGCGTGGGTGTGGGTGTGGGTGTGGTGTGGTGTGGGTGTGGGTGTGGGTGTGGGTGTGGGTGTGTGTGCATGGGCATGGGCATGGACATGGGTATGGGCATGGGCGTGGGCGTGGACGTGGAATAGGGAGTGGACACGGGCGTGGGTAGGGACATGTGCAGGGGTGGGGTGGGGGGGATGTTGGGGCGAAAGCCGGAAATTTTTCATAAATGTATCCAAGTACAGATTCCTTAACACGCGCTCGGGCGGGTGTAAAATTAACCCCCCAAAGGGTTTTCCAAAATGGTTTCCGAACGGCGAGGCGTGGCCCCACCAAATTCAGCAGAGCTGTAGACAAATGAATAGCAAATGTCTAACATCAAAAAATTTAGACATACCTTGTAAAGTCGCGGACCTATGGCAGGTCAAAATCAGGCCATGACTTCAGCGAGGGCACGTTCTAGGGAATCTTTCAATCCCATCAAATAACGGAGCGCTAAACAAAGCCAGAACATCTCTGAGATACTTTCTTAGGCAACACAATAATTGAATAAAGAAATAGCCTTGACCTAGGGTCAGGCATGAAGGTCAGACCAAGGACAAAACCACCTGTTTTATTACTTCGGGGCTTGCCTGTATTGGGCTGGATTCTGGTGCTCCTTTCGAATATGTTGATTGCAGGAACCGCATTATACGCCTTTCATGGACTTCTTATAAATCAGAATAGGTCACTGACCTAAAATGACCCCAGGCCAACGTTTGTTTTAGGAAATTCTGCCTTAGCGTAATATATGTCGCTTATCCAATACATTTGGTTACTCAGCTCTCTTAGTTCCCGAGATCTTATGGGGGGGGGGGGAGGAGAGAACACTGACCCCTTCCACCCGAGCAAAGGGTATCCAACCGGCCACCCGGGCGCGTTTTGAAAGGTCAAACAAGATCAATGACCTTAACTGGGCGTGTTACATTTTCATCTGAACAGTTGACTAGGTTCTAGGGGCCGTTTGGAGACCAATCTGGAATTTTACCTTCTTTGACATTATTTGACCCAAAGGTCGCGACCTAGGAACCTCAAGCTTTGACCTAAGAGAGTCCACGTACAGGTCAACACATTCTATTAATTTGGTGTCTCTAGTGTTTTAGTTCCCGAGATCTCAGGGGGGAGGGGGAGAGAAATCGACCCTCCGCCCGAGCGAAGGGTATCCAACCGGCCACCCGGGCGCGTGCTAAAAAAGAATTACCGGGATCAAAAAATGTTTGTAAAATGTGTGCTACGAAGGGTTTTATTAGAGTTATTGACCTTCGCAATAGTGTTCTCGTTCACACAACACTCGGCCGGACCTGAACAGGTCAGATCCTCCACAGGTTCTGACCAGAACCTGAGGGTGCTTAGGTTATCGCCATGGTCCCATCCATGTATCGCAGCCCCGAGTTTAGAGCAGCTACAACCTTCGAACCTTCAATCCTCCGGTTTGCAGGTCACCATTGTAACAAGTACACTAGGAGAAAAATATTGCGTTACTTTAGAGCTCAGTGTTTTTGGTATTGGTCAGAGCATTTCAAGATCGTTGGTTCGAAGCTCGGAGATGTGAACTTTTCAGACTGTAATAAATGCAATAGCTACACGCCGAACATTTTCAGGTCCAGCAACGGTCCGAATATTTGTTTCGTCTGATGGAATGTATATTTTATTCCGTTTCACTTCATGGGAGAACACAGCAGTCAATATTTGAAGGACCGTGTTGGTTTGTTCGTCACTGAGCAACAAGCTGGTCCATCTGGCAGTCATGGGCTTGGTGGAGAAGTGAGTAGCCACTACCGTTTTCGAAAAATTCTCCTACAGAAAATAACGCTATTTCATGTATCCATTCAAGGAGAGCGCCGATGCAGGACCACCCGTTTCTGGTTCATTCCCCCAATAACATTCAACATAACTTCATATTGCACATTATGGTAACAGCTGGACAATACCCAGGATATTACGTCAATGGCTCAGGCGGGGCACGTTCTCAACACTGACTGTTTCAGGCATGACTGTTCACGATTCATCGAGTCACCATCCCACGTGAAATTGGACACTGCGCCCCCCATTAGCAAATACGGCGGAAAGTTCCAGTGCTCACTCTGAATCATCTTCCATTCCGCTCTACGACCCCCGCTCTGGCATATCTCGCATCTAATGCGGATTGACCGCCCACTCTGCCGCCGGCACCCATTGCCGGATTGCCTCGGCCCGTCACGACCTCAGCGGGGCGTCCCGGCGGGAGCAGGTCCGCGTGCCCCCGCCACCCCCGAGCCCGCCGTCGCGCCGGCCGACCGTGGCCAATGGTAGGCGGTTCCGAGAGCCCCGCCAAGGCCGGCACGGGCTCGACCGTCCCGGCCTCGGGAGCTGCACGCCTGTTTAGCGCACGGGCGACAATGCAAGGAGCGGGTAGCAGGCGGGAGCGCACGCAGCGCGGCCTGGCGGAGGACGCGCCGTGCGTGCGCCGGCCCGAGCCCGCTCGGCCAAACTCCGCAGCCCGTCCGTACACGTAGGTCAAAACAAGGACGGAAGACGGAGCCGCAGTCCGCAGGCTACAGACAGGCACTTTGCCCAAGCTTCGCGACGCGATCTGCTTCGGTCGGTGACCTGGCCTTAGCATCAACCGTCTTGATAGTTGTGGGGCGGAAACAACGAGACCATGGCGCAGATCGCCCTACCCTGGCAATGGGCCAAACAATGCCTGCCACCGTATCAATTTTGGCCGTGAACGCGATGCTCCACCGTACATCACATTACCAGGTGGATGCCGCTTACTGACAGGTGTCAGCGCGTCCAGTGACGGTTGACAAATTATGGAAGGGGTTGGCTCCCCGTCGGTGGCCACTTTCCTGCACAAAATACTTGTGCCTCTTTTAAATGGAAACATGTTTTCATTTCCCTGGAAGCTAGTTACTTTTCATGGTTAATCCACTTTATCGACCACATACAATCAAGGCTTAAGTGACACGGAGGGGTTAACACGCGCCCGGGTGGCCGGTTGGGTACCCTTCGCTCGGGTAGGGGTCAATTTAACACCCCTGAGATCTCAGGAACTAAGACATCTCGAGACACCAAATTTACAGGGCGCGTCGACCTTTATCTGAACACACTTATGTCAAAGCTTGAGTTTTCTAGGTCGTGACTTAGAGTCAAATAAGGTCAAACAAGGCCAAATTCCAGGCTGGTCTCCAAAGGGTCCCTAGAACCTAGATAACTGTTCTAGGTAAAAGGCCACATGTTCATTTAAGGTCAGTGATCTTCCTTGGTCTTTTGAAGGTCATGGTGACAAAAATCAGACAAGATTGCTTTGAGTTTTGCATTTGAGTAATCGACGAAGATTACGCCAGGCAATATGTCCCTAAAAGCAAAATGTTGATCTTGGTCATTTTAGGTCAGTGAACTATTCCAACCTTTAAGAAGTTCATGGAAGGTGTATAAGGCGGTTCCTGTTGATAAATTTGAAATTAGCTTCAGAAACTACCCCATACCGCAAGTCCTAAAGTAAAAAAACTGGTTGGTTTTGGCCTTGGTCTGACCTATATACCCGACCCTAGGCCAATGCCATTTGTTCATTCAATTGTTGTGTTGCTCAAGAAAGTATCTCAGAGATTTATGGCTTCGTCTACCACTCCGTTGCTGGATCAGATTTAATTATTCTTTAGAAATCGCCTTCGCAGAAACCATGGCCTGACTTTTACCTGCCATAGGTCAGCAACTTTACTGGGTCCATCTGAATTGTTGATACCAGACGACCCGCTAATTAATTGTGCATTGTTTTGCAAAACTTGGCGCAGCTAAGCCGCGCCGTTTGGAAACCAATCCAGAAAAATCTTCAGGGGGAGGGGTCAAGTTGACCCCCACCTGAGGCCGTGTTAGGAGTAAGTGACTAGGAGGTCTGTCCTGACCTGCCGTCTTACCAGTGTGTAAACTTTTCTAGTGTGCTGCATATATATATATATATATATATATATATATATATATATATATATTGACCAATCCCACCTAAAGCATAAGTGGCTACGTCGGAGGCTGTGGCTTCCTGAGTCCGTCAGCGGTACATGGACACGGCGTTATAGTGCTGCTCGTAAACCTCTTACTATGGCCGTGGTCGGACCGGTGGCCGCATGCAAGGCCATCCGTAGCACAATTGCGCCATTCAAACGTATCACGACGATTGGTTCCATGAACCGAGATGGCAACCTAACGACATGTTTTATCGCAGGGTGTGAGCATGGTGTTTGAGTCAGTAATGTTCAGGAAGAGTGAGAGAGGAAATAGTTCGTTGCCGTTTTTCCACCTCGCGGGCATGAAAGGGGCGTAAGATGCAGGTTGTTTTTATGAAACTGACTTGGTTATCAGCTACGCCGGGCGCCCAGCTACCCATGTGCGGCTCCTGCGGCGCTTCAACCGGCCCCTCGCTCCAACGAAGGCCACTGCTTCGCCCTCGACGAACGCAGTCCGAAACTCCGAAACCTCCGCCGTACTACTGGTGTCTGCCTTATAGCGATCCCGCGAGCACCGCCGTAGGGCTGGCGTCTTCGCGGCGGTGTCCCGAGCGGGATGGCCCAGTCTGGCGTCTTCACGGCGGTGTTTCGGGCGGGATGGCCCAGTCTAGCGTCTATGAGGCTGTGTCCGGAGCGGGATGGCCCAGTCTGGCGTATTCACGGCGGTGTCCCGAGCGAGATGGCCCAGTCTCAGTGCGCATTATAATCGACCCGTCCTGTCAGGGCAGGCATGAAGTGTGTGCCAAGTTGCCTTGTCAACAGCCATTGGACGTCAGAGACGCTGTCGTTCTCTCGCACTGCGTCATAACCAGTTAGAGTTAGGCATCGTTCCCTACGCTATGTCCGCTTAGCATGTATGCACCAGAATAAACAATGCCAATTCTTCACGATTTGTGTCGTCCATTCACGACACATGTTGTTTCCCGGATCACTCCACGCAAGTGAAAAACAAGATCGCCATCGCACCAAGCGCTAACCATCGTTGCAAGGCCGCCACAAATACCCAGCGCTGCCATAACACTGTCTGCAGCCTGGCCGGGCGGCTGAATGACCCAGACCTCTGATAATTGCCCGCTTGGGTGGCAGGATGACCCAGTCCTCTGGTCATGGCCCGCTCGGACGGCTGAATGACCCGGTCCCTTGACAACGACCTCCTTGGGCGGCTGAACGACCCAGTCCTCTGACAATTGCCCGCTCGGGCGGCTGAATGACCCGGTCCTCTGACGATGGCCTGCCTGGGTGGCTGAATGACCCAGTCCTATGACAACGGCCCTCTCGGACCACACGCGCCCCGTCCGCCGTATCTTGCCAGATGTGGGGGAATGCCGGCGGTGAC
>NW_023596461.1:20091912-20247118 GCF_011947565.3 Pollicipes pollicipes
ATAAAATTTTACGATCCGGAAAGAATGAAAAAAAATGAAAGGAATCGTGTCTCTTTTGGAACACAAGTACACTGTGTGTCCATTACAACGTAATGGACACAAAGCAAAGTACATTTTAAATATGGTTACATGCATTGTACACCCGTGTACGCGTAAATTGCACGCCGTAGACCCGTGCACGACTGGTGGGCGACATTTCTGACTCCTTAAAGATTTTCCAGCACGCCGTGAAAATGAAAAGATCCCGCGTTCGCGAAATCTCCAGTACCATGTCCTCAGGCTCGAGGCAAAAATGTGGGAAATGGGAAATGATGCAGAAAATACGTGCCCAGTCACTCAGGAGCAATTTATTAAGTACTATTCAGTAGATACCTGCCAGACCGGCCAGTCACAGCTGGAATGCTCTTTGAAAGTCATTCCGCTACAGGTAATGAAACCACAGAATGTTTAAAATTTAATAAAACCACTAGATGCGCACGCAACACAAACGGGAGACTTCCGCAATGTTCACAAAATCTGGCCATACCTTACCAAGTTATGCGAGTGCTAACTTTCAGACTAACCTCAGACCTATCTCGGCCAGCGGAGTGGCTTGCTTTTAGCTTTAAAATCTCCCCGGGGTCAACAACTGATAACACCAGAAAAGGTATTTAAAATTTAGCGTCGCTCAGCTTCGCCATTCGGCGTTTTATTTTGGCTTGGTTTTTGTCTGTTTGCTTAGCATCGAAAGCACTGAGAGGAAAGGTTTGTGACGCACTGGCCGTCGTCTTAATTAGTGCTTTATGACGTAGTCAACTGCTGGGGCTTCATGGTCTCGCCTGCCTCTCACCCTGGCAGGAAAGGCGGACACTGCGGGGACGTCCCCCGGCCGATCCTGCTTTCACTTCAATGGTCTTTATTTCAGTTCGAAACTAAATCCCACTAGAGTTGTTGAAATGAGGATTGTTCAAAGATGTAGAAATACCGGATTAGCATTTACTTTTAACAGAAAAAGCCATGAAAATTGTCTCCCAAACCTGTGTGTCATTGGGGAGTTACAACGCACTCAGCTGCTAGGGCTAAATGGCACTGCTTGCCTCTCGTCCTGGCAGGAAGGGCGGGCACCGCGGGGAATGGAACCCCGTACCTCTTGATTCCCAGACGCGCAACGGTTAATGCAGGCGCGTTAACCACTACAATATCGGCACCCATGCCGCACAAATTGTTATTCCTGGAGCACAGTAATGGGTGAAGAAAATATAATGTACTGTCGCTATCGTGCAAGACACTTATACAGAAAATAGGCCAGCTTTGTAGCGATGTAATCCTTCTGGTGTAATATGTCTTCATTTTGGTGAAAATTTGGAATGTGGGCCCGTAGTGGAAATCTGCGTCAGGGGTATATTATGTTCTTCCTGCAGAAAGGTTGTTGAAGGATACGGTGGACTGTCCCCCCCCCCCCCCGCCATCCGACGATAGAGGACGTGTCCTTCCCTTAACTCAGAATGGGAGGTCATTCCGCTGCAGGAAAACGATGTTTAATTTACGAAATATTGTTTAAAGAATATTTTATTCTATCCTTACGCCAAGAAGGCAAATTCAAGTGGCCGAAATCCCGGGAGAAACCAGGTTTGGGAGTAGGTTGGGTCAATATTTTCAATTGAGCCCCCAACCAATATTAGAAAGTGACACCCCTGCTTAGGGGGGACGCACAGGACACCGCAGCAGCCGCGAAGCACGGCGTATGACCTGCGCTGCCGACATTCAACAGTTCTTTCCATTTTGCTGGACAATACTCGACTCGTATTATGACATTTTCTTTTTTCGGATAGCTGTAGTGCATCACCGGTGTCTTTATAACTGGTTGTCGCTTAATCAAAATGGCTCACGCTCAGCCATCGACGATCAGGACATTACGGTAACGACTTTGACAGAATGGGTGTGTCGATGGCTCGCTAGTGCTCATTAATTAGTCTTTTGGTTGCGTTACGGTGTCCTCGCCCAGTCGCAACAGCCCGGTTTTGGTGCTGGTGTCCCTGGTCCGGCTCGGCTATGTCGATCTGGGCCACCGCGCCAGGCTTGGCGGCCAAAAGTTCGAGAAACTCAAACATCGCGTGTCAGCATGCGGTCAGCGAGACTGGGGCTCCTGCCGCCAGTGGAGAAAAGCGAGCCGGAGCTTAACTGAAATCCGCCGTTTATTCTATATAACTATATAAAAAAAATTAATATAATTTAAACCATTCGCACCGCCGGTGTTTTTTGCGGTGATCCGTTGTTAAAGGCTGGTTCTCTGGCTCACTTTTCCCTACGTGCCTGTGCGTGCCCACCCCAGGAACGTGAACTGCCGGGTCTGCCCCGTCCACCGCGGCGGCGCCGGGCGGCCGGGCGGGACCGGTCAGAGGTGCGCGTGGGGCGTCCGCCGCCCGCCCAGCCGGTCAAGATACCGTCGGTGAGAGGTGACTAGCCAGTCTGACTATCGGCGGCCGGCGCGACGTCACCCGCACACGTTTGCTTTGGCCGAGCTCGAAGCGGCCGCTGTTTACCCAGCCCGTTTATCCTCCGGCCGAGAGCGATGAGCCTCCTTGCAGCCAGCTTCATGAAGCAAAACTACGTTTGCTCGTGGAAGCATATGGACCGGAACGTGCTTGGTTAATCGATTCTGGGATGTACTCTTCCATTCATTTGGAGGGAGGGTCTCCAGCCCATCCAACTTGGGCAGCAGCACCTTCCCCTCCCCAACTTTGAGAAGAAAGTTGGTTAAATCCGGATAGAAACCCGTTTATGACGTTTTGGGGGAACGGGGGGGGGGGTAGATGGTGTATTAGGCTGTTATTTCACTGCTCGGGACCTTCTTCCCCTCCCTCCCTCAACTCATGTTGCGAAGCTGCACTCCCGAATCGCTTCCTCACATTCATCAGTGTCTCGGGCGCCCAGCCTGACCATTACGATGCACGCAGTACACGACACGATCCAAAAACGGCGACGTTGGAGTTCCGCTTCATGAAACCCAGCACGGGGGGCCTGTCCACGCGGGTGGCCACCACTTGTGCGTGCCGATGACCGTTGGCCTCGGCGCCCCGACACACCGTCTTGGTGGTCGTCACAGCGGCACGTGCCACGTGGAGTGTGTGGGTCATGGTTTGTTTTCCGCGAAGGGCTTAAGTCTTACACTGAGGCTAGCTGCGGCCGATATCAGCAGAGCGGGACGCCGGACGGAGGAAACCGCGCTTCCCCCTGCACGGCTATATCGGTTTCCGTTGAGAGGGGGGTCCCATGAAATCACGGAACTGAACGCTATGCATTTCTCGTTTTGTTGTTCCATGCCACGGCACGTAAACAGCCAACCGTCATTGCCACGGTTATGTTCTTCAGAGGCGAGACGGCTGCTCCTCCTGGCCCCACCCCGCCGTCCCAGATGGGTGTCGGGTCTTTTGGCTATGTTATCAAGCCTGTGGTAACTGAAAGCTGGCTTAGGGCGAGTCCGTGGTTAGCCGCTGCGGTGCGGCACTGCCCTGCGCACCTCCGCGGTCTGGTGCGCACACCGCACGCTCTCGTCGCGAGCCTATACAACGCGCCGCTACGGGGCAACTCGACTGTGCGCAGCTGCGTTGCGCCATCACTACCGTCGTGAGGCGTGTCTCGGTAAGCATCCCGCGGACTGGAGTGCACTCCCGCTGGAATGGTGAGCACTCCCGCTGGACTGGAAGTGCACTCCCGCTGGAATGGTGAGCACTCCCGCTGGACTGGAGAGCACTCCCGCTGGAATGGTGAGCGCTCCCGCTGAGGCTGGAGCGCACTCCTGCTGAAGTGCAGCACACTCTCGCTGAACTGCAGCGTAAGAGGGTGGTAAGGGAGGGGAAAATCTGTCATAGTTACTTTTGTTGCTATTGCTCATATGGCCCGCCTTCTGGTGGCATTGCGGAGCTGATCAGTTACCTCTGATCATAAATTGCTCCTTCTGTTTGACGCAACCGACGTGTTACTCCTCAAACCATGCATAACCAAATAGGCAGTGCAGTGCGCAGTGGCTCTTAGTAGCAACTATGCAAACATTTTGAACATATTGTATTGTATACGAATGCATCAATTAAAGGAATTAAAACGTTGAATCGAATCAGTCGTAACGCGAGTGCAACACAAAGCTTACTGGAATACTGATGATCCTTGGAATACATATCAACTTCACATCACCAGCCAAACTTTTAACCAATTTTATACCCATGGCATTATTTTATACCCCAATTTCATACGCATGGCATGCACACATGGACGCATGTAGGATTTCATAATGGACAAGGGGGGAGGTGGACGCCACAACAACAAAATCTTGCTTAAAACCGAGTTTAGCTGACCGCAGGCGCGCACAAATTCGTGCGTGTCACAGAACAACATTAACCTTGTCGTTTTTCCCGTCTTCTTGGAATTCCAAATGTAAAAATTAATCACGCACATATTGCATGCATGCAATGAGTTGGTACGGGAGGGGGGGGGGGGGGGCGTGCCAGTGTGGCTACTTGCGCGCTTGCTCTCGACGCGACCAGGAGCCATTCGCACGGCCCAGCGTTGAGTGCCGGCTGAGGGGCTTTGTGCCGTGGCGTGTAAAACATCTGCGCAGTCACAAGGTGCGAAGCACGATTGCATCAGACGCAGGCCTTGTCAACAGAATGTGTACCGTGCTTTATTTACAGTGTGGACTTTGTGCACCATGCCAAAGGAAGTTGGGTTGGGTGGTAGCAACACGACGCAGTGGGCGTAAAAGTGTGCATACTGCAGCATAGGTCTTGCAAGGGAAAGCCCGTCACTGGGCGAGTCCACTTGCAATCAGTGGCTTAGCAGGCCCCTCTCAGGCATTAGGAGGCATTATAAGATTTGCTTAAGTCGCACGCTGAAATCCATATTGCCACCTGTCCTGCGCCGGACCAAGTAAGGAGGCCAAGGACGCCAACCTCCGGTGTCGCAAGTGTGACTGCATTGCAAAGGTGACCGAACTATGTGAGAGCCGTTCACCAATGCTCCGCCAAACCTGGCATCAGCGCTCTTCGCTGCTGTCGTACTAAGAAAAAGCGTGGTGCGGAGCACGTCAGCAGTTCTGGTCCTGAGACCACTAATTCAAACTGCTCGCGTCGTACCGCGTTTCAGTTGGGCTTGTGTCGGCAACTGATGCGATACTTTGCGAGCTGTTGGCAGAAAGCGTCCGCATGCACGTTAAGATAAGATACAAACGGCGGCATTACAGCCGTACTCAGGAGCGCCTCGAGCAGTATCGGCTTGGCGGTTGGGTGTGATAGATGAAGGCCCAGACGGTGTGCTGTTGACATCCGGAGGTCTACATCCGGTGTGCTGATGCTCACACACATGAGGATGGCAGCAAACCCGGGAGGAGACGCCAACGTGCCCTGCCCATTGACGTCTCCTCCACGAATGCGTAGCACTGCGTTCCTCCACAAGTGCGTGGCGCTGCGTCCCTCAACGAGTGCGTAGCGCTGCGTGCTGTCGGGGAGAGCTAAAAAAAATGAACTCTGGAGGAGCGCCTAATTACATACTTTCGAGACAGCATGGTATAGTGCACAGTGCAACCAAACTTGCACCGTGGGTCCCAAGAAAAGGTGACGAAAACCATTTGGGATCTGCAGTTAAAGCCTCTTAGAGGGATTACATGAGGGCTCCTGTTGGAGGCCCCGTCAGGGCCCGGTGCGTTCCTCGTGAAGGTTCTGCGCTTGCGCCTGCGTGGAAGGAAAGAGATACGGTACAGACAATTAGATTACGATCCTTTTACAGAAATTGACACGATGAGATGTTGTCCACGGAACGACCGCCACGAAGCACTGCCATGTTGCGGGATGACTATGACACCGGCCGCCAAAATGACTGTGATAAACTATCCCTCATACATCGCCGAGACTACGGTAGTACATGATCAGTGAAGACTGAACAAAAGCATCAACACCTTGTTGCTATTCACTTAGTCGGCCAACATGTGGAATTATTATGTAACATGAGACAATTCATCAATTGTGTTAGATGTTTCTAAAGTGGGCTGCCTTCAAATTGGATTCCAATTAATTGGAGCCTGTTTCTCCCGGCACAAGTGCGTTAGCTGACAACTCGCCACACTGTGACGTAATTGTACCGCGCGAGGTGATCCAGAGCCTGTTGGGTGCATCTAGTGTGGCGATGCTATCCTCATGATAAGCTAATGCGGTGAATGTATCCCAGCTGTGATCAAAAGCAAGAAATATGTCCTCGCAGGCATTTTTTCAGCGACCCGTGCTCTTTTGGTGCTATGTTAACTTATCGGCAAGGCCAATGCAGACGAAAGATCAAACTATCTTGGTAAAGATGAATTGGTGCTGATATTGTTCACTAATAGGGCTGTTGTAATATCAGTCGGCAGGGACCTGAACTGTCCAAATATGACGCTAAACGTGGCGAACATAGCCTTTGTTTGTGATATCTGTTACGGATAGATTTTTCACAATAAAACAACATCCTCGAAGGACCACATCTCGACATCGCGTCACATGAGTAAAAAAACAGGGTATAAACGCTGTTATAAGTTATTGCAGCCTTTTGCACGTAAAACTTGTTAATTGAGATTTGGGACATGCCGGTTACAAATGTCAGGTAGCCAAACTGTAACACCGCGCCATGCCGATATTTCCACGTGGTGGTGAGGACGAGTGCCGCACCCACGCCAGACTGATTTTGCCTCTGCTGCGCCATCTTCGGCGCCGATTGTCAGCGCTTTCATGAGAATTATTTGGGTTCCTGCCGGTAGGTTAAGACGTTCTTTTCAACGTCTTCAACGCTAGTGTACAACGCTTTTCATCGTCTTCAACGTTTCAACGCTAGTGTAGAGTAACTGATATAATGTTCGATTTCGATATCAAATAAACATTTCGGTATCATGATATAGTTGACTGAGTGCAGGTCACGGCTGATCCAAGCCATCTCAACCAGGCGTGTCAAACATTCATGTTTGAGCTGGAAAAGGATTGAGGTGGGTAGAATTGCTTCGGAGCCAGTGAAAACGGCTTACCCCCATCGGATATGCTTTAATGTCCAGTAAAACAGCGGATCTGCTTGGAATGATAACATTTGGCGCGTCACGATGACCCGCCCACCTGTGACCTGCGCGGGGAGCTTGCTGTGATTAAAGTTATGCTGACGACACAGAATACGTTTATTTTTCATCTTTCATCAGAAAATAGTGGGAGGGCAAGCCGTAATGAAATACGCAAATGGCATGACTATATTTATGTCTTCTCAGAGTGTTTTGGACCCTTGACAGACAATCCATGGCAACTCGGCCGATATTTCGGTCACACGCTGACCTTACATAATAATAAAACACTAGCTGGACGTTGCTAATATTCGTCAGATCAAGTCCCAAGTTCTGCACTGGTACAGGTAACTAGAAGTCTTGCTACCAGCACAGACTGAGGTAACCGCCATCGTGCTGCGTTTTGTCCATTATTTCAGACATGCATGCGTTACAAAGTCTATCCTATCAGCCGTCCGTGAAATATCACACCAGGACTAACTGATATCAGTATATCGCATCAAGATGAGTATCCTCTTTCGTCGCCTACGTTGGTGTCAGGCCAGTCTGCTCCTACACTAGCGTGCTTAAGTATTGAACGATTGGTTTTTGGACTGATTTGGGTCATGAATACTCAGAAGCTACAAGTGATCATAAAACTACGGTTTTCTGTGTTTTTTAACAGGCAGGATTTAATCGTTGCGATAAACGAGTTCTTGAAGTCCTCCCGCTTCAGAACACGTTTTAGGGAGAGAAGGTGCCTAATTAGGCTCCAACTCTCCACGGTGTCTTCTAGTTGTTGAGTAAGTTCGACCTTATACGCAAGGACTGGTTCGTCCGTTTGTAATATCTGATGGCGCATGCTTGGTTCGAAATAACTGGTTTGTGAGCACCGATATCTGAAATCACTGTCCTTGGCTCACCATTTGGGGAGCATCTGGGGCAGAGAATCGTGACAACGTACACCAATCAGGAAATGAACATAAGCATCTGGGAAGATGGAGTGATTCATTCAGAATATTTAACAAGCGGTCTAGTGGCTGGGGGAGGGGGGGGGGGGCGTCGATAAAACCCTCTCCTATGGCTTTCTGAAAACATCTCTCCGGCGTATCACGTAATTCACCCAAGGTTCGATAGCCATCTCTCATGATGCTTGAGTCACGACACCAGAATTACTTCAGTGATTTCTGAGTATTTTTGGGGAGTGGGGGGGGGGGGAGGACAATGCACGGCAATCCAATGCCGACCCGGGCGGCAACCGCCGAACCCGCCGACCGCAGGTGGCAGAGATGGCATCGTTGCACTAATGGGGCCTTACATTATCAATATGTGCTCGAAACACACAAAACCACGTATAGAATTTCTAGAAATTAGATACGTGAGCTGTTCAGTGCATTAGAGAGGAAAATAAGTCACATAGATAAGACGGTAGTATTAGCCCTATTCATCTGAAAAACCAGGAGAGCGGAGATATAGTTAGGCTCATATTTCGGCAACATGCCTTTCTCGAAACAAAAGCAGAAGTGAATTCTTGAATTGATGCAGCAGAAATGAATTCACTTCTGCTATTGTTTGGAGAAAGGCATGTTGCCGACATATCAAGCTATATATCTCTCTGTTCTCCTGGTTTTTCCGATAAATTAGATGTGGGTTACGTTTCTTTGGATTTCACGGCCCTGCTTACTATGGCATCGTGAGTATTGATGTGCAAATATCAAATGGTCAAATTTTCATACAAAATCACGTTTGGCGTGGACTAGTGGGGCCAGCTATTGGCCTAGCAACATAACGTTGGTAACCAATAGTGGGTTCCGGTTGAGGCCACTTTGCTTTTTCCGAGAGTCTATATCATCCTTAGTTTGGAAGTGATTGAAAGAAGCTCGTCTCGGCGCCCGTCTAACCGTTCGCGTTGTGAAACATGGCGGATCTAGGCGAGAGTTTTGCTCTGCCAGTGTCACTTTTGCGGAGACGTTAGCTGTGTGTGCCGCTTTCTTGTTTTCTTCGCTCCGAAGAGCACATGACCACAAGAACTTCGATGTCATTTCGACTGGATGTGTTCAATCGCATAAAAGCTGTCGCATGTAAACCATGAATGGCCAGTTTCATGGAAAGAATCCATATCTCATCATTTTAGTTGCATAATACAGAAGCCTGGGCCTTTAACAACTCACTTTCGCTGACTCCACCGTGTCATAACAACTTAAGCATCAAAATGTCGAATAAAATTGACTCGTTTCCGGCTAACGTGCTTACCCGGTGTGACCGAAGAGAGGCTTAAGTCGCAGGTTCGTTTTCTGCTTTCCGCAGGCGGCATGGTGGTGGAGCGAATAGCAGAGGTGTAGTTTCCTTCTCACTTGCGGAGGAGTGCGGGCTCCAGTCCGCCAACTTTGTGATAAAGATTAGTTAAATCCACGGAGAAGCTGGCTTTCGCTGGTCGGCAATCGTGCCAAATTACATGGAGCTATAACTGATGAATTTTACTCATTTCGGCAAAACGTTGTTCAACCCAAGTTAAGGTCATACATACGCAACGTCCTTAGTGAGAACTGGCAAGGCTGCCTGCCCCCCCCCCCCCCCCCCTCCCCTTCGAATAATTGTTTGAAGCTGGATCTGTCGTTTTGGATTACTGTGATGTCACAATAAATGGCTTAACCGCGCGAAAGTGGGCTCACGCCAAGTGTCTCTGATGTTCGAGTCTCAGCATTGATATGAGCATGTAATCATTCATTATGATGGGAGCAAAATAGTTGAAAATATATAGACAAAGTTGTTAGTGATCAATAACGGCTTCAGCTCGATTTATACGGCATCAAATTTTTATTGCGAACTACACGGTAAATTTATAGCGCAAACTTGCAAACCAATGCGGGGTCCGATTTTTCCCCTATAGTTGAATGCAAATTAACACGCGCCCGGGTGGCCGGTTGGATGCCCTTCGCTCAGGTGGAGTGAGTTAATTTGATCATCCTGAGATTTCGGGAACTAAGAGAGCTAGAGAGACTAGATTTGGAGGGTGTGTTGACTGTACGAGAACTCTCTTAGGTCAAAGTTTCAAGGTTCCTAGGTCATAACCTCCGGGTCAGGTACGGTCAAGCAAGGTCAACTTCCATATTGGTCTCCAGGGGGCCCCTTAGAACCTAGATAATTGTTCTAAGCAAAATATCACACGCTTAGTTAAGGTATGTGACCTTGTTCGACCTTTCAGAGGTTATGATTACCAAAATTATATAAAACTGCTTTGAGTTTTGCTTTTGGATAACCGACAAAGATTACGCTAAACAGCATGTTTCTAAAAACAAAGTGTTGACCTGGGTCATTTTAGGTCAGTGACATATTTTGATATATCAGAAGTCCATGGAAGGTGTAAAATGCAGTACCTGCTATCAACATATTCAAAGTGAGCACCAGAAACCAGCCCATACAGCAAGCCCGAGAGCAATAAAACAGGTCGGTTTTGACCTTGGTCTGACCTCATACCTGATACTAGGTCAATGCTACACTTGTTTATTCAATTGTGGTATTGCCTAAGAAAATATCTCAGAGATCTTTGGCTTCGTCTAACACACCGTTGTTTGATCGGATTGAGCGATTCCCTAGAACGTGCCTTCGTTTTAACCTTGGCCTGACTTTGACCTGCCATAGGTCAGCGACCTAACAAGGTACATCTAAATTTTTGATGTCAGAAGATCCGCTAGTCAATTTTCTACAGCTATGCAAAATTCAGCGCGGCTACGCCGCGCCGTTCGGAAACCATTCCCGGAAAACCTTTGGAAGGGGGGTCAATTGACCCCCCACACGAGTGCGTGTTAAAGCGCAAGGAAAAAAATGTCTATGAAAGCTGGTTTTACGTCGAGTCTGTAACTTCAATCCTGCAGTAGGATGGAAAACGACCAGCCATGATCCAAAGCAATGTCGAGCTGACAAATAAATACCAAAAAGAAAAGATTTCCGTCGCTCATTTGTGATATATTCACAAGTCAATCAGCACAGTTTCCGGGCTAACGACTGATGAACGGGTCATCATTGGTCTCAGGGGATCAAATCCTCCGGACAATTATAAAACGCATGTCAAAAGATCTGACATTGAAAAGGGCGTTAATTTGACCTGACCTGTATTGAATGTGGATCTGATGTCACAGTTGTGATTAGGGAGAGGTAAATGTCTCATTTTTTAGTTATGCATAATTTTTGTGTTTTTCATGCTGTCTTTATCGGTACAAAACCTCCCGGCATACCAAAAATCAATATAATTGTTTATTTATGATGTTATCATCCCCGCTGAAAATGATACATTATGGCATTTTTAACGCCGAAAGGGACAATTTCTTGTTGATATCAATTGCAAAGCAATAGAATGCTCATTTGGTTCGGCAGCTTTATTGCCAGAAGCGGTCACACCACTTCGAGTTGGACGTGTTGGGAGGTCATTAATATTGTTATTTTACCATTTCAAAACTCCCCCGAGGTTCGCCACGGAATTATCAGGTACGCATTAGCTTGTCATTTGTTGTGCGTTCAATTGGACGAGAATGTAATATTTTTAGCAGGAGCGAGTGGAAGCAATTGATAATTAAAAAGTAATTAGAATCAAGAGCAGGGCATTTTAGGTTCCCCAGAGTCGGATGGTGGATGGAATGATCAGATGTTCCGCTGACCAAGCCAACAAAGGTACATGCTTGGTACTCCGTGCAGGGTGAATGTCGTTCTCAAGGACGCATAGGGATAAGAAAGCTTTTGCCGAAAGATAATGGCTGCAGTCCTGATTTTGCGGTAAAAATTGGAGAAATTTGCACTCGAATCTGCAATTTAATCCTTGCTTCGAAAAAAGATCGAAAACCAAGGTGAGCCCTGGAGAATTGTGTTCCGAATTTTATAATCTCGCAAAGCAACCCTCCCAATCCTTGGACACATGAAAGCTGAGCCCAACTGATATCCATGGCGTATCTTAAAAAGCAACCATAAGAAATTAAAAGGCGTCCCAAACGCGTATGCCCATACGCGGATCCTTCGGCAAGGGTAGCGGACATGACGCAACAGTCAGCACCAGCAGCGACCAAAGCGGTTTCTGACCATTTATGTTAGGGTGCAGGGTTCCACTCGGCCCTCGGCGGGTAGTCTTTCCAACCTTATCACCAAACCGCCCCGGTCAGAGTGCTGCAACTTAGCTGGGTGCTGGCTGGCGGAATAATAAAGCAGCTTGCTCAGGTTATGACTCGCTCGTATTGTGCCCTCGTTCACCGCCAATAGCTGAGTCTAGTGCGTCTGCATGCACAGAATGATTTTGTTTTCGAGAAAAATACTTGCGTCTCAGCATACAAGTGAAGTGCATATTGAAGATACCATATGCTTACCTCCGCTCGAGTGGGGGTGAAGGGTTAATTTGACCAGATCTAAGATCTCAATAACCAAGATAGCTAAATACACCAAACTTACAAGGCAGGTTGGTCTGTATGTGAACTTGCTTGTATCAAAATTTGAGGTTGCTTGGTTATGACCTTGGGGTCAAATAAGATCAAAGAAGTTCGAACCGTAGGTTGGTGTCCCAAGTGCCCCAGACCTCATGCAACCGCCGTGAAGATAGACACCTGTTCAAAGCAAGAGCTCAGTAGTGCTCACATAAGTTAAGTGACCTTTTAGCCCATTGTTAGGTAAATGTGACCAAATTCCTAAGAGATTGTTCTTATTTTACTATCCGAATACTCGCCGGGTATTACGATATGCGGTACGTTCCTAAAAAAAAACGCTTGACCTGGGTAATTTTATGTCAGTGACTTGTTCTGATGTTAAGAATTTCATGGAAAATGTCATGCGTTCCTTGCCATTAATAAAGCCAAAATGAGCACCAGAAAGTTTCCCATGAATCAAGCTGTCGAGTAAAACAGATTAGTTTTTACCTCGGTCTGACCTCTATACCTGAGCTTAGTTCAATGGAATCTGTTTCAGTTCTTAACTTAATTGACTTATTACCCGATAAACTATCTCAGATAAGCATGGCTTCGTCTAACACTTCGTTGCATCACATTGAACGATTCCTGAGAAATGCTCTTCACTGACAGCCATGGCCTGATTTTGGCCTGCCATGGGTCAGCGACCTTACAAGGCACATCTGATTTTTTGCATCAAAAGATCTGCCATTCAATTTTTATGGCTGTGCATAGTTTGACGTTACGCCGCGCAGTTTGGCAATTATTCTGGAAAACATTCAGGGGAGGGGTTAATTTGATTCCCACCGGAGCGTGTGCTTCATCAAAGCAAGGTAAAAGGCCGATGAAGCACGTCAACACCGATTCAAGGCGGCCGCAGCAGCTGCAACATATATGGCCGCTGCGAGGAAGAACCGCCAATTAAACTTTTTTGTTTCTGATAGCGGAAGACTTTAATGTGCCATGATTCTACCAAAACACAGCGTGTGTATTTCAAAGTTGTAAAGCAATATAACCGAACTGCACTATGCCCGCATTCGCTACCCAGCGGGATTGCCTGATTTGGATATGCAGCGAATGCAAGCGGGGCGATGCAGTGATGAATCGGCGTAGTTTTAGGTGCTAAAACCAGGGTATGTTTCCTCATATGATCGTTGTATATGTGATTTTTATCATATCGATTAAATAGGAGGAAATAGGAATTAATGAAAACTTTCCACCCAGGAGTGCCCATGTTTTTCTAAACAGCTTTTCTATACCGCTATTCCAGCGTCCCAATCTTCGCAATGTTCCGGCCCCAGACATTACGATCCAGCACTCAAACTTAAAGTTAAAGCAGATCAAATGCGCTGCAATGTCGTCGCATCGATTCCTTTGGTGCACACTCAAGGCACAGAAAGCTCCCGTAAGGCGCACATAGGACACTTCAAAAGGCTCTGAAACCGCGTCCGTAGCTTACGATACCCGAACAGACAAGCGCATACGCGCCGCTGCGGCGGGACCTGACCTTGTCCGGTCGAGGTGTGACCAAGAGCCGCCCCCCCCCCCCCTCAGAGGGGTGGGGATGGGAGTTGACCCACCTGGGGCGGGGGTACGGCCGGGTATAAGGAGGGGCGCCGACATCTGCTGACCACCAGTCGCCAGCGTCCGGTGCCCGCTCTACGAGCTCGCTGTCGTCTTCCGCAGATCACACCCCGCCACACCTACTCAGGTGAGAGGACACGCCTGGTGAGCCCCGGCCGACCCGGCGGCTCCAGCCGGCGTCAGAGGGGTTGGTAAGGCCCACATCCACACCCACGGCCTACTACGTGATCTGCAGTGGCGAGCAGGTAGGCTGGTGGTCGCAGCGATATCTAAGTTGAAGAAACTGGATGAGGAACTAGACTGGGGTACACTTGCATCACTGCATTTTACTTCATGGCTTTTTGAGCGGGAAGGAGAAGGTTGAATAAAATGCTAAAAGATATATTTATTTATGTCCTAAACACTTTTGCTACTCGGAGGCATTTGCTGCCTGCGACTTTTCGTTGACTCATTCCTCGTATTCCCCGGACTATTTTTACTGAGCACGTGCGGGGATCAACTTTGCTCGGCTGGATAGCACGATCCTTAACTAAAATGAAAGTACTATCTCGCGCAGTCACTGACTTACTTCTAAACCAAATCACAAAACACCTCGTATTTTCACACCCGTACGGCAATGGCACCGCAGGCATGAGTATCGATGAAGCAGTCGCACTCGTCCACGGCCGGCGCGCTGCAGCGTGCAGGAGGCGCGGCGCGGCCGGCCGGCGCTCCTGGCCAGAGATCACGAGCGGGCTGAGCGCAGCAGCCGGACTCGCCCGCTCGTGTCCTGGCGTGCTCGGCTCGCGGCCCGGCTCAGCCCGCTCTGATCTCCGGTTGCAGGATGCGCTGCCTGGCCCTGCTCCTGCTGCTGGTCGCCTCGGCGACGGCGTTCGGCGGCGGCGGCGGCGGCGGCGGCCGACGGCCACGCCGCTGCCCGCGTCCCGCCGTCGTCACCGCCTACGCCGTGCAGTACGTCACGCGCACAGTGGTGCAGGACGTGGTGCGCACGGACGTGCACTTCCAGACGCAACAGGTGGTGGCCACCCGCGTCGTGCCCATTGAGGTGGTGCACACAAGCGTGCAGGTGGTGCCGACGCACGTGTTCCGCACGGAGGTGGCCACCATCGCCCTGCAGGCAAACACTGGCCACTCGGAGGAGGGAGGCGAGGGAGCGGACGGTGGCGATGAGGGAGGTGACGATGGAAGCGAGGAGGGAGATGACGATGGAAGCGAGGACGGAGGAGAGGCAGAGAGCGCAGGCGATGCCAGCGCTGATGTGAACACCGGGTATCTTGGAGCCGAATAGGAACCGAGCAGGAGGCTTCGTCCTCCACGCTGAACGGCCGGCCCGAGCACACCGCAGGGAGACAGACCAGAGGACATCACTGCCGACCTGCTGCCGGGCCAGCTGTCGTCACGCGCACACTCGCCGGAGAGGGTTCGCCCCGCGTCGCCAGCGGCACGGGAGACCCAGCAGCGGCGCCAGTGGACGGTTCACATTGAGCTGGGACGGTGACACTGTCTGCCGCTCCGCAGAGAAAACGGGTCCTTAGTCAGGGGTCACTCAGGGTGATGTGCTTTCAAAATATTTTAGTATTTATTTATGCCAGAAGAGGTTTGAGAGGTACCATTGCTCGGTCATGCCCACAGCCACAGATGTGCTTTGAACTGCATTTATTTCAGGTGCTTTCCTTCCTTGTTGTCTATAAAACCAGCGCGTGGGTGCTGTTCTCAGTATCATGACTTTGCAGTGCTGTGTGAAACCTAAATAAAACCGAGAATTTCACACCAAACATCTGGACTAGCTGAGGTTTGAGCGATTAGATAGTCCTGCACTGAACACAACTGACAGCAATGTACCAGCACGCATATCTTAAGGTGAGTGCACAGTGAAAAGATTGTGTTTCCTCTGGGGTTTGCTTCGCCGTAGTGAACTCTATAAACTGTTCGGTGCGTGCGATTACTCGTGGCTAGTCCTCGTAACCCTACCACAGCTAACTACAATCTTGTCGCTTGTTGACCAGATTTTCTCACATGTTTTTGCCGTGCGTTTTTCATATAGTTGGACTTGCATGTGCTATTATCGTGCATGCGGATAATAGTATACCTCGTCATCCTTCATCATATCGACATCTGCCACCTGATCCAAATGCTTGCTCTCGGAGTCGCATCAATAGTTTCCAGCATATGAGAGGAGACAGAGGGCCCAAGGTTGGAATTCTGATGTGATACAAGCGCCGAGCCTTGCTTTTGCTCGATTTCATCAAATGCGGCTTACCTACGGGAGTACAGAAACGCAGACATGTGTACGGTCAGATCCCGGGATCCCCGCCTCCAGCTCATACTCCCGATGGGTACCTGACGCGTGCCGTCCTGCTGCTGTTCGTCAGCTGTCTGGTCCCTGACGAGTGCCGTCCTGTTGCAGCATGCGTCTCCTGTCGCTGTTTTTTACCTGCCTGGTCCCTGACGCGTGCTATCCTGTTGCAGCATGCGTCTCCTGCTACTGCTCGTCAGCTGTCTGGCCGCGGCCGCCGCCGTGCTGCTGCCGGCCGGGGGCGGGGGCGGGGGTCGCGCCCGCTGTCCTCCGCGCCGAGTCATCACCGACGTGGTGCCCGTCTACGAGACAGTGGTGCAGACGGCGTACCGCACCCGCGTGGTTCCCGTCGTCCGCACCGTGCTGGTCACCAACACCCTGGTCGTGCCGTCACGGGTGTACCGCACGGTGGTGCAGACCCAGTTCGCGCCGACCGTGGTCATCCGCACCGGCGTCACGCAGGTGCAGCAGCAGGAGGCGCAGGCGTACACGGCGAACTAGCCGTCACCAGCTGTCACCAGCCGTCACCGGCACCAGCGACGGCACTAGCCCTGCTGTCAACACCAGGTGGCGGGTCCGATGCGTTGCAATGACAACATCCGGAGCGGCGACGAAGGCACAGCCGCGCCAAAAATGTGCGCGTGCGCTGACTGAAGTCCGGCTCGGTCTGGCATCATGGCGCAGGGTGGGGGTGCCCAGTGTGCTCTGGTGCGTGTAGGTGGTGCCAAACTGCATACCTGACCCTCACTGACGGCGTGAGCACGACTTTGCTTCGGACTGATGGGACGAAATTGATGTGTCTTGTGCATAACGGGTATGTGTTGACCGAAAAACTGTACGTATTTATATAATTGCGCTGTTTATCGAAACAAAAAATGTAGACGTGTTGAGATGTTACATTTATCAAGAGAGCTTCGTATTCGTATTGACATTATAATACATTTCAGTCTGGAACATACAATGTTGCTCGAACTCAACACCAGTAGCGTTGGACGTGCTGATGCCTGTGAAGATGCTACGCTGTCTTCAGATTTCATCTTCGGAGTTCACATTTTTCACTGTGCGGTAAAGCAACATTCCTCACAACAGATACAGATAACAGAAAAGGATGTCGAAAATTGCAACAGATAGGGATGTCGAAAATACTGATAACTTCAGGCTGATATAATTATGAGCATCTGGAAGCCAAAGCTTGACCTTTTCTGATATAAGTCGGTCAGTTTCCAATGCAACAGCAAACGATATGCGCGGTTGTTTTCAGTTTACTGATTAGTACTGTTGTCGCCAGGTCAAGTGGAATCTCAAGTGGTGGCTTTAAAATACTCTCCTCGATATACCTTTTTCCATTTTTGCGGGCGTGTAGCTCAGAAACTAGACGGACTTAGATCTTAAAAAGGCAGGATTGTGAACAGCACCGAAAGGTCTTCAAGATGATAATCTCAATTCAAAACCCCCAAGTTATATCGTGGAACACTCCCTTCGAGACGCCAAATCCTATTGCTTCTGAGCTTGACGCACGCAAACTTGTGCGGCGGCAGGCTATTTCGAGTCGCCGATTTGTAAGCCATCCAGAAATGCATTAGGCATAGAACCGTCACGCTAATGTCCTCACATTATTCGCCGTAATGTGTTCATGGAAACATAATTTGACTACCTAAACAGTCGTGTCTGCAGTACGACAGCACAAATTGTCCCACGATAGCAAGCAATTAATTGGCAAACAGCCAGCTTAACCTGCGACCGGCACGGGGTCTGAGACAACCGCGCCCGGCCGAGGGGAAAGGTCTCGTCAAATCATGAACAATTCACACAAAATGTGTGACCTGAGGCCAAATTCAGGGTCCCCAAAGGTCACGAAAAGTCAAACACGGTTGTTCCGAAAGATGCAGCTAAAGCCTGCGTTGACACGTCAAGACGGAAACGGAGGGCACGAAAGTGGGCGTTAAGACTATGGGGAGTTCATTCCGACCATTTTTGTTTCCTCACAGTCTGATGGAGATCACAGTCACGAGATCTGACCTGATCAGTACAGATTAAGTCATCGTTCAAAGTTGGTCTACCAGCAGCCTACATGAAAGATAATTTTTCAGCGATCTGCTTTTGACTATGTGCATTTTATTAGGTGTAGCTGTGCGACAAGAATATTGCAAACACAAAATAAGATTTAGGGCTAACATAGAGGTTCTCTGATGTCAACTTGAATGCTAACTTTGTCAATGTGACCAGTACAATCCTTTCTCTTTGGTCAGAAATAATGTATTGTACATCAACAGGGGTGTTGTCTACATTATACACAGCCCCTTCGATACTTGGCAGCGCATTTGCAACAAACTGAGAACAGACACGCCGTTACATGAAAATGGGCGTCATCAACTTTACAAAAACGATAAGAGGTGGCCACACGTATCGTACTCGTTCATCTAGCCTCTGCGCTACTGGCAACATAGATCATTAACCTTGGATGCCCTTATACCATTTTGAATATCCCCACACGACCTATTGTGACCTCAGTATGCATTAGAATGACATCTCAACATCTGTTCAATAATGTATTCGAATTCTGCGTTCAAAATTACTTCATAAAACTGCCTAGTGTGAGTTCATCATGCGTTTCCTCAAAGGGTACCCACAGATGTAGATTATGGCATGGGTGAAGGCCATGTGCTTTGTGGTCACATAATGGCTGTGTATGTGTTTGTTTTATTGACCCCATCTAAGAGTACCAAAACTGCACGAAACGTACAAATTCGCATTATTAGCGAAAAATAGCAAACTTGGTCTAGCTTCAAGTCACTGACCAAACATTTTCGAGAAAAAAAATATGAACTAAACAAACTGTAGGTACTATCATGCTTTATTACTATTGCAAGGTTGACCAATATCGTATGATCCGCAAAATTGTTATGTGTGGTCAAAGAGCTTTGGAGGTAAGCCTCTTTGACCTGAACTAGGTCACTGATCTGAGTAGATGAAAACTTTAACTTTGCACAGAGGATGTTAAATTGATACACGAATATGTACTGAAAATATCCTGCTACTGCAAGCGTTTGTTTTTTACCTATGTTCGAAAAACCGTAGGGGGAAGTTAATTTATTTCCGCCTGGGTGCGGGTTAAGCTGCTGATTGGCTGTATCAATCACAGACTGCATTGTGTGTTGGATAGCACATGCATTTGGGCAGTTGTATTAGTTTTGGCGGACGTAAGACTGAGAATAAAACAACTTTCGAATAGCGCCGTAATCGGGAATGAAAATACAAGCAGAAAACATGACGTCACGGAAAAATATACTAAACTTTCACGAGAAAAGCCAAAGTACTGGTACATACAGCAAGTAACTGGAATTAACTTGCCTAGAACACTCACGCCACCTTGCGGCGCGTAGAAGTACTGCAAGCGTCACACCGACCGCTATCGTAGCGGTTTTGACACGGTCATCATGGCAGGGGCTTTAATGTCATAAAAGCGCTCCATGATGTAATCAAACGACAACGCAATGAATAGTGTATTTACTTAATAGTGAAACTGTATTATTTAGAGCAGTCTTTTGCACTAAACAGCATACCAAAAGTCATAAGTAAGCGTCTGCCATCAAATCTGATGCTTGTCTCAATATATTTCTGTGTGGAACACTACCTTTCATACAGCGTAACGAGGGGAAGGTGGTTTTACCCAGCATGCCCAGTGCTAGGGGCACCACTTTCTAAAATTATTTGGCAGGCGCAGCTGAAAAGGTTTCTCTAACTGCCCCCGAGACCTAATTTCTCCCCGAATTTTGCCAGCCTGAATTTGCGTCCTCGGCGTTAAAACCAAAACAACTAATGTTTAGTGTTTCGTAAATTCAAAGATGTGTCCATGCCGATGAAGAAATACCCATTTCAAATTAATGTAAAGTGCCTTTTTGTCGAAAGCTTAGGATAGGGTGTGATCCACCGAAAAGATCTTTGTAACATTATATAAGGGATCACTTACGACTATCACTGTCAGTGATCGTGTTCTACAACCTCAACAGCCACGATTATGCAACAAATACACCCGCGTCTGTTGTCGAAAACATACATTAGACATTTATCTGGGCTACCCTGTGCTTTGAAAAGCTGCTGCGTTTTCCAGCCACATGCTCTTTATCCTAGTCAAGGCGTTAGCATTTAAAAACACCAAACATTTGCAGACTGGGTAAACATATGAAGGAGTTAGCATGACAAAAACATTGAATACCTTCAGGATACCATGACACTAGTAGTGATGTTTATATGTGCCTTCTGTCTAGTATACCACAGTTAAGATAGCTGCTCCGTATTTCTTTGTTCATTATCATTTCTTTGCTCATCTGCCGTGAGCGGCTCAGAGGAGCATTGGGAAAAACAATGTCATGCTGTCATTGGCGGGCTTGGGCCCCCCTGCGAGAAGGCAAAGTGACGCCCCTGCCCTTGGCTTAACGAGGGGAAGAGTGATTGAAAAGAGGCCGTAAATCACAAACCGTCGAGGTCACAAAGTGCAAATTTTAAAAGCATGCGTCCTAAGGATGCAAAGTCAGTTACTGAAAACTTCAACACCGTGGTCCAACCTGTTTAGACGTTATTTTGGGAAAATTGGAGGCACCTCCGAGGCTCCCTCGCAGGCGAGAGTTAAAAACCCCATTTTTTGTTTAGGATTCGATGGAATGAAATGATGGAACAATTTGATGGAAGGTTTCGTCTCGGTCATCTGGCCTCCTGTCGGCGTTATGAGAGCGCGTCCGGATAGCGCGGCGATCAAAGCCAGATAACGCAAATCGTGATCTGTCGTTTTCTTTGCTCAGACTGTTCGCGAATCGGTCGCTATCCCCCGCCCGCCCCGCCGTCCCGTCGTCTCCGCAACGTCTGTCCGCTCACGCGCCGGCGTGTCGCCGGACAGTGCACTGACCCGCCGGTGTGTCCGCCCGGAAGAGTGCACTGACCCGTCGGTGTGCCCGTCCGGACAGTGCACTGACCCGTCGTGTGTCTGCCTGGGCAGTGCACTGACCCCCGGTGTGTCCTGCCGGACAGTGCACTAATCTCCCGGTGGTGTCCGCCCGGAGAGGTGCATTGACCCGTCGGTGTGCCCGTCCGGACAGTGGCACTGACCCGTCGTTGTGTCTGCCGACAGTGCCTGACCCGCTGGTGTTCTGCCCGGACAGTGCACTGACCCGTCGGTGTGTCCTGCCGGACAGTGCACTGACCCCCGGTGTTCTTGCCGGACAGTGCACTGACCCGCCGGTGGTGGTCTGCCGGACAGTGCACTGACCCGCCGGTGTGTCTGCCGGACAGTGCACTGACCCTCCGGTGTGTCTGTCCGGACAGTGCACTGACCCGTCGGTGTGCCCGTCCGGACAGTGCACTGACCCGTCGGTGTGTCTGTCCGGACAGTGCACTGATCTCCCGGTGTGTTTGCCCGGAGAGTGCACTGACCCGTCGGTGTGCCCGTCCGGACAGCGCACTGACCCGCCAGTATACCTGCAAACAGTGCACTGACCCACCGGTGTGTCCGCCCGGCTAGTCCACTGACCCGTTGGTGTTCCCGTCCGGACAGTGCACTGACCCGCCGGTGTGCCCGTCCGGACAGCAGCATGAACCTTCTGCATTCCAGCTCGGCAGTATGCAAATCAGCCGTGGGTCGCGCCCTGGCGGCAGCCGCCGGATGCAGGGGTGCGCAGCCCACCAATCCGTGGCCATCCCACCCAGACAGCTGCAATCTCCGCTGGTATGCCTGACCGGTCAGAAGGGGCAGGGGGCGGTCCGTACGGCCACCGGACCGCGCCGCACGACGGCCAAGTCACGCTCCGCTCCGCCAGCCGATAGTGCCCCGCTGGGGGGGGGGGGGGGGAGGAGGGACGGGAAGCGCGCGGCCTCACGCCTCGCGCCGTGCCGAGCGCAATCTCCCCCCCCCCCCCTCCCCACCTCCCCTCCTGCCGTCGCCCGAGGCGGCGGCGGCGGCGGCGGCGGCGGCCGGTGCGCGACGCTGCACGTGGGGCGTGGTCAGAACGGCGCGGGCGGCCGTGCAGGGTGCAGGGGCGTCCGGCACCGAGCACTCCAGACGGAGCAGAGACCGGCCGGCGCAGCGCGGACAACGAGGCTGGGAGGTAAAGGCATAGGCTGGGCGCCGCACCTCGGGTGACGTCGATTGGACCTGAGCCGCCTTCTAAAATGGACTTGAAGGTTTTTGAAATGATTGGGATGCACTTGTATTTTTCAACTAGATCATTAAATATAAATATACGAGAACTAAATGAATATGAGATAAAAATGCGATAAAAATGAGAACATGGAGGTTGGGGAATTCCACCTGATTGAGGATCAATGCTATGGGCTTTAAATAGTGGTTTTGGGCAATAAAACATGTACCAGCTCCTACCATCAACAGCAGGATGTGCTACGTTGACTTGTATGATGTTGTGCCGTTTCCACCCATGTCACGATACGCGCCATGCAAATGTGCGGGAGGTCGGGGAATGTTTTCATGTTGTGCGGTCTGGGTCTGCGACGGAGTGCAGAGTTTTGACTTAGATCCACTCAGCACACCACAACGGCTGCTGGGATGCAGTGCAAAGGTTGCGTCAGGCCGAGACCTCACATGCTGTTCTCCAATCGGCAAGTCTCCCGCCGGTCCACCGTTGTAAACCACCTCGAAACACCCGGTGCGACAATGCGAAAAATTAAGCAGGTGTAAAGAAAGCTATCGCGGGGAGCGGATCGGAGAGCGCTGTGCTCGTTATCATTGTGTCTTAGATGTGTAAATGCTGGTCACCTCCCCCGTTATTATGCGGGCAGCGTGCCGTGTAGCAGGCCTTTCTAGAGCGATCGATGGTGCTCAGCTTTACGAGCAACTCGACTGTTATGGTTTGTGCTCCCGCTGCCGCAGCACTGAAAGCAAACTGACAGGCTATAAACGGCCGCTCGGACCATGGATACTGCCCGAAATAGCCGAAACGATCATGCGCTCTTTGTTTGATTGGATGGGCGCCACGTGCGCTTACAGTCACGACGCCATAACCCTAAATCATCATTCATGCTGAACTTCACGTCATAAAAACCCGCAAGTAGACCTACCACGGCCGTCGTGTTGGCTGACGGAACAGCGTGGTGGACTGGCTGCCCGTCCCGGAAGTGTCGACGTCACCGCCGGCATTCCCCCACATCTGGCAAGATACGGCGGACGGGGCGCGTGTGGTCCGAGAGGGCCGTTGTCAGAGGACTGGGTCATTCAGCCACCCAGGCAGGCCATCGTCAGAGGACCGGGTCATTCAGCCGCCCGAGCGGGCCATGACCAGAGGACCGGGTCATTCAGCCGCCCGAGCGGGCCATGACCAGAGGACTGGGTCATCCTGCCACCCAAGCGGGCAATTATCAGAGGTCTGGGTCATTCAGCCGCCCGGCCAGGCTGCAGACAGTGTTATGGCAGCGCTGGGTATTTGTGGCGGCCTTGCAACGATGGTTAGCGCTTGGTGCGATGGCGATCTTGTTTTTCACTTGCGTGGAGTGATCCGGGAAACAACATGTGTCGTGAATGGACGACACAAATCGTGAAGAATTGGCATTGTGTATTCTGGTGCATACATGCTAAGCGGACATAGCGTAGGGAAGGGTGCCGAACTCTAACTGGTTATGACGCAGTGCGAGAGAACGACAGCGTCTCTGACGTCCAATGGCTGTTGACAAGGCGACTTGGCACACACTTCATGCCTGCCCTGACAGGACGGGTCGATTATAATGCGCACTGAGACTGGGCCATCTCGCTCGGGACACCGCCGTGAATACGCCAGACTGGGCCATCCCGCTCCGGATACAGCCTCATAGATGCTAGACTGGGCCATCCCGCCCGAAACACCGCCGTGAAGACGCCAGACTGGGCCATCCCGCTCGGACACCGCCGCGAAGACGCCAGCCCTACGGCGGTGCTCGCGGGATCGCTATAAGGCAGACACCAGTAGTACGGCGGAGGTTTCGGAGTTTCGGACTGCGTTCGTCGAGGGCGAAGCAGTGGCCCTTCGTTGGAGCGAGGGGCCGGGTTTGAACGCCGCAGGAGCCGCACATGGGTAGTATGTGGGCGCCCGGCGTTAGCTGATAACCAAGTCAGTTTCATAAAAACAAACTGGCATCTTACGCACCCTTAATTCTTGTCATTCACGCGTGTGGAAAAACGGCAACGAACTATTTCCTCTCTCACTCTTCCTGAACATTACTGACTCAAACACCATGCTCACACCCTGCGATAAAACATGTCGTTAGGTTGCCATTTCGGTTCATGGAACCAATCGTCGTGATACGTTTGAATGGCGCAATTGTGCTACGGATGGCCTTGCATGCGGCCACCGGTCTGACCACGGCCATAGTAAGAGGTTTACGAGCAGCGCTATAACGCGGTGTCCATGTACCGCTGACGGACTCAGGAAGCCACAGCTTCCGACGCAGCCACTTATGCTCTAGCACTAGAAAAGTTTACACACTGGTAAGACGGCAAGTCAGGAGAGGCCTCGTCACTAACTCATGACACGCCCTCAGGTGGGGGTCAACTTGATCCCCCGAAGGTTTTTCCGGATTGGTTTCCAAACGGCGCGGCTTAGCTGCGCCAAATTTTGCATGACTGTGCACAGTTAATTAGCGGATCGCCTGGTATCAACAATTCAGATGGACCCTGTAAAGTTGCTGACCTATGGCAGGTCAAAGTCAGGCCATGGTTTCTGTGGAGGCAATTTCTAATGAATCGTTCAATCTGATCCAACAACGGAGTGTTAGACGAAGCCATAAATCTCTGTGATACTTTCTTGAGCAACACAACAATTGAATAAACAATTACAGTGACCTAGGATCAGGCATAAAGGTCAGATCGAGGCCAAAAACAACTTGTGTTTCGCTCTATGACTTACGGTATGGGGTAGTTTCTAGAACTAAATTCAAATTTATCAACAGGAACCGCCTTATGCACCTTGCATGAACCTCTTGAAGGGCGGAATAATTCACTGACCTAAAATTACCCAGATTGACATTTTTCTGTTAGGAACATAATACCTAGCGTAATCTTCGTCGTATATTCAAATGCAAAACTCAAAGCAATGTTGTCTGATTTTGGTCACCATGACCTTCAAAAGATCAAGCAACGTCACTGACCTTAAATGAACGTATGGCCTTTTGCCTAAAACAGTCATCTAGGTTCTAGAGACCCTTTGGAGACCAACCTGGAATTTGACCTTGTTTGACCTTATGTGACCCTAAGTCACGACCTAGGAATCTCAAACTTTGACCTAAGTGAGTTCAGGTACAGATCAACGCGCCCGATAAATTTGGTGGCTCGAGCTGTCTTAGTTCCTGAGACGTCAGGGGGCCAAATTGACCCCTACCCGAGCGAAGGGTATCCAACCGGCCACCCGGGCGCGTGTTAACCCCTCCGTGTCGCTTAAGCCTTGATTGTATGTGGTCGATAAAGTGGATTAACCATAAAAAGTAACTAGCTTCTGGGGAAATGAAAACATGTTTCCATTTAAAAGAGGCACAAGTGTTTTGTGCAGGAAAGAAGCCACCGACGGGGAGCCAACCCCTTCCATAATTTGTCAACCGGCACTGGACGCGCTGACACCTGTCAGTAAGCGGCATTCACCTGGTAATGTGATGTGCGGTGGAGCATCACGTCCACGGCCAAAATTGGTGCGGTGGCAGACATTGATTGGCCCATTGCCAGGGTAGGGCGCTCTGCGCCATGGTCTCGTTGTTTCCGCCTCACAACTATCAAGACGGTTAATGCTAAGGCCAGGTCACCGACCGATGCAGATCGCGTCGCGAAGCTTGGGCAAAGTGCCTGTCTGTAGCCTGCGGGCTGCGGCTCCGTCTTCCGTCCTTGTTTTGACCTACGTGTACGGACGGGCTGCGGAGTTGGGCCGAGCGGCCTCGGGCCGGCGCACGCACGGCCCGTCCTCCGCCAGGCCGCGCTGCGTGCGCTCCCGCCTGCCACCCGCTCCTTGCATTGTCGCCCGTGCGCTAAACAGGCGTGCAGCTCCCGAGGCCGGGACGGTCGAGCCCGTGCCGGCCTTGGCGGGCTCTCGGGACCGCCTACCATTGGCCACGGTCGGCCGGCGCGACGGCGGGCTCGGGGGTGGCGGGGGCACGCGGACCTGCTCCCGCCGGGACGCCCCGCTGAGGTCGTGACGGGCCGAGGCAATCCGGCAATGGGTGCCGGCGGCAGAGTGGGCGGTCAATCCGCCTTAGATGCGAGATATGCCAGAGCGGGGTCGTAGAGCGGAATGGAAGATGATTCAGAGTGAGCACTGGAACTTTCCGCCGTATTTGCTAATGGGGGCGCAGTTCCAATTTCACGTGGGATGGTGACTCGATGAATCGTGAACAGTCATGCCTGAACAGTCAGTGCTGAGAACGTGCCCCGCCTGAGCCATTGACGTAATATCCTGGGTATTGTCCAGCTGTTACCATAATGTGCAATATGAAGTTATGTTGAATGTTTTGGGGGAATGAACCAGAAACGGGTGGTCCTGCATCGGCGCTCTCCTTGAATGGATACATGAAATAGCGTTATTTTCTGTAGGAGAATTTTTCGAAAAACGGGTAGTGGCTACTCACTTCTCCACCAAGCCCATGACTGCCAGATGGACCAGCTTGTTGCTCAGTGACGAACAAACCAACACGGTCCTTCAAATATTGACTGCTGTGTTCTCCCATGAAGTGAAACGGAATAAAATATACATTCCATCAGACGAAACAAATATTCGGACCGTTGCTGGACCTGAAAATGTTCGGCGTGTAGCTATTGCATTTATTACAGTCTGAAAAGTTCACATCTCCGAGCTTCGAACCAACGATCTTGAAATGCTCTGACCAATACCAAAAACACTGAGCTCTAAAGTAACGCAATATTTTTCTCCTAGTGTACTTGTTACAATGGTGACCTGCAAAAACCGGAGGATTGAAGGTTCGAAGGTTGTAGCTGCTCCAAACTCGGGGCTGCGATACATGGATGGGACCATGGCGATAACCTAAGCACCCTCAGGTCCTGGTCAGAACCTGTGGAGGATCTGACCTGTTCAGGTCCGGCCGAGTGTTGTGTGAACGAGAACACTATTGCGAAGGTCAATAACTCTAATAAAACCCTTCGTAGCACACATTTTACAAACCTTTTTTGATCCCGGTAATTCTTTTTTAGCACGCGCCCGGGTGGCCGGTTGGATACCCTTCGCTCGGGCGGAGGGTCGATTTCTCTCCCCCTCCCCCCTGAGATCTCGGGAACTAAAACACTAGAGACACCAAATTAATAGAATGTGTTGACCTGTACGTGGACTCTCTTAGGTCAAAGCTTGAGGTTCCTAGGTCGCGACCTTTGGGTCAAATAATGTCAAAGAAGGTAAAATTCCAGATTGGTCTCCAAACGGCCCCTAGAACCTAGTCAACTGTTCAGATGAAAATGTAACACGCCCAGTTAAGGTCATTGATCTTGTTTGACCTTTCAAAACGCGCCCGGGTGGCCGGTTGGATACCCTTTGCTCGGGTGGAAGGGGTCAGTTTCTCTCCTCCCCCCCCCCCCATAGATCTCGGGAACTAAGAGAGCTGAGTAACCAAATGTATTTGGATAAGCGACATATATTACGCTAGGCAGAATTTTCCTAAAAACAAAACGTTGGCCTGGGTCATTTTAGGTCAGTGACCTATTCTGATTTATAAGAAGTCCATGAAAGGCGTATAATGCGGTTCCTGCAATCAACATATTCGAAAGGAGCACCAGAATCCAGCCCATACAGCAAGCCCCGAAGTAATAAAACAGGTTGGTTTTGACCTTGGTCTGACCTTCATGCCTGACCCTAGGTCAAGGCTATTTCTTTATTCAATTATTGTGTTGCCTAAGAAAGTATCTCAGAGATGTCTGGCTTTGTTTAGCGCTCCGTTATTTGATGGGATTGAACGATTCCCTAGAACGTGCCCTCGCTGAAGTCATGGCCTGATTTTGACCTGCCATAGGTCAGCGACTTTACAAGGTATGTCTAAATTTTTGATGTTAGACAATTTGCTATTCATTTGTCTACAGCTCTGCTGAATTTGGTGGGGCCACGCCTCGCCGTTCGGAAACCATTTTGGAAAACCCTTTGGGGGGTTAATTTTACACCCGCCCGAGCGCGTGTTAAGGAATCTGTACTTGGATACATTTATGAAAAAATTTCCGGCTTTCGCCCCAACATCCCCCCCACCCCACCCCTGCACATGTCCCTACCCACGCCCGTGTCCACTCCCTATTCCACGTCCACGCCCACGCCCATGCCCATACCCATGTCCATGCCCATGCCCATGCACACACCCACACCCACACCCACACCCACACCCACACCCACACCCACACCCACACCCACACCCACACCCACGCCCACTCCCACGCCCACGCCCACGCCCACACCCATACCCACACCCACACCCACACCCACGCCCATGCCCACACCCACGCCCCGCTCCAACTCCCACGCCCACACCCACGCCCACGCTTGCGCCCACGCCCCCGCCCCCGCTCCCGCTCCCGCTCCCACCCGCTCTTGCTCCGCTCCCAGTTTCTCCCAACCCATCCGCGCCCCTGACCCTTTTCCGTTACCATTTTCGTTTTTGCTTTTGTAGTCTCTCACTCTATCTTCCGCCTTTTCTCCCTCTCCTTCTCTATCCCTCTAACTCTCATCGCCTGCCGTTTGTCCACAGAGTCTGACGAAGCGCAGCAGCCGGCGGTGACACCATGGGCAACGTCGTCCCCAAGCTGACGCTGTACTTCAGTCGCGACCGCTTCGTCATCCACGTACACACAGGAGACCGCAAGGCGGCCGGCACCGACGCCAACGTCTACGTGCAGCTGCGCGACTCAGCTGGCCATGTGACTGCGCCTCGCCGTCTGGACCACTGGCTTTTCAACGACCTGGAGCGTGGCACCGTCTGCCAATACCCGTTCCCGGCCGACCCGGAGCTGAAGGACGTGGACAGCATCGTGCTGCGCCGCGACGGCGCCGGCCTCGGCGACGCCTGGTTCCTGGACCTGGTGGAGGTGGAGGACCGGCAGGTGCACTCTAAGTGGGTGTTCCCGGTGCACCGCTGGATCCAGACCAGCACCGAGTACCGGATCAAGCAGCATGGCATCAGTCTGCCGCAAGATGACGAGCCGGACATGCTGGCTAACCGCCAGGGGGAGCTCGCCAAAAAGCAAGAGGCGTACGAATACACTCAGCGTATCGAGGATGGACCAGCACAGGTGAGTTAAGCGACAGCAACAAGACATAGTGAAAGTTGAACTAAGCGGAGAGAAATCCAGGGGATGGACAAGGACAGGGGAGTTTTGCGGTTGCAACAGGAGACGAAAACAGGCGGGTTGGGCCCAGAGCGATGCACCTAAGACGTGCTAATATACAGGTGAATTTATCGACGGCTGCAGGGCATAGCAAAAGACACACAAAGGTCATCTGTGGTGCACGTAGTACGCTAAAAACAGTAAACAGAAGTTCAGGCACGGGTGAACTTGGCTGCGACAGCAGCAGCACGCAGAGGAAGGGCAACCTGGAGTGGGGTTATCTGTTTAAAAACCGTGGCTTACAGGGCAAATAGGTGGAATAAGCTACGGTAGCAGCGGTACACAGAGGAAGGGCAGACACAAGCGAGGCTAGATTTGTCCACAAAAGCTGCACACAGGAGAGGGGCAGACACAGGTGTGACGAGCTTGCATGCAGATGGACTGGAACCAGGTGTAGTTGCGGGGAATGTGGAATATTGCATGAAGTGTGGCATGCTATATGGGATGTGGAATGTTGCATGACGTGTGAAATGTGGAATGCATGGAATGTTGCATGTGATGCACAACACAATGGCATGACTGGTCTGGAGGCAGGGGATTTCTTCAACCCAACGGTCGGTAGTTCCATGGGAGGACGCTGGAGGACAACCGAGCATTGGCATTGAGGAATATGGAGCTGTGATTGCGTCAGTGCGAGGACCACAGATAACTGATATTGATTAGCAGCATTACTTAGATTAGTTCTCATGTGCCTACCTGCGCAAGGTACCTTGTTCACGGATAGTACATATTCATTTATACTAGTACAGTGAACAGAGATCTGTGAGACCGGAGACCAACGGGCATACGTCATCGTTGTATCCCGAATAGCACCATATATTCTTATATTGAAGACTGCTTTTTGGCCATTCCAAAAGATAATCAGACCTCCTTAAGGGGGGTTTTATATTACTTAACTGCACGCTAGAACAAATTGCAAACAACCTGCGTGGCGACGTTGTCATTCAGAATTCAGAGCGGTAGTGATGAATGTCACGGAACGGTGTCGGGAAGCTAACTAATCAGACAGTGGTGGGCTAGGGCTTTTGTAGCAGTCACAAGCCTCAACGTCGGTGGTCCAGCAGAGTCGGTGGTGACTTTTCTGTAGTTTTCTTTGAGATCATCTGCGCGGCACACCAGGATTGACTATTAATGATGTGCGCTAATGTGAAAGCCTTTGTCATGATGAGCTTAAATCAGCAGCTTTTCATCGATCTAACTCACGGCGACGTTTTTCGGTGTTGACGCTCCCACTTGGGCAGTGACGTGGCCAATTTGGTGACGCCAGTGGCGCCGATGTGTGACGGTTCGTGCCTATTCGCGAGCCGACCAAGGAGGCGGTAAGACAAACATATCGGATCCGGGCACGAAATAAGTAGCGAGGGGAGGCAGTGAGTCAGCCATAGTCAGCAAGCACCTGCTCCGAGACGGAGCGCGGATCTGTCTCGGCCATGACGGAAAGTGGATGCCCAAGGCGAGACTATGGACACTCCGACATCAGCACTCGTGAGAAGAGGCCCTTGCGCAAGCGATTGGTACGTCGTCTGCGCGCTGCCTGCTGCCTGGGCGGAGACGCCGTCGACTCTGAACCGTTGTCATCCGACTTCAGCAGGATCTTCCAGGTGCGCGTGTGGACGGGAGACCGCATCGGCGCCGGCACGGACTCCAACGTCTTCCTGCAGCTGGTTGACGCCAAAGGCCACACGTCGCTGCCTGTGAAGCTGGCCCGAAGCTTCCGCAACGTCAACGAGCGTGCCTCGAGCTGCACCGTCAGCCTGTGCGACCCCTTCTTAGGCCGGGTCACTCGCGTCAACCTGTGGCGAGATGCGTTCGGCCCGTTCGACGCCTGGCTGTTAGAATGTGTTGCGGTGACGACGCAGGGACAGCCGGCCACCATCTTTCCCGTGCATCGCTGGATCGGCGCCAACCGCATGTACTCCTTCTTTGAGTTCGACTCGCTGCTGCCACAGGACGACATCAACGGCAGTGCGAGAAGAATGGAACTGTCTGAGAAAAAACGCCGATATTCATACCTTCAGCGTATCTCGGATGGACCCGCACAGGTACTGGCACACCGATCCTCAGCGACCCCCCGCCCCCTTCTCCTCCCCCCTCTCCTGCTACATCCGCACGGGTAGCGTTGTGGTGACACGTCTAGCAGGCCGGTCCTGCTCCAGGCGGCACGAGTGCATAATTTTTCTTGCATATATGGCAACGGTTAAGGAATTACACGCCCTCAAGCAGCCACCTCAGTTCAGTGGCTAGTATTCGTAGCTTCCACTGTTTTAAACCCTTTGTGCTGCGAGGCGTTCTGGTGTGCTGTAGCGTTGTATACACGGACGATATTGATTTGCAAACACGCTCAATCTGCTGGGCCGATTGAAAGCCCATGTTATGAATAGTAATTGAACTTTGCCGTTTTGATCCCGGCACCCGTGGTAGTCGTATCTGTTCTTAAAGTGGATTGTGTCTACCAAGAAACATTTGTGGGTTACATATTTCTACGTAGTGCGCACGCTGCTACACGGTAGCATTCCTCCAGACACAGTCCATTTAATGTGCGCTTTGGGAAGCCTCTTACGATTTCTGAAACTGCAGAAGTTAGGAACACTAAATGAGCTTGGTAGCTGCATCCACAGGAACCCGCCCTGTGTACAATACTGTACAATGTTTGTCATAGGGAAATTTGTAGGGATCAGTCGGTGTCCGTTTTGTCCCTCTTCCACATACACGCCCAGTGGGCATGGTAACCTTATTCTGATATGGATCGTATCCTGCTTCCCGGTGGTTTGTAGCCCCTTGCCCTTCGCAGCCTTAGGGCTGTCGTTTGGGAGCCATGATTGTTTTTTTGTAGACATCAACTGCACCTTGAAATTCCAATACTTGAGCTGTCTACGTCATCGAAAGAGGAATCCAGAAATGTTTTTAAGCATGTCAGAAATAGTCATGGGCTGTTCATTTTCGCGCCGCCCACTGCCGTTTGACTATACTCAGCCTAAGTTTGACTGCTGCGTGTAATAATATAATGGATTGCGTTAGCATAGATCACATTTTGGTGATGAGTGGTGCATAAATTGCCAGGGGAGCATTCAGAACCAACAAGAGTGGGAGGCACTTTGCTTGGTTCGCAAAAAGTATAGTTATGTTCTGTCTTGGTACTTCGCTGTCCATATGAGCCGGGCTGAGCAGCTTACAGAGATAGTATTTTTGGATACGCTACGATACGGAGCCGGTATGGTAGTATTCCGAACCGAAGTCGTTGTTGCATTTTTCGCCGGGGTCGTAGACCGAAAGTGCAAAATTCAATAACGACCGAGGTTCTGAATGCTTTTCCGGCTAAGTGTGGTACGATTTTTACCACTCGCTAAGTCGCATGGGGCAACAAGTCGACCTATGTCGTTGACCCAAGTAAATTAATCACGTCCTAGATATTGGGTACCTTTTTTTGGAAGATGTGCTGAAATATAGATCGGCCAGTTTAAAAGGTCCGCAAGGGTGTATGCAGCCTTGACCAATGTAGCGTTTAGCAGGTCAAAAACCCCTGCCGCACGATCGCTCTAGTGTCAACGTCCTATGGTACACTGACGCAGCCAGGAATCCGTCCGGGAAGGGGCCAGATGGGATCATATGGCCTCTTTTCAGCCGAGCGTTATATCTTCTTCATCCGTTAGGTGGCTTTTTATGGTAGTTTTTTTCAGGTTTCGGACTGTATTTTAATGCGTTGGTAACTCGTCTTTGGATGTTTTGAGGGCCCTGCAAGCATTTTAACTGCCCCCCCCCCCCCCCAGCTGATGTATTTCGGCTCCAAGAAACCTCCACGGGATGGGGGGGGGGGGGGCGGTCAGCAATGCTCCAACTTTCCTTTTGGCTGCGCCGCTGCTGCGGCATGCGGTAAATTTCGCTGGTGAAGCTTAGCGAAGGCCTCTACTATTGAAATAGATGCAGGTGCACATACCATGCCCGGAAATAGCAAATTCGCACGCGCAGAGAGGACCACAGCCTATTGGACAGGTCAGAGCTGCGATGGGTGCCCATTTTGGGTTTAGCCGTCGGGGAACTGTGCCCTGATTTCTTGCTCTTTAACGTTCCATTCTCCATTCCCTTCACTTCATTTTGTATCGTTTTTCTAACATCGTTAGCGACGTCAATGATGCTCACCCAAAGGTGTATTCAGGTGAGGGGGGGGGGGGGGGCGGCAGCAAGCAATTCAAATCGAGGACATGTTTCCCTGCCGAGTTGTGGGGTTTTTCTAGCGTTCGTGGTACCATGATCTGTTCATTATCTGAACGTCACTTTCCACTTGTCTAGAAAACGTTATATGGACAGCGTCAGATGAAAGCAAGGAAATGCTATGCATCCTACCCTGATAAATGTTTGGAGTACACTGACACAAACTGTGTTGATAAGAGTCCCTGAATGATAATCAGACTGACTTCTCATATGGCTATCATGCACCCATGACTGGCAAAGGCATTGACCGGTGTATTCTCATGATGTTTCCGGTCTAAGCTAATTTACCAATAGTCCCATATCCGTTGTTATGGACATAGCATGACATAGTCGCTGGTGTTTTAACCTTCCCCGCTTAGAACATCCTTGCATATTTCAAGTCATGACAGGTCTCACCAGTTCGTTTTACTGTGCGTGGGCGTAAATGGCATTCGGATGCACCACAATCGCCGCACTGTCATAACCCGTATACAAAAACCAAACGCATGCCCTTATCTGGCGTTTTCTATGCTCAAATGGACAGAAATCATGCTACAGCACAGAATAAATACCACATGTAAACTTTCATATGGTCCACATTTTCCCTCTACCACTGTCCGTGTCCCACCTCATAACCATCTCCGCAACGCTTGTGTTATTGCGTGCAAGCAAGAGTAGCAATGCAACTTTGGGCAGGAATCTTTACCACTCAAGCCATGTCATTCACATTTAGCGCGGCCAAAAACACGTTGGATATTATCAAATGCTGCAGCAAAATCTCTACGGCAATGAGACGTCGAGGTGATCATGTTCAGGGCCTTGCCCATATTTTACATATGTATATATATATATATATATATATATATATATATATATATATATATATATGTGTGTGTGTGTGTGTGTGTGTGTGTGTGTGTGTGTGTGTGTGTGTGTGTGTGTGTGTGTGTGTGTGTGTGTGTGTGTTTGATTGACTGAGGCGGCAGGCTCCTACTGTGGGAGGCTTCTTTTGCCCCCGCCGGCTCCGCCTATCAGGCCGTGGAGGAGCTACAAGAGCAGCTACAAGAAGTCCTGGTCAGAGAAAAACCGACGTTCTTGGTGACCTGAATATAAACATCTCCAACGCAGAGGCTGCTGACGTACGGCGCAACAACGTTACTCTATCTGAGCTAAGCCTGATCCAGATGACCGGTGAGCCGGTGAATCTGCTGCCGACTCCGACAGCACTAGGTCACATCATAACGAACGTCAAGACCCCGATGTACGGAGCAGAGGTGCTCATAACCGCTATTGGTGATCACCAGCCAATCGTCGCCAGCGCCCCTACCGGCCGGCTCAGGAAGCTTCCCACAAAGAAGGCCGCTCTGAACTGGGGACACGCAGACTGGAACGCAGTTTGGTTGGACATGCTGCTGGCCGATTGGTTCTCTCTCGAAACCAACGATGACGCTAACAAAATTGTCAAAATCTTCAAAATCTTCACGAGGACATGGTGGGCAGTCATGATTGGCACTGCCCAGCCCGTACCATACTGTGCCTCCGACGGGGCTGCCCATGGCTCACAGACAGTCCTGAGCTGCGCCAGGCCATGTCCAAGCGAGACGAAGCGCACCAGGCCTGGCTAGACCTACGCACGCCGAAGTCTCAAGCTGACTTCTTCCGTCGCAGGAACTCGGTCAGGATCGGCTAGTCCGAGCTCGCCGAGATTTTCTCAGCCGCTTGCTCTTGACTTCCAACGACCGTGATTTCTAGCGCCGAAGAGGTTCTACCTGAAGCGCTCTGTCTCAGCCTACAACCTACAGCCCAAGTCACCAATGAGGCTGAACAACGTACCAGAGCGGACCGTTTCAACTAGCTCTCGTCGGTGGGCTCCCGAATCGCTGCCGACCTGAGTGATGGCGTCACAGCTGATCCGGACCCGTATCGTTGTGTCGGCGGCATTCCAGCTCTGTCCAGTCACCCTACCGGAACTGGCATGAGCTGGGAGACCCATGAACTCATCTGGAGCGGTCGGTTTGCACGAGGTGCCGTTGAGGACAGTTCAGCGCCGCTTCACAGTGATTGGTCCCATCTGCTGCGCATTGCCAACGCGTCTGTAACGGAGGACAATGTCCCCGAAGTGCGGAAAACTGCCGAGGGAGTCACCGTCTACAAAGCAAAGGGCGACGTGCACGAGCCCTCTGACTATCGCCCGATCTCCCTTCTGTCTTACTTGTCTAAAATTACTGAGAAAATTGTCCGTGAACAACTCGTTCGGTATCTTTGTAACCACGAGATTTCATTTTGCTATTAATACTTTTACAGGCCTTGCTAATGTACTGAGGACGCCGTGCTCGGTGCCGTCGAGTGGATCAGCCAAAACTCAGGACGCGGCAAGATTTTCTGAGTTGACGCCGTCGATCTTAGCAAAGCCTTCGGCAGCGTTGGCCATAGAGCCCTCGTAAACAAACTAGGACAGTACGTGATCGACCCAAAATGATTCTGCAGCTATCTCAGCAGCCGGAGACCGCCAGGCGATGACGAGCGATGGTTTAGCTCTCACCAGCTGGCGAGGGGTGGTACGGCGACTGTGCCGGCCCGTTTCGGGCTGCCGCAAGGGTCTATCACCGGACCGATCCTTTTCAGCCTGTTTACGAACGGCCTTCACTGTCACTTCTTGGCCTGTCGATCGATGGCATGCGCTGACGACTCCCAGGTGCCCGGTCACTCGCCGCTTGACCCTCAAGACTTAGAATCACTAAAACGTCGGGTTGAAAACTCTTTGGACCAGGGGCGTCAATTTTTGTAAATTACTTGGGAGGGGGGGGGGGGGAGACGATTCGTCGCATGTTTGTCCCCCGATCTGCGGTGTCTCGCCTGGTCGTCCACTCACCCGAGGCCGGAGCTCTGGAGCTGCCGAGGTGCAAATTATCGACCACGCAAAGGGAGTGTCGTCACTATGCTGCCGCCTCGTGGAATTAGATGCCTCCGGCCGCCACTGAGCGTCCGACGCCGTTCGCGTTTCTTGCGTTCATGAGAGCTGCTCGTTCTGTTCTTGGTTGCATAGACTTTTGGGAAACTACGCTGAGTTTTTTTCTCTTTCTATGCGTATTTTAATTTTTTTCTCTCTCCCGTGGGTTGTTTCCACTATTGTTGATATTACATCCTTGGCGCATTTCTTCCCGACCTTCTGTGTTGTACCGTGTACGTGATGACGCTACTCCTGAAAAGACTTACCGCAGGGATAGGTAAAGATTCAATACAAAACAACACATACATGTATTATACGAAGGGGCACTGTTATCCTGATCGTATATTGTATGTTCGTCACGCATAAATGGACGACACGGCACGGCATACATGGATGACCTCACTTACCACCATGGCCTGTTTCTACATCAACAATCGTTGCGCATTTGATGCGTCAGTAATTACCGCCTGTGTAGACAAGGAAGCCAGGCTGGGGCGATAAAAGACACATGGTTTTCCCTCTTATTTCATGAAACATTTATGCTGATTCTGAGGTATGGTTTGTTCAAAATACAAGACAATTTGGATGCACCTTTTCCTCACCATGGCCGCGAAGTGAGGGCAGCATGTAGATGTGTTTGTATAAATGGCTCTCCTAAGCACTCAACAAAATCAATCCAAGCTTTGAAAGTTTTGTTTTAGGAGCTTCTCAGTGATGTTTGCTTAAGCTTCCTTTATTTGTGCAATCTAGTTTACTGGTGTGTCATGTCTGCGATATATTTTCGTCACTGGGGCTTTCGCGTGAAAAATGAACACGTGGCTTTTAATAAGTGTGCCGTGTCAAGATGAACCTTTGTTTTATTCTTTATTTGAGCAAGCTTACGACAAAAAAAAAACGGATGGTCGTCCGCCGCTCGACGACTCTGTCAAATCCCACGCTTCAGCTAACAACTAGAAGGTGGTCACCGCTTCAGCTAACAAGGTGGTCACCGTGTGATCACGGCGACCACCTAACTGTAAGCCACACCCGAACATGGCAGGCTGACTTACATAGTATTTCGCCCTTTCTGCTCAAAGTGAGTGAAGCTGGTCTGTGTGTGGGCGCGAGTCCCTCCTCCTCTCCCCTTCCCTTCCCAACTCTCGTCACCTTTCAAGCTGGTCTGTGTGTGGGTGCGAGTCCCTCCTCCTCTTCCCTTCCCCTCCCAACTCTTGTCACCTTTCATCGCCGCAGCTGGTCAGGTGTTCGCATCCTGCATGGGCTGAGCGAACCCGGCTCATTCGCTTGGTGCAGCTGCCTTCGCGCCAGGAGACAGCTCGCATGTTGATGTTGATTAGCACAAATAGCCCGCTCTCATGCTTACACAATTAGCACTGCTGAGTCAGCATACGTCTCGCGGAGATGGTATTTCCACACCACATAACTTCGTCCCATATACAAACATTGGAATTTCCAATTTCAGTGTTGGTGGTAAGTGGTAATTCATGATCTCAAGCACCAGTTTGCATTGTGCGTGGTGATTATGTTGATCCATGACCATAGACTGAACACATGCATTTTGCGAGCACTTGCGAGCGAAAATACGTGTTTTCCATTTTAATATTGATATGGTATCATGATCATAACAAATCGCTATAATACGTTCACACACAAATTTGAACCCATAACATACATCTTGACCTAACATTACATGTATAGAGGGGAGTGTGTATACAGCTTGAATATTTTGAAAGCATAGGTGAAGAGCGTTTTCACGCGCTGCAGTGCGGTTTTCAGGAGTGCGAAAGTAAAGCTTCTCGAATGTACTCTTTTGGGGAAATGTCAGGAGACCACGAACTCGCTGTATCACGTTAGTTATACTTTGGCGGTCATGGGACAAGTTGTGCCAACGAGATTATATACTTGGGCCGAAGACTGAGTTTCCAGGTTTCCAGTGTAGCTCCAACATGTCGTCTATAGACCTTGTAGTGAAATGGCGTTGTGAACGAAACACATTCTTATTGGAAGAAGTTGTTATACGCTTGCATGTGATTTATAACAAAAGTGACTTTGTCATAACCTAATGAAAAAACGCTTTGGGTTTTGACGAGTGAAGACCAGGTAAATCCTACTAAACGTACATTGTTGGTGGTGTGCTGGCAACCCGACCGAAGACTTTCTCAAAATGTGCATCCAAATAGAAATCTGCGCCACCTAGGGCACATTTGAGACAAGCTCTGCAGCACAGAGAGGACGCCCTTGATCTAGTTCCGTACGTGAACCTGTAAATTTCGTTTGGGAGACAGCATTCTCTTGTACTTAGAAGCACAACGCGTGACAAGTGGTCAAACACTATGGCCTCGACTGTTCTTGACATGAGGTTTTTGTTTTGTTTCATGACATGACATGAGGAGTTTCGGTTATACCTTGGAAAGCGCACGCGTACGTCACAGCTTTGGCCAATAAACCACTCGTCGCGCGGTGGCCGGCTCTTGGCCGCCACTGCATACAATTGTTGCCGTCTCACTGTGCATGCCTCAGCTCCTGTGACGTCATGCGGTCATTGGCATGCATCAGCTCAGACATGCATTATTCGGCTCACTTGTGGCGCGGCGCGGCGCAAAAACTTTTCGCAGCGTGCTGGGGGCTACTGGGAATTCACCTGAGCTGCATCGATTAGCAGCCTTCCGAAAAGAGGGTTTATCTGGGGGCAACGTGGTGTTTGTCTCGCTGTCTGTCATGGACTTGACCTGCCGAAGTTGTGCCCTACTGTCGCCTCATGTAGCTTGAAGCCTTGTTCTACGCTGAACACAGTCTTACCGGCCGCACACACCGGTTCGCACTCGTGCTAATACGGCTGTCCGTTTTCTGCTTTGTCAGAATGAGCTGATCTCGTGAGGCTGCGACGTCGGGCCATGGAAATCTGGGCCTGTTCGGGTTCCTAAATCGTGCAATATGTGATCAATTAAAATGACTGGCAGGTGATCGTTTTAATGCATGTCCAGGGCACACGTGTGGCACGCCCTTTTGCATACAAAAGTTTCTAGTTCAGGGATCTGCATATATAACTTACCAGCGTCCTCCGTCGCGGAGACCTTCGGTTATGGCGGAAGTGACTCAGTTATGTGACACCAGTGACGCCTGCCAGTGTCACGTTACATAATTTTGCGGTTTAATTGCGCTCGAAAAACAGTGGTGCTTTAAACTACGAGCTACATCAGAATTCTCCAGATCTCTGATATTCGGACTTTCTGTTTCAGATCAAGGACCTTCCGGAAGATGAAATGTTCTCGTTTTCCTACAAGGTATTTGGTGCAAGACAATGGCGTGATTCCCAACGACTATTTGGTTTATGTTCTGGTCATATACTGTGTTGGTTCCATGCGAGATGTGGATTGCCTACAGCCAGTAGCTTACATTTGTGAATTGTGACATTGATTAGTTAGTGGTTAACGTGTATAGGGCGTTTTTCCGGTATGGGCCGCATTTCCATTTGCATGTATACCTTTCTAAAGAACACCCTCAGCGTGTGAACCGACCAACTTTACTCAAAATACCTAAGTATTGGGGCTGCCCGATGTTGTGGTGTATAAATTTTAACCCTCACCTTGGAGGGTATCATTGAAGCCCCCTCTGTGTTTTGCTCATTGCGCAGAAACTAGTAAGTCTACACATTCGAAAATTGAAGCAGCTGTCATGACATCGATTTATCAAAGTTACGGCAAACAAAAATGTCCCGAGTGTTCAAATCCCGCTTATTCGGTCACAGAACGCCGCATGGTATTGGGGGACCGGGCGCTACCGCAAGCTAAGGCGCTGTGACTCGTGAACGGTCATGATACGTTCGGTATTGACGCTGTTTGGCTGGCCAAAGAATCAAAGTACACAACAGTCTACGCCAGCTTAGGCAAGGAATCAAATGGTATCAGTGTTCTTGTCCTTCACCAGAACGCTCTGCAAAAGTATCACAGAACGATGCTGGGTGCCCATCCAATCCCAGCCGGTCCGTTTTCCAAATATGCTCATTGTGCACGATGCCATCCACGATGACACCTTGCATCCGGTTTGAACGGTGCAGTGTCGGATACTATGCTCGCGCGCACTATTAACTATTTGAAGAAACTGTTGTTTTTTGTGCCGGGTGCCGCCGCGTTGTCTGGCTCGCAGGCGCTGTCAGCCGGGCTGGACGTACAAAAGGCCCGATAGGTCATATTTTTGTTCAAAAATCATTTCCTTATCTCTCGGCGCGGGCAGTTCGTTTTATTCGCGGACAATGATTCACCTATTGTGAACATGAAATCTAATGCTATTGGCCGACAGAAAAAAAAATGGTAGAAAGGGCTCCCGGAACTACCCTACAAGGGTTACAACACGAAGGTGGCTTGAGCGGCGACCATTGCAAGGGTGAAGTGCAGTCCAAACTTTCGACAGGCAACCTCCTGCAAGGGTGGCATCACCACCGTGTGAACCAGGCCTCAGCTGAGCCGTCGGTCGCGATGTCAAGTCCGGTACTGGAGGTATCAGGTGCTGTACTGTGCCGCTGACAACTCTCCGGTGGTTTCAGTTTGACTTTCTGAAAGAGAAAGCACGTCTCTTGCTAAAGACGTCGACCATCGGTTCCTCTACCAACAAGTGGGCGTCCTTCGCGGAACTGATGAAGGCATACCAAAACAGCCTCGGCGAGCCGGCAGTAAGTGCCCTCCCCTCTCGCCGTGCTGCACGTGCTGTGAATTTCCCTCTACCGTAGGCTCCGTTAGCGTTGCGAGACCGAAGATATGGCCTATTGTCTTCTTCAGACGAAAACCACTGTAAGCCGACAGGCGGACACTTTCGTTGCAGTTTGGACTTGTTTTGCAGAATATAAGGCGAAATCGTTTTTGTTGGACCGGATCGCTTGTGCTGTTTTGTGACCATGCGTGTTCACACACGGCTTAATCGTAGATTTATGTGAAACCCGAAGTGTCATGCAATGGCAGCTGACACATTCCGGAAGATTCCGACGGCTCTTATTGTGTGATGTAACCCGATTGCTCCTCGAATCCTCGGTGTTCAAGGTCAGGAAAAATGCTGTCGGTGTTCGCGTGCAGCGTGACCGTTCGGTTGGCGTTGCACAGCGAATGAGGACTGATGTTGATTGTCATGACTAATGCTTGCAGCGACTCGGGAAGGCTACGAATATTTTCCCGAGCTGGGTGCATCATATTTTCCGTCAGCATAAAATGCTTTGCGCGTTGCCACTAAAATGCGCTGGAGTACTCATCACTGAATTTCAGTAGAATGGCACAATGTCGAGGAGAAAGTTGAAAAGTAATGACTTCAGTGTTTGAGCCTGAGGAAATATTTGCCACCAAAGGCCGCGACATCGGGTTTGACTGTCAGGAAGTCAAAGTTGCGACCAGGAAACCTTACAGAAGTAGTGTGCAGTGCTGTGTTGCCGCTCACGCATCGGGTGTGCACAGGGGGCGGGACACAGTATCCAGCCGTAAGGCGGACATCACCGCACTCGTCGCACCGCACGTCGTCACAAGCCACACGTCGCACATCACACGTCACACGTCACACGTCACATGTCACTACGCCACTACGCCGCACGCCACACGCCACACACCACACCCACACGCCACACACCACACACCACACACCACACGCCACTCGTCGCACGCCACACGTCACGCGTCCAGTTTGTTTCACGACGCTCGATTTCGGAACGCGGTGAGCAGCGCATACTGAAATAGGTGTGGCACCTCGCCGCCTCGCAGTGACCCTTTGTGTCCCTGCAGGCGATGCAGTTCTGGTCGACGGACCGCTGGTTCGGTCTGCAGCGCGTGCAGGGCGTCAATCCGGTGATGATAACGCTCTGCGACGCCATCCCTGACAAGTGAGTCTGTCGCGTCTTATCGGCAGTGTGACTGAGGTCAAGGCGGGGTGTGAACCCTGCGACGTGTTAGCGATACGTAGGTTCAGGATTCATCTCCTTTAGGTCGTGCTTGCCGATGGGTACCTTCTCACTGTGGAGCAGAGAAGCAAAGTATCGGTGAACAAATACGACTGCAGCCACCTCTTGAAGAATCTGGCATCGCACGGCTCTCCCGCATATCTACCGTCTGCCAGAATTCGGATCGAGGTCTGCTCTGTCCTTTAATGGGCTCTTTCGTCACTCACTTTCACAAAGGAAAATAAACCAACGACCGGAAATTTCACCACCAGGAAAACAAACCGAAGACAGAACAAAAGAGTTCAAAGTAGCCCCAATGTGCATCTGTCTACTCCTACTATTGTCCATGCGTGTACGCCTATAGCTTAATGCATCCATTGATGTGCTTGCATTATCTACCCACTCACGTCCACGATGACCAGCTGCGTGTTTCTATCGGCACTTCGTGAGGAGCTGATTCCCATATGGGATTAACACTAAGCCCTCCCCGCCTTGCTCAAGCACAGGTTCCCAGTTCACCCCTGAGTCTTCCCCGTATCGACCCATTTTACCCATTCTTACTTCCATCAGTTGCAGTGCATAGGTAGGCCGTGGCCACACCAATTATTCCAGAGTTCACATGTGGGTCGTACCCACTTCCATTTTTCCCATTGTACATTTGGACCGTACCCATGCCCACCTGGGTGGTGCATAGGTTGGTCTTACCCATGCCCACCGCCCACTTGCCACAGTACATCCTTAAACCGTACCCAGGCGCACCCGCCGCAATGCATCTGTAGGTCGCACCCCTCACCCCCCCCTCCCCCCTCACCCCCCCCCCCTCACCCCTCACCCCCCCCCCCTCCCCCCTCACCCCCCCCCGAGGCAATGTATCTGTGGGTCGTAGCTACACCTGTCCGTCTTACTCCAGCTCCTTGCGTCGACCGAAACTGACTCCACGGCTCTGCGAAAGCGCATATCTGTCCCAAGGTCATAAACAAGAAGGTTCTGGCGATAAGCGATTGGCTCGCATGTGTGTAGTCACCTCTCCCTCTCTCCCTCTTCCCCTCTCTCTTTCTCTCCCTTCCTCGCTCCCTTCCTCCCTCCGTCGCTTTCTCTCCCTCCCTCCGTCGCTTTCTCTCCTCTCTCTCTCTCTCTCTCTCTCTCTCTCTCTCTCTCTCTCTCTCTCTCTCTCTCTCTCTCTCTCTCTCTCTCTCTCTCCTCTCTCTCTCTCTCTCTCTCTCTCTCTCTCTCCTCGTCTCTCTCTCTCTCTCTCTCTCTCTCTCTCTCTCTCTCTCTCTCTCTCTCTCCTCTCTCTCTCTCTCCTCTCTCTCTCTCTCTCTCTCTCTCTCTCTCTCTCTCTCTCCTCTCCTCATTTCACGCCTAGCTCACCTTAATGGTTGCACGTAAAACTGAGCGCTGCCCTTGGCGTCTGGCGATGACCTCGCGGTGTGCGCCCGAAATAGCTTCTAGCTTAGTCGAATGACCGTGCGCTTTTGTTCTAGTGTTTAATGCTCGTAAAAGGTTATGATGGGGCAGACGCTGAAGGTTTGCCACGCAATGTTCCAACGACGTTCCACGTCTGAAGTGAATGCTTAGCACATGGTATTTGGCAACCAAGGTGTCGCTCAGTACAGCTTCGGTGCTGTGTATATCGCTTTAATAGGCTCTCGCGGAGCAAAAATGGTGTAAAGATAGCGATGGACCTCTGCAATAGTACTAGACTTGGAAACTAGAGGATTCAATTGATACCTGGGGATATGTTCTTTGCATTACCCTCATCTGGATGCTTTATTTAAAACACGAGCGCGATGTTCGAGTCGAAGAGTTTGGTAGCTTCGCTCCCCTCGCTCCCGCGTGTTACTAGATGCGAGAGTAATGAGCCGTCGACTTAAAACACTGTCCGCTGCTTTGGAACAAGTATGTTGTCGCCCAGCCATGCTAGTAGATGTTGGAAGCTCGTATAGACTGGCCGTAGAGGCATCATTTCAGCACTGTGAGTTTCAATCGCTCCATGTGGGTGCCGTTGTAGTTAGGTCAAATCAACGAATATTACATGTAAAGCAGAGTTGATTTGTTGTCGTGTGGATGCGAAAGCTCTTTCTGGCTCAGCGCTGGTGATGGAAATGTTCTTTGCGACCGTCAAGTGCGTTAGACTTGGCAATACATGCTGATGTCTAGCGGCTGCCATCTCTCTTCTATTCTCTCTTTATCCTGCGTCCTTGCGACGCCCCGTGTGTTGGGGGCAGGCGACATGTGTCAGCCACGAGTGGGCTTAAGTGGCCGCTGGTCGGGCCCGTCTGGACACGGAGCTTGTATACCGTGTAGGGGTACGTGTGAGGGCTAAGTCTGGGCGAGTGGACCGCCATGTGCATGACGTTTTGCCTTAATATTCTCCCCTCTCCTTTATGTCATAGCCATAAATTTTCACTTCTGACCCAAATGGCTCGTATTCATATCAAAACAAGTTATTGGCTGTCATTTCGTGATGTACGCCATCAGGATGGGCGTGGATGAGGCCATGCTGAAGCCCTTCCTGGAGGACCTCACGCTGGACGAAGCGCTGCGGAGCAACAAAATATTCATCGTGGATCTGCACATGCTGGAAGGCATTGAGCCTGTCGAGAATACACAGGCGAGTGACCCGACCTTTGATGGGCCTCAGCCTGGACGTGGCCCGGCTCTGTATAAATGCTAAGTGATATTTTACGGCTTGTCCTGATGGAATATGGACGTTGGAATTGAATCCATCACGTGTTATCATGCTCCTGATTAGATATAGCTCCTTTCGCTAAGGGCAATGTTTGCGATGTGTGCACTGTCTATTTCCTAACGCAAGCAATGTCTTCTTACTCAGAAATGCCATAGCATGCTGGTTCTTTGGAATGCTGCTTTTATGAGATATCTCGTCACAGCGGTAGTACTTAGATTGAGTGATCATGGTATGACTTAAGCATAGGCTGAAACCCGACATCAGATGGGTGCCACTCCGTACGCTATGTTGTGAATGGTTTCCGTTTTCAGCTGTGCTCTCCCATTGCTCTCTTCTACCTGAACAAGAGTGACGAGCTGATGCCTCTGGCCATTCAGCTGTTCCAGAACAAAGGACCTGACAACCCGGTACGTGAATCTCGATGCGGAAGCGACCGCTGCCCGCGCCTGAACTCTCGCTAGAAGTATTTTTTAATGCATTTTCAACTTGAGTGACTCGGCCGTGCCAGGCCCGTTTGTAACGCCTCATAGACAACAAAATATTTGCAACCACTGACTGCAGGCTCATACAAATTTGAGTACACAAAGGGAAATTCGTAAAAATTGTGCTGTATAAATTGTAAGCGTTTGCCTGCACTCTTCGTTATGACGTAGGTTTTCCCTCAGCATTGCATTATCACGACGATTTTACCTTCCTCTTCAAATAACATGGGATAGGAAAGAAATTTCCAACGATGAAAAAAACTGAGGAGCGTGGGCCGAAACCAATCCGAGGTATCGACACCAGACGTTGCAGCGTCACGAGACCAGTGCGTTTCGACAGAATAAGGAAAGATCAATCTTCCCGGAAAAGATGTGGGTTCTGTTGGCAGTTGCTCACCCGCGCCTGAGCGCAGGCTGTACAGCCGCCCGTTTTGGGACTCTTGAATAATAGCGTAAAATCTCAGCAACAATGGTAGAACAGTATGTGAAAATGAGCGGACCGGCTAAAATTTAGCACTGAATCTCAAACTAATCAACTGATGGGCGCCCGGGAAATCGACCGGAAAGCAACCAGTGTCACGTTTGCCGGAAGCTGTCTGGATAAGAATACGTAATGGAATATATTTAGCCAGACGGGGTCCCGAAAACTATTCGAGCATTTAGCCTTTTTGCAACCGATGTCCACGCAGAATTTTTGCGATTTTCTTTTGTAATCCCTTCGCGGCAAATCGAAACGCGGCAAGCATGTGCAGATTCGTAACTTTTTTCGATCAAAGTTTCAAGCCTGGCAAGACTCACTGGCAGCCAACTTTCGAAAGACCTTTGCAGTGAACTTGGGAGTGAGCACTATATCAGTGCAACTCCGTTTGTTAAATTCTCATGGAACAGAGACTTTCCAATATGTTGATCAAATTATTGGTAAGGGTTTCAAAGGATGTCTGCTGTCTTCATGATCATAATTTTGGGCATCATTTGAATTATCCGCAAGATGGCGACGGACAAATCAAATTTGTAATTGTCTTGCTCCTGCCGGTTCGCGCAAGCTTTGTGCTGGCATGATTTATTTTGGAAATAGTGACTGTTTGGCGGAAGCCGGTACCTGCTGACTGGGCTGTCTCTGTGAACGTACCTTCTCAAGGTGGTCTTCCTCTATCCCGGCAAAATATATCACATGCTCATTTTTCCTAACCAAGGAATGCCCGTTTGTTGCGAAATGTTCAACGTTTCTTAGCAATGCTCTATTGGTCCCTGGCCAAAATCTACGTCAGGCACTGACAGTCATTATAACTTCATGCTCATGCGTTTGGGCTGATAGATAGGCACGCACTCAGGTTGAAACGAGCATATACAACGGTAAATGGGTTCAAACGCTTGGATAATTATAAGATTCACGCAGATGATAACTTCCAATCGCGTTTTGGCATATGTCCAGTTTTGCTCTGGACGACCCACCCATGCGTCCAGCTCTAGCACTAGTAGAGATGCTTGATGCACGGCACCAAATCACTTTCTGACTTATTCAGGGGCTTTGGCCCACTGCATGACCTAACTTGACTTTGCAATTTAGATCGATCAATGGGCTGAAACCTCCGAACATGTCAGAAAATTTGACAAAACACCGCGCGAATTGCACACACATCCTTGACTTTGCCAGAGACAAGCCAGCATGCCGTATTGATTTTGGTCCAAAATCGAATCATGCCATAATCAACGCTCTAACCTTGCTACTACACTGATTGGTACACATGACTGTCATAAATGAGCTCTGCGTCTTCCGTTGACATGGCTGTCACTCTACCCTGCATGCACTATATTTTTTACAGAAATATTGTCTCGTGCCTCTTGAATCCTTAATGCCACTGCAATCTTCGACTTTTTAACGTATTCTCAGTCTTGAGAAATCCTTCTCTTTCCGTGTTGTTTCGGTTAAAGTCCTAGTTCGACCACTTGCGCACATGACGAAAGATATCCAGTTTCGTGTGTGTCTGTGTCAGCTGCCTGGGAGCAAACGTTGACTGTCTTAGTTTACGCTATTGTCATGCAGATGAACACAGCGCAAAAGATATGCTGGTCATGGCGTGCTTTTTGTTATCAGCGCCCAGGAAATGCGTATGAACGCAAATGTCGAGGTACACGCTTATAAGACAACTGATATGCAAGTGGCTAACAAATCTGGACTGCTGTGGAACAGATCCTACCCAATCACCAGTGTGCCACTGTCGTGGAATAGATCCAACCAAATCACCACTGTGCCAGAGTGCCAGTCATTTTGCCATCCATGCCATGCCATGAGCAATACCTTCTACATCCATGCCACGTCGGTGTACGAGAACATAAACCATTTAGTGTTCGCTACTGGGACCTGGGAATGGGAACGAGGGAAGTGGAATACTGAGAATGAGCAGGTCTGCGGGTAAAAGGATATGTATCAGCACGTGTGTGCTCGTCTGCAACACGATAAGTGAGTAACATTCCTGGTCTTAAAGTGCTGAACCTTTATGATGTTATGAAAGGGGTCGTCTTCTGAGCGGTGTCTGCATGAATTACATCGCTATACCATTGCTCTGCTCCGCCTGTACGCTCGCGTGATGGTTTGGCCCCTTCGCCCTTTGACAGGTGTTCCTGCCCAGCGACCCGCCGAACCTCTGGCTGCTGGCCAAGATGTTCTACAACAACGCCGAGGCGCAGCAGCACCAGTCGTGCACCCACCTGGGCTTCACGCACCTGCTGATGGAGGGGGTCGTCATCTGCACGCACCGCAACCTGTCGCCGTCGCACCCCGTCTTTCGTCTGGTGGCGCCGCACTTCCTCTACCTGATCGCCATCAACAGCCGGGGGCTGGAGAAGCTCATCTCGCCCGGAGGCTGGGTGGACAAGGGCATGACAGTCGGTGTCAACGGCATGTTCGACCTCATCAGACGAGGGTGAGCGACAGGGTGGGCACAGGTCGTGAGTTTTGAGTTGTGCGGTGATTTCTGGTAGTGGTGGTGACACGGTGGCCGCGTTGAGGCGTTGACGTGTGATTACGCTTCGGAACCTTAGACTGTTTTTGTGATGAAGTCTCCTATGAAGCCATGAACTGGTGATGATTGCAGTGCTTCCCTATCAATACGTGTTCGCCTATCCGACAATTAGACATACTACTTCCTTCACTCCCACTGCTTCCGCTACTCCCTTCAAGCATGATTCAGGTGTACCATGGGCTTTTCATCCGCATGGCTGTGTGAAGACACTGATTTTTGTTATCCCTAGTTGTCATGCATCCCAACATTCCTTGTTACGTTTTACTTCCGTAGCCCAACTGCTCTTCCAGTAGCCAGATGCGTATCGTACCACGCCACATGTAACAGGCCTCGGCTCTCTTGCTCTCGCCCGGCCGCACGGCACTCTCCTCGAAATGAAAACTGACCTGATGAGCACACAGCCACCCTTGTGGATCTTACCATGTTCGGTCGCATGTTGTTCTGTCCTGTCACCGTGGTACCCGTCTCAGGCAAAGCACGCGGCGCGTGGACACGCTGTGTGTCGCACCACATCAGGTGCTGCCCTGTTCACTTTCCTTGTCACTTTGTACACTGCAGATAAAGACGTGGCAGACGGAAACCCTGTGTGTCGTACCACACCAGGTGCTGTTTTGTTCTCTCCTGAACCGTTGTACTCCCCCAGGATAAAGACGTGGAGAATGGACACGCTGGGCATCGTGCCAAAACAGGTGGCCTCCCGTGGCGTGCTTGACCCGCGCCGTGCTGCCCTACTACCCGTACCGGGACGACGCCTGCGCCCTCTACGCGGCGCTGGAGCGCTACGTGCGCGCCGTGGTCAGCATGGTGTACAGCAGCCCGGAGCGTCTGAAGGACGACTGGGAGCTGCAGCAGTGGCGGCGTGAGCTGACTCGACCCCGGGACAAGGGCGGCGTCGGCCTGCTCGGCGTGCCCGGCGACGACGAGACAGGTGCGGCCGCCTACGCCGCCGCTGCGCTGAGTCTGCCGTCGACCTGATTTACACACGTCCTTCTATGCTTTGGGTCATAATCAGCATGTATAGTTCAGTCTCATCATCCCTGCTAAGCGTGTTCTAACGGTGTTTTGACACGCATTTGTCCAGCCTCGATTACTTCGGTGAGTTCCTGGCATTGACCAGCGGCCCCACGTTGCGCGTCCGCCGTGCTCGGTGCCAGCCGTGCTCATGCGTGTTCTGTGTTGTGTTCCCAGGCTTCACCGACGTCTCGCAGGTGGTGGACGTCGTCACCTGCGTGGTCGCGGCTTGCAGTCTGGGCCACGCGGCCGCCAACTTTGCCCAGTACGAGGAATACGGCTTCGTGCCCAACTACCCGGGCATCCTGTACGGAAATGCGCCGAACTCCAAGGAGGCGCCGGAGCCGACGGAGGACGACCTGATGTCGTACTTGCCGAACCGAGTCACCTCCCGCGACATCATGGTCATTACCAAGCTGCTCAGCTACCGTGGCACACAAAGTCTGGGCGACTTCGAGGTGCGCTACATGTACGACCCGGTGGGCTCCGAGGCGGCGGAGACGCTGCGGGCCGAGCTGCGCGCGCTCAGTGAGACCATCGCCGCCCGTAACGCCACGGCCGAGTACCCCTACCCGTGGCTCGATCCGGCGTTCGTGCCCAACTCGATCAGCGTGTAGGCGTGGGCTTCGGTTCTCTGCCGGGATTTGGGCAGGCACGGGTGCTCTGTCAAGATATCGCCTGGCTTCGGGCACTCCGTCGGTATGTAGACAAACCTCGTATAGTGCGTCAAGGTGTGAACACGATGCTTCCGAGGGCATACCGGCGCCAGGCGTGCACGCTGATGTACTGTGGCCCTCTGCACTGAGCGGGGTTGTGATCCGTCATGGTGTGGGTATGAATTTCCTTGGAGTCCAGGTATCCCTGCATTCCCCCGTAAAACTCGCCTTTTCCATCAGGAAGAGGCCGAGATGCGGCCGCGCGCTGTTGATGATATTCTATGAAGCGACGCTAGATCAGTGCATGGGCCAGGGACGAAGCCTTGGAGTGAGGTGTTCCATCTTGTCGTGATAAGAAGTGGTGGCGCTTCACGTACATGGGCTTCACTTTGTATCACCTTCCTCAGCTTTGGAAGACTCGCAGCCTGAGTAATTTGTCGGCTAGGTAACGTTATCGAGTAATGTGCACCTGTGTCTGTTTATATTTCCCCACTCAGCTTATCCACACAAAGTCGGCTGTCAACAGGTCCCTCGTATTTAACGCAAGCCGAATGACATGCGGAAAAATGTTGGAAGCGTGTTAGATATGATTGAGTTGATTGGCTAGAGCTAACCTGACGGGGTCGCGGTAGAGCATGCTGCCGGCCTCTGTTTGTCAGCTAGGAAGGCGCCAGCCTGGACACTGTCGCTGGTCTGATATAAAAAATACATTTTGACCTCCTTGCTATATTTGCTTATGCGGATTCTGTCTATGGGGTAGGGCGCAAAATGACTTTAATAGTCGGCTCGCCCTAAAACGTCAAACAACAAACAAACAAACAAACACGCCTACGGCGGACGACCTCTTGCCTTCGAACGGTGTGAAAACCGGCCACTGCCAATGCTGTGTGGTAGCGCACGTAGTACGCAGCAGCAGAACTATGACTTTAATCTGTTAGCAATGTGTGCGGTGGTCGAACGAGGCTCTAACAGCAAGCCACAAAATTGCAACCTGCCAGATGTCGCCGGGTCGAGAGTCAAAGCCGGTACGTATCCCGGCAACGGAGTGTTACACCTAAACAGGATCAACACATTTCGACTAGGAAAAGAAACGGGAGGCACCCAGACAAAACCCAGGTCGGCACGCGCAGCTGCGCTCGTGAGGAAGCAGAAGATTTGACGGTTTTGGAACGTTTTTGGGGATTTATATCAGATCTCGACGTCCCGGGCAAGCCATGTCGTTGTTTCCGGGGTTGGTGCGAGGCGCGGACGCCGCCGCCCGGCTGCCGCTGATGTTCTGCGTCGCCGGCTGCTGCTGCCACTCCTCCTCACAACAACAGACTATGTCAGGAGAAGCCCACTGGTCAGCATCGAGCCGAATGATGTCAAGCGCCCGACTCTGCACGCAAAGACTCCGCTACACCGTCATCGGCATACACGTGGGAGCCACAGAGCTATGAAGAGGCTGGTGACAGAGGTACTGGCGAGACGGTAGGTCCGGTCAGGCACCACGAACGGCTGGCTCCCCAAGCATGGCTGTTCGCCCTTGACCAGGGTGTCCCACCTCCACTGTTTAGGTGTTGATAATATTGAAACAGGACAAAATGGACCTAGATGCAATGAGAAGAATGCAACTTCTGAAGCTCATGGTACACACGTCCAAACTGGCTGAGATCCTGTGTTGGCAGCGAATTACATTGGCAACAGCCCGCTGGATATGAACCCTGGGAGCTTCGCTCGTCCTTAACTAAAACACACATACTTCTTGCGTTCGGCGCCCCACCACACTCATCGCAAGCACGCACACCCGCCAGCGCCGCATCGCCTCACTTATTCTTGGCTAGTACAAGGGTATGCCTCCCCCATTCCTCCCTCTTACTGTCTTGCCATTCTAACTGTCACGTCCTCGCGAATTCTCGTTGAGTTGAACTGAATTATTTTTAATGCATTTTAGGCATTTGATGCAGCTGCAGTTATGCCCTATTTAAAAAGCATCAGGTCCATTCGTCACCAGCTTGCCACCGACACGAACACTTGACCGGGCTTTGGGTGCACCTTTGGGACCGGTGTGGACGACGACTTGTCCTATCCTTAAACCTAACCGTAACGCTATTTCTTCTACAAATAATTATACGAAATTGGTGCTGCGCAGCAAAACTTATCCTTCAGAAACTTATATCCGTCTTTACTTTTACAGCTAAAATGCATGCAGTCATTACTTTATGCACGATTTTTTCTACTGCATGAGCTTCTACTGCAGCAGAAGTAATGACGCGTGTAAAAAATGTCGAAGCACTCCTGTCGGTAGGTGCTGTTGCCGTGGCACTAATGCTGTGACCTCCCGCCTCCACTCCCAACGATATAATAAACTGCAGTACTGCTCTTATACGTTTCCTCGCACAGTCGCACCGCCATTTTTGTTTATTCAACCATGCCGGCGGTCGCGTTCGTTGAGGAGACCCTCCGATTGTACATATTAAGGAGACCCCTCACCTTTCCCCGACAGAGGGCTTAGCAAGCAGAAGAATAGCTGGCCCATCGCCTCTCCCGGTCAGAGGCCGGAGGGTCTTTCCGTTCCAGTCCGAGGGACGGTAGCCGGTAGGTCCGAGGGACTTACCGGCTGCTATTCGAGCGACGTGGCGACAAGAGACTCTAGTCGATGCGGCAGCTCTCAGACCGCTATATCATGTATCGATCCCTGTTTAACATTGTTACATAGAGCAGGAGGCCCCTGGACGGAGCAACTGGCTACGGATCGGTGCAAGGCCTCCACTGACGCTAAATGATCCCTTTCTCGTATAAGGGTTCGAAAATGGGCCCAGGGACTACAGGGCCCAGATGAGCTTGTTGGACCCTACCCGAACCGAGACGGAGGAGCCCACGTTCGCTGCTGGGGTCCCGATGACACCATTGTGTAGTCGGTGTACCGTTTGCATGTCTAGTTTGATTTAGTGTTCGCTTCTCGTTTGTTGAGTCACTTAGTTTGCTATCATCGTGAGGTCTAATTTAGTGTTAGCCAATCCATGCTACTTTCGTATTCATTTTGTATTGGTGATCTTAGTCTCTGTTCTGTCTGTTTCCGCCCTGTTTAGTTCTAGGTCTGGTCGGTCCATTTCCGAGGTTTCGTTGTTTTCCCTGTCAGCGTCTACGAGGAGTTGAGGCACGGTGTTGGCGATGGGCGGTCATGGAATATAGTACACCTGAAACTCGGTGTCTTCGACGTGGGGGCCGTCTTTAATTGTATCATTGTAGTTCCTTATCACATTTCATTTCATTGTAAGAGAGATCAAGGCGAGAAGCTCTCGGACGTGCACGGGCCTCGGTCTTGTCACTGCTTAGGAAATGACCCCTAGGCTGACACCGAGCCGACTGATCGCCATTGGTGATCTCTGACCGATAAAAGGGCTCTCACCGTTCGAGTGGCCCGCGATCACCGCAAGAGGCCTTCATGCTAAAATGCAAGGACCCCTTGTCCGCAGGACCGGAGTTTCTAAAGAAGACCTCTGGCTATTCCTTCTTTAGCTCGAGTCTTCCTATCAGGCCCTTCACCGCCGATCTGGAGGCCGTCGACCTTGTGGCCCCGGCACACTACAGGATAGGGCCACGTGGACTCCGTACTCCCACACCTATCCGCACCTCTGGCACTTTGGAAGCTCTACAGGCAAAGCGCCAGCAATACGTGTGACCGTTTTTTTAGTCACCACAGGGAGTAAACCAATTTATTTTCCTCTTAAAATTCACAGGATAGATCGGATAATAACAAAAGTTGAAATAAATATCATGCGCTGCTGAAGAACTCGAGATCCAGGCACCGGACGTGGGATTCAGACATCACCAAGCCGCCAATCCAGATCTGACGATGCTTTTTCATTATTGCAGCTCGGCTTCACAAATTTGAGTACCCGACTTGGCTCCTGCTGCTTGAAGTTCATTAACACTACGGCTACAGTGTAGTTTGGAATTTTTGGATGCCCAAGTCGGTTAATATCATAGCCAGCTGTTCGCCACCCTCCGGAAGCGTATGCTCGTCGCATGTAGCTGTGCACCTGCCAACACCAGAACATTCCATCGGAAAAATCGTGTTTCTTCGTGTCACCGACGCTGCCGCTGGAATGCTCACAGCTATCTCATAACAAAATGAGCCTTAGCGTGTGCGTGTTAGAGAACAGTTGAGATTATAAAACCCTGGATAGATTAGATCTTCCGTAATATTCATTTTCATGTGAAATTTACTATTAGAAACATGCAGGTGGCTGCAAAAAGCGAAGTGAGTGAATCAAAGAGAAATGCAAGTTAGGGTAGCGCTAGGTTATCTTCAGCACGATTTTGCCTTATCTCCAAAAGTACAGCTAGATCCGCCAATGCATGGATTATTGACTTTTTAGCGCCCCAAGTGTGAGCGTGCGGTTTTTCCTAATCTTACATGTTTCGCTCTGTATGCAAATTGACTCAGATCTGGCGTAATATACACAGGGGCACATTTTCAGTGAATCAGCTCGTGAGTCGATACACGCGCTCCCATTTCTACGCGAACGTATCGGGTTACCAGTTCCTCGGTTGCCAGTTCAGTCGGCCCGAAGCCAATCTGTCGTTGGACGGCATCCCTGTTTTGCAGAGAATGACACATCAAAGTCATATGCGACAGGAGGCGGGGTCGCTCTCAATCAGTAGCGCGTTTAAATCTAACCTCTGCACTAAAAACCAACCGGCATGATATTCCTACAGCACAATCAGTGGCATAAGCGCTGTCACCGTGCAGAAGTGCTTGCTGTCATGATAGCGCGGCTGTGCTGCCACCCCTGCCGCCACCCAAGTGCTGGGACATTGTCAGACGCTGCTGCCAACAGCCAACGATGTTTGTTACTGGGTGACTTGAAGCCCGAGAGACGATGACGTGACGGTAGCTTTGTCCGAACAAAAGGCATCGCGTGAGTGTCGCACTAGCACATGTGTCACCAGTTAAACCATGAAGAAAATCAACGCGCAAAGTCGTTGGCTGCATGACTAGACTTTTTAGCCTTTGACCCTGCAAAAACGGACGTCAGCAATACGCACCGCGCACTTGCAGGGCATCTGGGGAGCTTTTGTCGCCGACAGTATAAAAGACTTGTTCCGGGTGCGTGTCGGCATGTCTTCATCGGTCACACGCAGGGCAACATGCGTGCTCTTACACTGTGTCTTCTGCTGGTGGTGCTGACGGTGACGGCTGGCCGTCCCCAAAGGCCACGTCCCCCAGGCCCCCGTCCTCCTCCTGGACCGCCGCCGCCGTCCGGCTCCTCTGGATCCTCCGACTCAATGGGCCCTCCCCCCGGACCCCCGGGACCATCGGAGTCCGACTCATCCGACTCGATGGGTTCTCCTCCCGGACCCCCGGGACCACCGGAGTCCGACTCATCCGACTCGATGGGTCCTCCTCCCGGACCTCCGGGACCACCACCGCCCGGCTCCTCCGGCTCCATGGGCCCTCCTCCCGGACCCCCGGGACACCCGGAGTCCGACTCATCCGACTCGATGGGTCCTCCTCCCGGACCTCCGGGACCGCCACCGCCCGGCTCCTCCGGCTCCGATGGGTCCTCCTCCCGGACCTCCGGGACCACCGGAGTCCGACTCATCCGACTCGATGGGTCCTCCTCCCTGGACCTCCGGGACCACCACCGCCCGGCTCCTCCGGCTCCATGGGCCCTCCTCCCGGACCCCCGGGACCCCCGGAGTCCGACTCATCCGGCTCGATGGGTCCTCCTCCCGGACCCCCAGGACCGCCACCGCCCGGCTCTTCCGGCTCGATGGGTCCTCCTCCCGGACCCCCGGGACCTCCACCGCCCGGCTCCTCTGGCTCCATGTAAACCCGCCCAACAGGTCCTCTCGGCCGAGTTAGACACCAGCGTCCTCACTTCTAGAGTTTCGGCCCAAGTCAGGACGCGCCAGTTTCCTCGATGACGACAGTTAACGCCCTGGACGTCTGTATTTCCTCTTCTCTACGGTGCGACTCATGGGAGGCAATCCGGTCGGCACTCCACTGCACAGGATGCACCAGCCGCAGCCAGCTTGCCCGCCTTCGTTGGCGTGGACCCATCTTTCATCACCCCTTAAACATCAGCGACACAGTCAACACCACCGTCTGGCGAAGGTGCAAGTGTCTCAGCTCTAAAGGAAGCATCGGTTGCAACCAACGGCTAAATCCGTGAGTTGTAGCACACGGAAACCCCAAAATAGACGATGGTTCGCTGGGTTGGTAACACAGCGCCTTTGGAACTTCCCCAGGCTGCAATCAATTGCAGCGAATGGTGTCGATGGTGTCAATGGTGTCAATGGCAGCGAATGGTGTGCGGGATTTTTGACGACCGCAGCGGCTGGGAAAGAAGCACGCCTTCGCATCTTCCATCTGGTGAACGGTGTCATATGAATAAACTTCCGACTTGCATGAATGAGAAGGGTTTGTCAAGTGCGCGGACTGGGAATGCAGAACTGCCGTCGGGGATCAGAAGAACGCGTATCTGATGGTCACCGAGAACAGGGCATCCACAGGGTGGCCATACGATCTGAGCAGCATGCATCAGGACGGTAGTGCACGCTGGGGCATCACACGCCCCGGTGATCCGTAGGGAAAGAAGAACATCAGACGGCCCATGTGCAACAGTGCGGCTGCACGAAGGTGACGGTCTGGACTCGCAATTTTCGGACGCTTTCTGAGTGACGGTGGTTGACGGCGAAAAGGAAAAGCAGCACGGAAAGCTCATTTCTTACTTGTGTGAATCTGGGGTTGATTCTTGAACTTAGTAGGAGCTGCAACAAAATTAACAAGGATATACATCAGGCGCATACATGCAGGTTACGGTCATGCGTCGGGGGCGCCATATGGGTTATTAGATGAGCCCTTCAGTATTTCGGGATACACAAATTCTTGTTCGGCTTAATTTAAGGCATCGACGAATCTTTTCAGACTTTAGGGATATCACTAAGTCCCAGGCCCGCCTCTTCGTGGGTTGAGGTGTGTTTCCGTCTTATTTACCCTCAGGTGTCGATGCAAACCCCCTAGCGTTTTTTTTTTCGTTGAAAATATCTCTCCAGCATGTTGTGCAATCGCGCCCAAGGTTACAGCGGCCCTATGAGGCATCTATTGCACGTGTTTTGGCACTACAAGCTTGTTGCTATCCCGTTGTGGCATCGGAGCAGCGGTGCTTTTTCAACACTACACGGCTTCTGCCGCTTGGCCGGGCGGCGGCGTTAACCGACGCTAGCATGAAACGTTCGTATCGGGCTGGCATTGCTACATTAACGGAGACAGATATCATAAATGTACGTGCAAAACACATAATGATCAGCATCGTTGTACTAAAATTGAGCAAGAAACACGACTGTTTATGTTTTGTGCCACCACAAGGCATGGTCTCGTTTGTATAATGTAAGCTAAAAGGTTGCGATTTTCTGGAAAATTCGGCCTTCGACCTGACATAGTCGGGCCAATAATTATACTAGCAACATAAAACTAGTATCAGTCACGAGATCTGGTTGATGCTAGTCCAGTGACGTTTTCCGCTAAGCTTTGTTTTCATTTGTTTGGAAACATCAGAAGGGTCGTATCAGCCTCCCCCTCCCCCATCAGTCCGCGTTATGGAAAACGGCGAATCATGACGAGAGTTAAGGTCGGAACTATATACTTTCAGACCTATTCTTGGACCACATACATCCTCTCTTACCTCTTGGACAAGTCCTATGTGTGTTTGGGACGTAATTTTGTTTTGTTTTTTAGGCGTGCTAGACTTGGTCTTGGGATATCTTTTGGGTGTCAGCGGCGGTCATTGAGCACACTGTTTCGCTGTCACAGGACCTCATTTCCTTTATCTAGTCAATAGCTACGTCCTTGAAGTCAACAGGCCTCTTGCGATGCGGACACAATCAACGGAAACTAACAACCACAACCAACGGCAGCCAATAAAGACAACGAACGGCAGCCTAGAGCCTTGCGCTGAGCCCAGTCCATAATCGCATGGCGGGCATTTGAAGCCGCCCGTCTACAGTGGCACGATTTAAAACGCCGCGGAGCAAACTGATAACTTCCGTCGCAAGGTACTGAGGCCAGCCATGATTCTTACGACAGTAATTTGGTATTTCATGCTGTTTAGTATGTGAAGTGAAGTCTTGGCTTAGCATTCTGTGAAGAGCAATGATCTGAGGGGCTTTGGAAAAGCACTGTGACAGCGTTAGTAGGCGACGTCGGCACTGATAAAGTACAAGTTTTAGTATTTCTGTATCACCTGCTGAAAACTATCCTGATTTAAGGTGCTAAGTTTTGGAGAATTTTGTACCTCAATTTGCTCACACAGCAAAACGTCAATGCTTCGGCATGTGCTCTGCACAAGCTCGCGCTGCGAGTGTTATCGAGTGCAGGCAAATACCAAGCTTCGAGTTTAGTCCAACCGGGATGAACCGTTGTAATTTGTTCAATTTTCGCAATTTTGTCACCAAATAGCTCACAGAAGTATCACGTTTGCTACTGACCATATCCTGTAAATCGATAGCTTTTTTACTGGTATCCGTGGCACAAAATAATTCCTAATGATGGCCAGTGCCAGTGCCTGAAATGGGCCAGGACGATCTGATGCATCGCATCTGATGTAATTTTTCACTTCCCTACGGATCGACCAGCAACGGCCATGGAGCGAAAAACGAATATTTTCCTGGACGAACGGCAAACTGCTGGCACCTGAATGCCCCGGGGCGCACCCGCTATAGCTAGCAAAGAGACGCGCCGAAAGGAGGCGGCCACCCGCCAACATTCTTATACAACCGGCAGGCTGTTTTGATTGCTTAGCATTGTAATACTCCAGCGACCCCTGAGCACCAAAAGTGCCTGAGCATAGCAGTCCGGAATCGTTACACCGTGGCATTGAAATGCCGCCCAATGGAGGCCATACCGAGGAACATCGATTATATACCGCTACTCAGCCCCGCCTACGCGCTGATCGCTGTCATTGGCCACCAGGCAGCGGCCGCCAGCCAGACTGACGACAGGCGGTCTCCAGCAGCGGGGCAGGGCAGCCCAGACGGTAGCCGCGTTCCACTAGTGTGCGGTGCTCTGCTCGCAGTCGGCTCTATCAGGTGGGCCTCGGCGCTCGGTGACGGACGGGGTAGCAGGCTTAGTCTTCTTTGTTTTAGACTCCGAATGCAGCGGGTGTGTTCCCTGCTATAGTCCTCGGCTCCGAGCGCACATGCGTAGGTTTGACGCGTCACCCAGAGCACGGCACAGTGACGCCGCCTGCGTCGCGCTGACTGGATGTAGGTGTGATGACAGTGATGACAGACAGATGACAGATGACAGACAGTTCTCGACAGTGAGAAAGCCGACACTGATGTCATACGGGACCAGATAACACTAGATAAGCAAAATCAGATAAGCCGCCCGATGAGCCGTAACAGCCTTAAAGTAAGGTTAGAGTCATCCTGATCTGCGTAACGCATACGTCGCTGTCCACAGGCTTCTACGAGCATCCTGAGGCATGGCGGGTATCGCTACAGTGCAATCTCTTCCCGAGGAGACTACCTTTGATGATCAGAGCCTCGGTTCGCACCCACCCGATCGACGGATCCACAGGTCGGCATCCTATCGAGTCTTCGTCGCCCTTCTTAAGGCTACCGGCCACTACCGCACGCCTGGGTGGTGCTCCGGCCTGTACGCTACGGCCTTGTACGTCACAATGACGGCGTACGCGGTTGTCTCGACCAAAATCATGCTGGCCAATGTACTTGAGGCCATTGTCAGAGAAGGTAGGATTTTCAACAGTGCGTTCACGTTTACCGTGAACATCATTCTGACGATGGCTCTGTGGGCTGGGCTCACCACTACTTTCTTTTGGGGCCGGCGTCGCTGTGCCAAACGCCTCCAGTGCATTTTTACCCAGCTGGAGCGGGCGACGGGATTGTCAGGATTCGCAAATGAGATACAGAGTCTTCAGCGTTTTTCAGGGCAACTCTTGCTCGCTGCCGCCGTGCTGTGTTTTTACACTCTGTTCACAACGCTCTGGCTTTTTGGCGTTTGGCAGGGCACCTGTCATACGTTAAAGCCATGTGTTAGATTCGTAGCAACAGCCATCACCTATACACTGTTTACTCTGTGCCTTCAAGCCATCCCTCTAAAGTTTATGTTCGCGGTACAGCATGTCGCCTGTGGGTTCAGGGTGGTGAACGCCGAACTCAAGGCCGTGACACGCAACGGGCGTAAGCCGCATTGGAGTCGACTTAGACGGCTGAGGCACCTCCAGGCAGACCTGTCACATGCGTTCACGCGTCTCACAGAAAGCATGACACCAGAACTACTGACAACGTTATTCTTCGGAGTCCTCGCGAACGTGTTCGTATTTCTCATGGTAGTCATCCAGCTCAAAAGCAGATATATGCAAGCTCAGATCCCTTTCGCGGTCCAGCTGCTGATTCATCAGATCAACTGCATTGTAACAGTATGTGAGTCGAACCAGCGCCTTCTGAACCTGGTAGGAACTACTCGGGACCTGCTTCTGCGGATGGAGTTTCGCTCTGCGGAGTTTAGCCACGAGCTCAGCCTGTTCCGCAAGGTGGTGCAGCGTGATCTCGACACGCTGTGTGACCTGGGCGTATGCCGCCCGCGACGCTCTACCATGCTGACCATCATGTCCATCGTGCTGACCTACATTATCGTGATGGTGCAGTTCTACATCACGGAGAATGACTCGGCCGGCGGACCGAGCGGTAACAGCACGCTGGGATCAGCACCCTGAAGCCGACCAGCGACAGGTGCTGGTCATGCCGGCAGCGCAGTGCGTCAGCATGAAAATCTGACGAGTTCTTTGCATGGCCTTGAATTCCCCATGCTAGAAAAAATAGATCGCATTCCCTAATGCATCACTTGTCGACGTTGTACGTGCCCAATGCTAACGTTTCACACGTCTAGGTGGGACCTGCATTATATTTGCATCATATTTACATATGATTAATGGTACTCTACAAGTTCTAACGTTTTCTTGACCGGTGCGAAACCAAATTTTTGAAAAAGCTTCATTGCACTTATATTTTGTACACGACACTTTGCGAGGTGCCAGAAACGGACAGACTTGCTCATTAGTGCTTGCTGTATGAGTACGAAAGGCCTTGAGCTCCTCGCGTTTGGGGGTGATGAGTTCAGAGTTTGTTATGCTGATAACAATCAATCTAAGACATTGAGGTGATCCACCTCGTGCATTGGTTATTGAGCATTGAAAATATAATCAACGTTTGCGTGAAAACATCGTTTGATGAATATCTGGCGTTAAATCGATGGATGATAACTGTGAGTGCAAGGACTGTAATACTAGATTGTTTTCTTTTCTTCTTGACACTGTAAGTGCGTACACGACATACTGGCATATGTATAGCTTTTCATAAATCCTTACTTTCATTGAGAAAACATAGGAACTTGCAGAACACCACGCTGAACTCATGTTTTTTACACAGGCCCTGGGACAGATACCTGAAGTGGATGCATCTATCTATCTATCCATCTATATATCTATATCTATACATCTATAAATCCATATATTCATCTATCTATCTATCCATCCATCTATCTATCTATCTATCTATCTATCTATCTATCTATCTATCTATATATATCATCATACCTACTCACCTCTATCTATACTATCTACTATACTATCTATCTATCTACCTATCTATACTATCTATATAGATCTATCTATCTATTATCTATCTATCTATCTATATAATCATATCTATCTATCTACTCTCGAATATATATATCGATTATCTATCATTATGCTCGATTATCTTCTATCATATCTTTTCTCTCATTCTATCTCTCTCTCGCTCTCTCTCTATATTATCGATCGTCTACTCTCTCTCTGCTATCTTCTCTCTCTATCTACTCTCTATCTATCTATCTTCATCGCTCTCGCCTATCTAGCTCTCTCTATCTATCTCTCTCTCTTCCTATCTCTCTCTCTCTCTCTCTCTCTCTCTCTATCTCTCTCTCTCTCTCTCTCTCTCCTCTCTCTCTCTCTCTCTCTCTCTCTCTCTCTCTCTCCTCTCTCTCTCTCTCTCTCTCTCTCTCTCCTCTCTCTCTCTCCCTCTCTCTTCTCTCTCTCTCTCTCTCTCTCTCTCTCTGCACATATACATATATACTTATAAATATTCATATATTGTCTCTATAAATGGACTACACTTTTGGATTTTGTTGAAGACTTTTACCGTCAGTGCACTTACTGCAGGATATTTCAGGCTGAAACGCGGTTCCCTTTAGAAGTATACCAGAAGCATTGTACATCTGGATTGAGAGACTATTTGACACACTGGAGGCCTATCGGACGTTAGGATTGAGCGAGCTGACAGCAAAGAAACGATAAGGATAAGTGCTAAGTTTCGAGTATATCTCAGAATCGAACCAGAGCTGACCACTTTTTAGTTCAATTTAGTTATATTCAGTTCCTCTGAAAAAGGCGTGATGCGGCGTAGGATGCGAACGGTGGATGGAATTGTCGAGAAATCCACTGGAATCTAAATAAATACGTGGGGAGAAAATTCATATACTGACAGCTCACAACTTACAAGTGCAATACATTAAGCAATGAGTACACATGAGTCATGTCAGCAAAAACATGTGTCATATGCATCATTATGTACTCAACAAAAGTAGGGCTGTTTTGGAAAAACGACTCATAAAAACAAACGAGTTAAAATTGAGTAGATGCGTCATTAATATTTTGTAGCCAATCATATCTACCTCTGCGGCAAATCGAAAAAGTTCAGGCTTTTACGACCACACGCCTGCCATACGTATCAACTTAATTCACCGTTGTGTGAATTACAATTTACAATTCCTGTTACACCTGACAATGTTTGTATCTTGCCGCTTGTTGCGGCAACACGTAATTGTCATGTGCCTTGTATCGCAAATGTTCATGTTATCATGCATGCCAGTGCTAGTGAAAATACACGATACCAAAAACTGCATTGATATGGCTTTAGTGCTATGTGTGATGGTCTGCCAAAGCCGCTGTCACCCAAGCAAAGCAGCGGGAGGGAGAAATCCCATCTTTAGTCGGTGCGGCGCGACCTGACCCGGCGCGGCGCGACCTGACTCGGTGCGGCGCGACCTGACTCGGCGCGGCGCGACCTGACTCGGCGCGACGCGACCTGACTCAGCTCGGTACGATTCCACACGACTCCGTTCCATAACACACTGCAAATCTGAGAGCAAACGTCGCGTCATATCATCAAACGTTTCAGCGAGCTTCTCAGCAACTTACGAGCATAAATGTTGGGTTATTGGGCGCTGGCTCCAGGAACTTGTTTCAATCAAGCTCCCTCCCCACCATGCATTATTACGCAAGTGACAGATCAGAAACTATCAGGCCAGCAAAATTCGGCATGAACTGGCATTCATTCTCATTTTATTCGTTTGTATTGATATTCACTTGTGTGATATCCTTCTGTGCGATCGCAGTTCTTCGGGACAGCTTGCCGCGCAAGAGCCGCGGAGAGCAATGATTAGATTCCTGTGCTGATTTAAAATCTAAGATGATACAGGCACGGTACGTATTAAGGGCTTGTAGAAATAGATAAATGTGAATCACTCACAAGCTATGTCATCTGCTAGCTGGAACCCAAACAACACATGCCCGGCCTTGAAGCGTCCCGTGCCCCATTGATTTTCGTTAACTTGTCCTGTATTTCCCATTGCTCCCGATTTGGAATGAAGACAACGGCATGAACACTCTCTCAGGTTGGGCAAGGGAGATAAATAGAGCGTAGGGGGAAACACGTTGTTTCGTGTCAGGCCATCAATTCAGTCAGTGGGCACTTGTGATCCCAGACGATGCCGACAGCTCCCTGGCTTTCGGGCAAACGCGGCACTGGACTGTTTCCGTCTCTCCGTTGAGCAGAGACACCCAGCGCGCGTGGGTGACATGCACCCATTCTTTGGGTAACATAATGGAAGCGCGGGGGTGCTCCACGCCTTTCAATCTTTTGGCAAACAGAAGCGGGTCATGCTTTCCGGGATATGTTATGAAATGGCAACGAGGGGTGTGTGGTGCACTAAGTCTACCATTGACCTGTGACACTGGAACAGCGCGAGACATTCATAATACCACGTCCGAATGCCACGGGATAGCGAAGGCTACACAGAAGGTTCCATTAAGAGTGAATTGGTTCTGCTTCGTGTCAACATTTGGTGTATTCGGCCCATCAGACCGCCACGCGCCAGACCGAGGCACAGATGGCCAGAACATATAGGCAGTGGTATTACAGACGCGTTGCATGCGGGCAAATGGAGGTCACTCACTCATGGCAAAGGCGTGCGCACTACGGCAACACCGAACGTTATTGTGGGTGGAGTTGAAAAGCACGCAAACTAATGAGGACTGGATATATTGCCGGGTAACCTAGTATGGAGGACCCACCTGGGGCATACAGCTGGATACTCGGCCTGGGCGACAGCAGTCACGCAGGCTGTATGGTCTTCCGACGAGACAAGTGTCACACTTGATCAATTAGTCCGCAGTTCTTGGTTTTGCTGGCATACTTAACACGCGCCCGGGTGGCCGGCTGAAAGCCCTTCGCTCGGGTGGGGTGAGGGGGTGTGGGGTCAATTTAACCTCCGCTGAGATCTAAGAAACTAACGTATCTAGAGACACAAAATTCATGAGATAGGTAGATCTATACGTGAACTCAGTTGTCTTAAAATTTGAGGTTCCTAGGCCATGATTTTGGGGTCATCCAAGGCCAAACAATGTCAAACTCTACCTTGCTGTCTCAAGTGCCTTCAGACCCCCTCATGCAAGCGACGTGAAGCCAGATACCTGTTCTAAGCAAACGGTCAATGCGGTCAGTTACCTTTTTATCGTTCTACGGTTAACATGACCAAATGCCTTCGATATTGCTCATATTTTGTCATTCAAATAAGCGTCAGGGGTTACGCTAAGCGGTATGTTCCCAAAAAATGTTTACCTGGGTTACTTTAGATCAGTAACCCACTCTGACCTTTAAAAAGTCCATGGAACAAGTCTGTTGCGACCCCCGTCATTAATGAATTCGAAATAAGCTCCAAAAACCACCCCTTAACCCCAAGCTCTTGAGTAAAAAAAGCAGATTTGTTTTGTCCTCGGTCTGATGTTTATACCTGGCCCCAGTTCAATGGAAATAGCCGTAATTCTAAGTTTAGACGGTTTATTGCCTAGGAAACTATTTCAGATAGGCATGGCTTCGTCTAACACTCTGTCGTTGCATCACATCGAACGAGTCCCTAGAAATACTCTTTGCTGACATCCATGATCTGAGTTTGGCCTGTTATAGGTCAGCGACCCTATAACTGCATGTAATTTTTGTGTCTAATGAGCTGCTATTCGATTTGCTACAGTCATCAAAAGTTCGGCGCGGCTACGCCACGCCCATCGGAAAATATTCTGGAAAATCTTCAGTGGGATCAATATGACACCCATGCGAGCGCGTGTCAAGGTGTCTGAGTAGATGCCGCAGAACTAATCAAAAGCAAAATGTTGGCTTTTGATGACTGTTCCAATTGGCCAATTGTCAACAAGACATGATGGCGTGAAGTAAATGTCCAAGTGAACTTTCCAAGTTGATTCATAATTCAAATAAACCCAATCCAACCCTCGCGCTGTACAAAAATCTCACACTCCCTAGATTTTCAGACGTGACCTTCGAACCGCACCGCACATAACACTAAAATCTGGCTTAAAATCACCAACACTTGCTAGCCTGTCTGAGCGTCTAAGCATTTGAATTTCCAAGAACACAAACGGCGATCTCCCTGTCGCCGTCAAAACGTTGCGTCTTGGGTCCCGTATTGTGCCTTTACAACAGATCGGGCGTCCTAAAAGGCTTCCCGGCACTGATGTGGTGCGCCGCATTCGCCGCTTTTGATCAGCCAAGATTTATTGCATTGATCTGCTGCATTCCTCACGTTGATCTTCATACGTTTGTCGCATTGCACGATGATAAGATTCACTCTGCATCATGATCATCAAGCGGTATCAAACCTGGTCGAATGAGCACATTGAGTGAATGTTTACCGGAATATGTTCTCTTTTTTCTTGGTCTCGTTTTACATAGTGGTGTTGATGTTACCTGTAAGCTGATGCCGTTGCTGTATGCAATAAAGCAATGCTGACTTCTTTGTGATTGTGCCACGCTCAGTTCTTGATGCAACCAGTTGAAGACAGGTAAACACAAGACCAAACCTGTCGCATATGATTTGACGCATTATATACGTCACGTCCACTGGGTTTGGATGCATTTCGCAAAAACGCGTAAATCAAAACTGTGAACAGAAGATCTTCAGCCTTCTGAAGACGGGGTTAGCCGCATTTCAACATACCTGCAAAGGAGGAAAGAGCCACCCAACAGCTGTATACGAGTTGCACTCGCTGTCACAATGCGTTCTGCAGAACACGCGGAAAGCCGACATGATGTGACTTAACACTATAATTTCGTAACGTCCGTCCATCCATTATGCACAAATGCGTTTGGCAAGCGTGGCTCCATCCTCAGGTGGAAACGTGCCCCAGTTATAAAACATGGAAACACAAAATTTACAGATTGTTTAGAAGGGGAAAGTCATTTTAGTGCTCGGCGCAGGGTGATCACAGTAAAAGGTGGTCTGCATATTTCGACTCGGAAAGAAAGGGATACAAAAGAAGGCATCGTTGCAAAAGCAAAAGTGCAGTTCAAAGCACGCACGTGCGCCTGCGCACAAACAAGAGATTAAACTGGTTTGAATGCTTCCAGGATTGATGTCAGACCACGGCGACCCGAGCAGCGGAGGACGTAAAACCGACTGGGCCGCGCTGTACCGAGTGAATTAAACATTATGGAAAAAGTGATAACTAATGGTAAGCTGCCATTGAATTTTGTAAAATGCCTTAAGCGACAGCTCATGCGGGCAACAGCTCCCGTGGCAAAATGAGGTGCTCGCCATCGTCGGTGAACACCGGAGTATGAATTCAGTTGCAAGAAGTTTTTAAATACAGGATGCATACCGGAAGAAGGCAGAACCAGGTCACACTAGCTAACACTATTCCATGCGCTAAATTTTGATTTATTTTTGCGGGGATCATATCAAAGCATCTTATATCCAAGCATCCGTCTGGGAGCTTAGACTGACCGGTGCAGAATGAGCTCCCTTTCAGTGACATCAGGTTTGTGCATTCCGCCGATAAGTACTGTGGTAATTGCCGTTATTTAGAGGCAAAAACCTGGAATTGTAATGCGCCGACGACATGAAAACATGAAAAACGAAATTTGTCGGGAGCCTGTTCGTGCTTTGGCTTGTTTTTTTTCTCGTAAAAATGATCGTTGGGAGGTTGTAGATAATATTTTACTTCGAGAAGTGGCGACAATGCTGATTTGCCTTCCGGCATCTGGAAACAAACATTAGAAAACAGGCAGAAAATTGCGTTTGTTCTTTACAAGAAATGCAACGTTTCGAAATATCTGTAAACGTTCGTCTATTGAAGCAATAGCCAAAGCGATTATTTTGACAGTATCCACATATGACACAGGCTTGCTGTCGATCTAGTGATGTGTTTTAAACATTCATTGCATTAAATGCTGATTGAAAGATTTGTAACAAGCATTTTGCTGGGTGGGTTCATTTGCTCAGCCATGACTTTTGTCTAAAATAAATTCCGGACCGTGCAGCGAAGCGGTGCAAAACTTTGCCTGGCTGTAGGTAAGCGGTGCAAACCTTTGCCCAGCTGTAGGTAGTCGGTGCAAACCTTTGCCTAGCTGTAGGTAGGCGGTGCAAACCTTTGCCTGGCTGTAGGTAAGCGGTGCAAACCTTTGCCTGGCTGTAGGTAAGCGGTGCAAACCTTTGCCTGGCTGTAGGTAAGCGGTGCAAACCTTTGCCTGGCTGTAGGTAAGCGGTGCAAAACTTTGCCTGGCTGTAGGTAAGCGGTGCAAACCTTTGCCCAGTTGTAGGTAGGCGGTGCAAACCTTTGCCTAGCTGTAGGTAGGCGGTGCAAACCTTTGCCTAGCTGTAGGTAAGCGGTGCAAACCTTTGCCTGGCTGTAGGTAAGCGGTGCAAACCTTTGCCTGGCTGTAGGTAAGCGGTGCAAACCTTTGCCTGGCTGTAGGTAGGCGGTGCAAACCTTTGCCCAGCTGTAGGTAGGCGGTGCAAAACTTTGCCTAGCTGTAGGTAATTGGATAGACGAGTTTTGGGTACAAAAATTTATGCAGCTTGCAAGGTCACTGACCTGAAGCAAATTAAAGTGTCAAGTCATCGCTGTCAGCAAAGGCAATGCCCCGGAAATCTTTCAAGCTGACACGACAACGTTTTATTAGACGGAGTCTATTAACCTTAGCAGTCTCCGAGGCAAACAATGGAACCTGAGAGTGCGATTAATTGCATTGACTTTGTGCTCGGTGTAAATGTTGATGAAGGTGAATTACAAATAAATGTTTTACCAGCAAATTGTTTAATGGGTAGTGTTCATTTCGGACTTCATGACAAAAGCAGCTTGAGCCGATTTTTTTTTTTGTATCTCCTTGAAGTCAGGGAAGGCTAGTGACCTTATATAATCTCAGAAACCATTTGGCTTTCAAAAACATACCATTCACAGTAGCTCTGGCTGCTGCTTGAAAATTCATATATCACCATAATCTTGATTCATTTTGGTCATTTTGGTCCTCTTTAACCAGATAAGAGTAATGACCTGATGTGAACAAAAGCAGCATTTTGCCTACAAATGGTATCAACATAAAAGCTGGTTGAGTTAAGAGGTTAAGGCAGTTAAGTCAGTAAGGACACCGATTTCAAGTTTGACTTTGTATGACATTATTCGAGTTGAATGTCACGACCTAGGAACCTATAGATTTGGCGCATATAATGTTGCCTCTGGCCTCAATTCCTCTGTGTATATGGAGCCTCCAGCTTTCTCAACCTTTTCAAGATCTTACCGAGTCAAAATGAGCCCATCTCCCATCTGAGCGCGTCGCATTCAACCTGCCACCCGGACACGATATATATATATATATATATATATATATATATATATATATATATATATATTTATAACTCTCTCTCACTCTCTCTTTCTCTCTCTTTCTCTCTCCCTGTCTGAAATGATGCGCCATTAGCGTAATCACTCCTTTGAGCACACGAAGCTTTCTCGGTCGCATTTGTCGTTTGCAAGATCAATTGTTAATGGATTGCGGGAACACTTCGTATTAACGTCGCCATTTGATAGAAGTGCTCATCATTCATTCCTTGCCATGTGTGGGCGTGCCAATATTTTTTGCTGGAGTTCCACGACACTGCCGGCAAGCCGACCAAAAACGACACATACCTGCTGCAGCTCGTTTGCTCATACAGGCCTCTACAAACGGCGTTCTTGTGTACCCAGTGCTAAACGCTCCTACCATCTGTGCGACAAGTGTAAGGCTCATTTACGGACGCCTGCTGCTTCCATTTCGGTGACAGCTCCGATGTTGTGCAGAGCAAAAGCCTTAGCTGTTTGTCAAAGCATTCAGGGGCTAAGGATGGCTCTTTTTAAGGACGCATCGAAACACATTGCGAGTGGTACGTATAGCTTAGATTCAGATGGAACAGACGAGATGTAGTAAATGATCCGTTTCCGAGGAGTGTTAGATGCCAACTAGTGCCTTTCATGTCCTAGAGACTTTTGAGGACTCTAAAGATTAGACGTCTGAGGGCATCGTGAGGCTGTTCCTGGTTCTGGAGATCCTTGTGTGGTGAAGACCTTGCTATAGTTCCGCGAGCGTGGTTCGCTGGTCACGATGTGATGACCATAATTCTGAGCTATTCAGACAGATTTCGAGAAGGCTGGTATTAACAATCAAATTTTATGTGTCTGATGTAACAAGATAAAAAGTACGAAAATAACGTGCGGGGTACTCCCTTGAAACACTGCTAAGCAAAATAAGATGAAAAAGAAACCAGAAGGTGGTCGATGAGGCTGGTCTCAATCGCATCCAAACTAAACCTTTGCTGTCTAAAAAGTGAAAGGAAATGCCCTTGGCAAACATCAACACAGACGATTCATAGTGTCTTCATGCCTCCTTAATTTGAGCGCTGGTGTCCAGCTCTAACCGTTTGGCGACAACCCAGCTGACACGCCCAGCACCGCGGCGTCGCCCAGCCGCAGAACACGGTATTGTAACATCACAGGGTGCCGCACGTTACGCCACACGGTTTCAGAAAAGACGACAATGACGACGGCCGAACTGATCATTGCCTTCAGAAGGCTGCCATCTCTGGCAACACGCAGGTCCTCCACGAGGATGGCGTACTGGCCACCTAGCTCTGTTATGTGAGATTGCCCCGCCTGTCGCTCACGAGGCTGATCACGTCGCTCCTGAGGCTGATCACGTCGCTCCCGAGGCTGATCACGTCGCTCCCGGGCTTGATCACGTCGTTTCAGAGGTCCAGCAATGCCTCTACAGCCTCACCGTCTGAAGAACGCAGTTATCACCGTTGTTAGTAGCTTGACATCGTAGTTACCATCGTAATTAACAACAACAAAAAAACACCGTACGTGCAACGCACGTGTTTTGCGTAGGCGCCAGAGGTGAACGATTCAGGGCTGAGCAAAATGCCTGTGGAAACGACCGTCAGCTGGATGCGTTACGGCATCTGTGAACTCTTCGTGAAAAATGCCTCAGGCCTGGCAACAATCTGGCGACAATCTGGCCCGGCAACAATCTGGCAACAATCTCAGAGCGGGATTTAATCTTCTCACATGTTGACGGGCATTTACCAATTTACCCGCCCGACTCCTCATCCACATTCACCGCTTCATCCTGCACGTTCTCTCCTCACGCCTCGTCACACCCGGAGCGCACCGAGACCGCAGCCCTGTCTATGAGTTGTATCGGCCGCCCACGCTGTGTGGTGGTATGGAATGTGGGATGGGGATGGGCCTGTCGATCCTCCAGAAATTGCCTGATGAGTTCACATGCCTAGCAGCCTGGTGTCTGTCTCTTGTGACGGCTTGTTTGGCCGGTATATCACGGGGATTTCCTGGCAGCGCAACACCGGCGACACGTCTCGGGGCGCGGGGGAACGAGATGCTACCGAACAGGCTCGCGATCGTAATGTGCCCGCTACAAAAACATTGACAAATAAAGGCGGCTGGCGGTCGCGTGACCACGTGCGCTCAACTAATTACACGTTGGAGAACCCTAAGAAGGAGGCTCACATCAGCACGATAACCTCAGAAAATGATTAGGGCGAGCTCATCAGCATTCATCAGCTGACTGGTAAAGGTGCTGCCAGTTGTTCTGCCAACTGACGGCACAAACAGGACTCTGACTGGCGGGCTGCAAATAGCACGGCAAGCCGCTTAACAAGCGCTCGGGTGGGGCTCAATTTGACCCCGAAATTTTTTCCAGAATTGTTTCCGAACGGTGAGATGAAACTGCTCCAAGCTTTGCATAGCTGTAGGCAGTTGAGTATCGGATCTTTTGGTGCAACAAAAACATATGTGTCTGTTAAGGTGACTGGCCTAAAGCAGGTCAAAGTCAGCCCGAGGCGGTCAGTAAAGGTCATTTCTAGGCATTATGAGATCTGATGCGACAAGAGAGTGTTGGACGAAGCTATACTCTTCTGCGATAGTTTTTAGGCAACAAATCAATTGAAGTTTAGAAATGCAACAAATTGCATTGGCGTAGGGTCAGTTATGAAGGTCAGGCTGAGATCAAAACTAATTTGCTTTTTAACTCGATAGTTTGGGTTGTTTGGTAATTTGTGGTGCCCATTTCAGCTAAAGCAATACCAGGGACCGCAATGGAGATGTTCGATGAACTTAAAGGTACGAGTAGGTCACCGACCTAAAATGACCCAGTTCAACATTTGGATTTTGGAACATACCGCCCAGCGTAGTCCTTTATGCTTATTAAAATAATAAAAAAGAAGCAGTCTCGGAGGTTTTGGTCACTTTGACCTAAATATGAAAAGATTACTAACCGTAACTGAAAACCAGTAATCTGGAGCTTCCACCTTGTTTTAGCTTTTCTGAACCCAAGGTCATCATCTAGGAACTTCAAACTTTGACATAAATTAATTCACTTCAAAGCCAGCCCACCCTGTGAATTTGTATCTAGCAGTCTTAGTTTTCGAGATCTAATGGAGTCAAATTGACCTCCCACTCGAGCGAAGGGTATTCAACTGGCCACCCACGCGTGTGAACGCAAGTCACGTTGCGCGCCTACGACTTGCGGGTAAATTAGTGTCATAATCACATTAAAAGCACGTTTGGCCCAGGACCACAGATGCGGTAGAACTCTACTGTCCGAAGGCTATGAGTAACGATAGCCTAAGCGCAACGCTCAATTGGACGCCACTTGCCTGGATCACATGGCTGCTGTGGCGTCACTGAAGATCACGTGGTGGGCTGCCCATCGTTATGCCGATAGAGATCGTCTTACAAGGTCTGTCAGATGCAGTTGGGCCCTTTCATTTGGATGCATTTATGGGAACAGTGCCCAACACTACGGACTGCTCAGTGCGTGAGCTCTGACCCCGCCGCCCGGCCGTAAAAGTCCGGGTCAACGGCGGATTTTGCGGTGAAAGCTAAGGCGTGACGCGTTGCTCGCGCCCGCTACTCTTCTGTCATGCTCTCTACTCTTAGATGCGCCCAGTGCTCTAAAGCAGTCTAGAGGCCTTCACAGATCGGATAAAACGATGAGCACCCAAAGCGAATGCGTAACGGGCTGAGATGGAAGCATATTTTGACGACATTGCCGGTAATGGGGGAAATGCGCGGTACGTGTTTGAGAGCAACACTACATATAATATTACCGTTTGTGTTTCTTTAAGTCGCAAGTAGCCACACTGTACTCATTCGCGCCGCCTTTGAAATTATGAGGACAAAAAGTAAGAATGAATATAAAGCTTCCTGAAATATTGTATAACTAGGACCTAATGCTTTATCAAAATGCAAACGGTTGGGTGGGGGGCGGGTACGGCTAATTATATGAATGGGCAGCGGATAGGTAAGGACCCATGTGCACCCCATGCATGTCAGAGTGATCGAGTGAAGGAAATCCTGTCGTCGAAGAACTCTTCAATCAGCCTTGTGTACTAACCATGACATCGTGCGCGCTTCAGGAATATGCTGACCCTTGAGGGAGCTTTACTGACCCCAAGTAGCCCTTGAGTGGCACCGGAGTGACCATACTGCCTCTTGAGTGGCGTTGATAAGGGGCTCCGATTGCCGGGCTCATTCGCCCAACCCAACGACGAGATCCTGAGGTGGCAGGAAATTTTTGTCGCTATTCGCAAAATGCCACTGATGGTGCCAGGTCAATGTCCGATAGGAAGCTTCTACACTTATATTACAAAGGAATAGTGATGTGTATCCAAACGCATCGCTTACTGACAACCCCTTGACCGTGACAGGAGGTCTCAGCGGCCTGATCCGCATTCGAGCGCCTGGTGGCTCTTGACTTCTTGGAAACATTGCCGATTGCGGTGTGATAATGATAAAATAAGAGCTTCCAGGTGGGCCCAGGCTCTCTAGATTGCTCGAGCAACATTTTGGGGTATTTATAGTGTCCCAGGGACAGCATGATAGCTTGAGAGTCTGTGTCCGATGAAAAATTTGGCCGTCCCGAAAATACATTGAAACGTTACCAGGCATTTCCATGGCGTGGTCAGTTTCCGCATATCTCTGACAATTGAGCCAGGTCATTGTTCTCGAAGAAAAGGTGATGGATCCGGCCTAGTCTGCAGAGCTCTGGAAACGTGGGTGTGAGTTAGGCTACTCTTGAAACTGACCGATTTTACCTGTAATGGGCAGGTGTGTTTGCCACGAAATACAACTAAGCATATTTGCCAGTACGGACGAAACGTGAAGTGAATGGCATGCGTAGACATAACTTGGTCTTAAGGTTGGAGCCAGGCGACACCCTTGAACGCGACCCTGCCCCAGAACGCTCTCTTTTCCCAGGACAGGGGTCGAGAAACAGCTGGCGGACATCGGTCGACGAGCTGAGAAACGATCAGATTAGCAAAACATCACATTGGCAAGAGGTGAGTGGTTCGGTGCTTCTAAAAATGTTTGCCAGCTTAAGTCTGACTGGAACCAGCAAAAGACCCAGAACACGCAACCAGTTTTTCAACCGAAACAAATCGCGGAGACAGGACATCTTACCTCTTCTGCACGTGACTTTCAGTCGAAACGCAGTGATGGACTAAAATCACGTTGTACTGAAAGTCCCACCATGTGGTAGTTGCCTCCCAACGGACCTATGTTAAACCTCGCCAAACGAGGCAATTTTTACACTCTCGCCAAACGACAGGGTCCCCTTCTAAATTGTGAAATAGAACAGATAGATCATCGCGATAAATGCCAGCGTATTTCGCAGAGGCTATCTGAGCATACCCGTGTTTGTTTTGCTCCACGTCGATGTGCCTGTTTCAGGTTACGAAAGCGACCTTTTCAGGTCACATCGGCTGCAATGCAAAATGTTCTTGTCGGTATAATACCCATTTTTCTGCACACATATTTTGCATTTCACTGGTCTAAAACCATTGCTGTATTCATGCGATGCAGTTACACGGCATATAGCTTCATCTTCTCGCACTCTAAAGAATCCGAGCTGTTAGACTTGACCCCGCCACATCCAACATCTCGAAGAAATAAAACTGTTTAAATATGCCGTCCAGTGTTGCCGACTTCGTGAGCTTTTCAACTGGATTCAATTGGATCTTTTGTGGTGTTCGGAATGCGGTTCATTATCATCTGACCGCGCAGTCAGCTGTCCCACCTTTTGAGTACACCGTCGCACGATTGATTTACATGGCATTCGCCTTCGTTTTGCGACTTATAGCACTCTGTGCATGTATAGAATCCAGCTAGAGCTGATTCTACACCTGAGTATCAAAACATCTCAATCTGAAACATAAATTTCTGCCTCAAAAGAAGTATGTTGCTCAAACTTCGGAGGCATCGCATGAATGAGCCCCTTCTGGTATGCTGAAACTTCCATCTGTGGTGATCATTGTTTGAAAGCCCAAGGGTGTTTTATTGCGTTCTTTGAAAGGATTTTGATGTCCACGCAATCGTCCGTTAAACCGCAGGCGACGTGAATTCCCAATGCGCTGTCACACGGAAAACTGACGTATTAAATTCACTCAAGAGGAAAGACTTGCTAGCTTTGGCTGGTTAAATGTGCTAGGCCAAGAAGCTATTGCCATAGGATCTCGGAATATGTTGACGGCCATCTGATGACGTGAGCAGCCGACGTTTGTCTAGCTGCAGAAGTAGCTCCAGTTGCGATCTAATATTTAAACGTTTGGGAGTTTTAGGCTCTGAGACCCCATTTTCCAAGTTTTGGTCAAGGACCCACTGAGGTTCGGGACCCACTCCCAAACACGGCCAGGGATCTCTCAGGGTCACGAATAATCCCTTCCTAAATTCTGACCAAGGACCTTTTGAGATGCAGAAGATTTGCTCAGACTTCTTGAAACTTTTCTGTGAGCTCTACGACCTATTCATTGAATCCAGGTACGGTTCCCTAGTTTGGTTGCAAACATCTATTCTCAAGCGCCCATTAACTCTAGAGCGGGGATGGTCTAATGCTTACAACACGATATATGGCGTGCGGTTTCACTCGCTTTGGTCGTTGAAGGCTGAGGCCGAATTAACATAGCCGCAGCAGCCGCATATAACAATAGTTGCTAAATAAAACAGTACTCATGGCCGTATTCCTCGGAGAAAAACCAGGAGAATGGGGGATATAGACGTGTTGATATTTCAGCGACATGCCTTTATCGAAAAGAATAGCAGAAGTCTATTACTACTAAGTAGAAGGAATAAAAGAAGCCTCGACAACAGCATGCTGGTGAAACATCAACGCATCCTATATCTCTATTCTCCTGATCTCTGTCCCAGTAATAAGGCTCTAAGTACTGTATTATGCAGCGCATAATGTTCCACGCAAATGCAGTTAACAACTTACGTTACAGTTGTTGCCACATATGTCCCAGTCACTCAATTCCCTGGGGCGCTGCCCCCACCACATGACTGTGCTTTGCTCGCCACTGTCTGCTGTTGAAGCTGCCAGATAAGCCTGGACGTCTGGTGCCGCGCTACAAGCCGCCGGCTCGAGTCATCGCGTCAACAGCGAACCAGTCAGGCCAGCCCCCAGTGCTTGGCCTCGTCATATCCCCCAGCACCTGCGGCACCTCCGGCAGACTGGACGCCCGCCTGAGCAGTCCAGTGCACTCTGTGTTACGGTCCACCCGTAACAATGCTGCTCCTCTTCGCCCTCATCTGCGCTGCCACGCTCGGTAAGACGAAATCTATGGGTGCAAGGAAACAGTTCGCGTTTCATTTCGTGAGAAATTCGTAGCCGTCGTTCTTCCGCGCGACTGATTTGCCCTCCACCTTTCCTTGGTTTCCTGCTCTCCCTTTGGCAAATAGCCCTCAAATCACGATTTGTATGCTGGTCTTTTTCTTCATGTCTCTATGCTCTCTGCATGCCTCCCTTCCTACAAGATGTTTCTACAGCAATAAATATGCATAAATATATATATATATATATATATATATATATATATATATATATATATATATATATATATATACTAAGGCATTTCAGGAGCGGGTGTTCTCTTAAACATTGCTCATTGCACACCACAGCATATTTTGTGGTTATGACCTTCATGGTTCTTTGTTTTAGGCTTTGTATGCTGCGTTCGTCGTTTTCGGTGTATCGATGCATAATGTTGTCAAATTCCATCTCTTTGTTCAACGTCTTTATCAGTTCCATTATCATTTTGAAGATAAATATTGCACTTCAAGCATGCATTCACAAGCACGACGCATATACAAAAGCTTGATTTGATAAGGCAGTAGTAATAGCATCATTCCTTAAAAAACAGGAGAATGGATATATAGATGGGTTGATATTTCGGCAACGTGCCTTTATCGAAATAATAATAGAATTTCTCAAACTTCTGCGATTGTTTTGATAAAGGCAAGTTTTCGAAATATCAACCCATATATATATCCAGTCTCCTGGTTTTTCTTCGAGGAAAAGAAAACATATGTTACTACTGTCTTATCTATGCGAACACTATTCCTCGCAAATTCACTGAACACTTTACGTAAAAGTTTGGTTTTATCCAAGGCCATGTAGTAAGATATGATCATCCGGGGATTTTTCCGGCACTTTCCTTTCACAATTACTGTGACGTCACAAAGTCGCAGCCTGGCATCACCTCTCCGCCTGCATTATCTTCGCGTCTGCTACACCGGTGCACCTACTAACAAATGCATCTGATGATAGCCACAGGGTGCTGAAAGAAGTTTTATCAGGAAATACGAACGGGTGTGTTTTTTGCCACGTTGCGTGCATAACAGCTAACATAGGCCTAGGAACCGAGAGCCTGTGTGCCGTGGCACTCCCACTTGCTGAGGATACCAAACATTGAGTCTATGGCGATGTATTGAATTTGGCCCGCCCACAGCTTAAATGCAGGCTGGCGAGCCTGCCCAAGGTCCAGCCACTGCCAAGAGGGGGAACTGACCGGCACCAGAATCATCATCTGGACTACCGCGCTGAACCTCAGCACTATTTATAATGACGCGCCGGGCTGCACCGGTGTGTGATGGAGGCAGTTTGAGACGACGGAAGTGGTGTGCTACCTGGTAGAACATAGGACATTGTGAACATTGCACATTGCATCAACTATGACACGAAGCCTCCGAAGGTCGTGGCGCGTGGCGTTAATCAAGAAAATATCCGTTACGCCATGCAGCCAGTTCATCGAACACGCGTATGATTCATAATTCACTGTGTTTTACTAAAACTATTCTTGCGCCCAGCATACACTTCATTGTGCACACTTGGCGAGGACACAGAGCAAACAGGGAGAGGTGGGGGGAAGGGGCGGAGAACACAAGTATATATTTGCAGCTTAAATATAGGGTTATACGACATGATAACCAGTCTGAAACAACCCAAACGTTTATCTGCGTAGGAACCGTCTATGCCTCAAACAGACACACAAGCATGCAAGACAAAGATGGCATGACGATGCTCACTTAAAGTCACTTACGTGTGTTCACATAAGCACAACGATGCTCACTTAACGCTGTCCACCTGATGTCGCACCTGTTTGGCTGCGCGCCTGGCAGCAGCCCGCTCAGCCCCAGCCTGATTAAGCCATCCGAGGCGCGGATGGATGTGTGTTATCACCAGCTACCGAGCAATCCGCTTGTCCAGCGCAGAACTTTCTCAGCAGGAGCTTTGTGAGCCGGTCGACGATACCAATGTCTCAGTCTATGCCTCGACCCATCACCAGCTGGAACACGATCTTGAAAACCTCGACAACGCTCGTCCAGGTCGACAACGGTGCCATGAGACCTTATTGGCTAATCGCGTAAATCCACCTGTCTGGTACACAGCTGGGTGGTGCCTCTCGGGTCGACAGCTCCATACTTGGATCGAGGTGTTTTCACTTTGCACCGCCACGAAGCAGGCAACGAGGGTCAGCGCCCCGTGCTGGATGTTGACCTCGTCTATCTCGTCGCCGCAGCGGGGGCCATTTTCGGTCCTCTCGCCGTCACCGCCATGGAGCATGTCTTCGCCCGACTCGTTGACCCCGTCGTCCTTACCGAACCCGTTCGGGCGGGCACTGGAGGCCTCACGACTGTTTGCTAGTAGGCGGCTTCCGCGTTGTCCGCATGCTCTGCGACTTCCACCACAGCTGGATCTTAGATCTGCGACATAACGAAACACAGTCATTTCCGTGTACCTAACAGGCACATTAATCAGACCGTATTACAAGTCACCAGCGTTGTTTCTCATTGCGACAGCAAAACGTGTTAGACCCGGACCCTTTTTGGGGTTATCGCATGCTTGTTTTCATTCACAACTACTTTTTTGTGGTCCAGCGTGACATAATCCGAGCGGGTAAGAGGGTCGGCCAACGACCGACGAGTACTGCACTGCGTGTTCCATTCTCATATCTACCGCTCCTGGCCATAGCCACGGATTTGTCTAGATGGTCCCGTTTCATGGTCTATTTCAGTGCATCGGTTTCCCCAGGGGAGTGGCGCCGCCATTACTGTTTTCCGACGACAAATATACGAGAACAGCGCGGCCCTCCGAGCCCCCCCCCCCTCCATTTGTCTCTGCACGTGAGGTTCAAGGTCTATGGTTTAGGCATATCAGCATTTTTTGACCATGATATTACTGTATGTAATCCCGAACTTTGGTGACCAGGCAAATAGCTTTTGTTTGAAATCTCAAACACTAGCATGGACAGTGACACGAAGAGTCCAAAAGTAGTTCATTAATAATAAGGTTCGCATACAGGCGGGCGAACATGTACGGCACGCAGCTGAAAGAAATGTTCAAGGCACCAGGGCAAACCAATATTGGTATCTCATTGATGCGCTCGGCGTTGTATTTATTAGCGGTTGGGAGGTTTGTTAGTCAGTTCACAGTGCAAAGATGTGTTGTCAATGGGGCTGGGACTCGCTCGTGCAAACTTGCCCTCCCCCGCCGCTAACCCTGGCTCCGCCCCTGACACTCACCCCCTCCCCAGTGTAGCACAGATGGCTGTGCCACTTGTGTGGTAGTCAGGTCCCACTTTGTTAGCAAGATTATGGTTGGAAAGTCTCGTTTGGATCTCGTACTGTAGTCTACAAACTGCACAGAGGGGCATAGATTGCGCATGCATTAAACTGTAAATCGGGTTGAAAGATATCTGCATAAAACAGACAGTAATCTTCATTTTTTAAGCACACACACATACTCACTACGGCGTGCCGGCGATGTCCGGTTGCATGGAAGGAACTGCACCTGATCGAAGGCCTTTAACATTGGGCTTGAGACTGGTCTTAACCAGATGGCCAGGATCAGTCATGATCTTGAAAATGATCAGATCAGATTACCGCACTCTCCACATTTACAGCTAGTCCAAGAGCAGCGATGCACCCATGTTTTCATGATAGTTGGATCGTTTTTTAGAGGTGTGAAAAACTTAAGTGCCTTCATTGCGCCGTTTAACATTCTTGCAAGAGGCTACCTCACAGGATGGCATCTTGCTGCCAAAAAACCGCCTTTGGTGCTCACTCTTGCCCAATGCTCGTACTCCACTTTGAATTTCTCCCACCCGCGACATAATAGCACGCACCGAGGCCACATAACAATATAAACTTGGTGCCACGCCGCACGATAATAGACAATACCGACCACAGCATTTCTGCGTGACTGCTGTTTTCCGAACGACGCAGTCGACGTTGCCATGCAACACCGCTGCTCAAGCCAGTGCGACTTTGTGACGTCACCGCCTAACGTTAAGGATCCGCCCGCCTGACCAATTCCCCAAGCTGTGATGATGGCCCCCTGGTTTTATCGTATTCCCACAAAATACAATGTCGAGGCACTTGAAAACAATAATGACATGCTGCATGCTGGAATTCTAGATGCACTTCTGATGGTTGAAAGTTTTACGTTCTCACCAATCAAGTTAAAAGGCTACCAGTCCGGCAGGTTTGCATTAGGAGGGAGGGGCGTGTCCTATCAGTTACGTGTAGAGTGGTAGTTTTGAGAGTTGTTTGTTTTGTATGTTGATGATGGGTGCCATGCCCCTGATGCATAGTGTTTCAAATGAGGCGAGGCGTCTACGGTCTATGGAATAGTGTGGTTAAGACGTAGAAATCATGCCTCATTATCGTCATAACACATGGAAATTGTTACAACAATGCTACGACTCCCATCTAACTAAGCGATTTTTTTTAATTCGTCACACTAATTCTTATGTATTCTGCCCCATCGCAGGTTATGGCATATTTCGTGGCAGGGTATGCTATAGCATTTATTCAAATAATGTGTTGTAATGAACCGGGTTTAGCCAGCGCACATTGTAACGAACAGAAGATCTGAAAAGCCACGCTGGGGATGGATTCAAGCAAATACAAATAGAAATTAATATTTGAAGTCAGTCAGCATTAAAAGCTACCCTGGATAATGTGTTTCTTAAATTAAAAAAGTGATCGACACCAATGTCGGTGATCTTGCCTAGCCATGGATTCAAAACAAAATATCTGTTGACATCCTTGCGATCGAAGATCTTCAAATAAGCGCCACAGAATATCTTTGTCAGGCATATTTGAATCAGAAAGGCATTTGGTGTGGCCTCAAGTAAAACCTTAAGCCCAGCTTTATACTTGACGAAAAATCAAAGGGTTTCACATTCGTATGGTTTTTTAACTGAAGTAGTCAAACGAGACCTGATGGGATCAGATGGCACGGGACTAGACTGAACCGGACGGGATCTGACGGAACCACGCGTGACCAGATGCGATCCGACAGCATCAAACGTCAACGGACGAGTCGAAAGAAACCGGACGGGAGAAAACGGGATCAGACGTAACCACACGGAACTAGGCAAAACCGAATGGAACCGGACGGAACAGGACAAGCTCAGGCGGGACCGAACGGAGCGCGAGGCTGTCGGGCGGGGCAGGGCCGGGCCAGACCAATTTCAGCTCGGACTTCGGAGAAAGCTGTCACCTAAGGTCCTAGATATGACGCCAAAAAGGGTCTCAGCTGTTTCGCAACATCAGCTGGCTCCCGTTGGCTGCGCGGCGGCGCGCGGCTCCGGTCACCCTGACGTTTCACGCTGGTGAGAGGTAGGGGGGCGGGGCACGTACGGCGGCCGTGGCACAGCGGACGTTGTTGTGCGACTGCGTCGGCAGTAAGTCCGCGCGTGCGTTATGAAACCCCAAACACACCAACATGGTTGACCTATTTAAAACACAAAACTATCGTGCTTGATATCAGCTAGGAAGGTTTTAAGCTTCTAGCTATTCTACTAGTGGCGTAGATGCTTAAAATGTGTTGGAAGAGAGGAGGGGCAGAGCAGTGGGAAAGGGCTCAACCTATTTTAAAAATGCCAACCAAGAGGGGTTTTAGCCGAATTCGGGCTACTTTCTTCCCACAGTTGAGGGTGGCGGGGGACATCCCCCGGTCCAGCTCATCCCTGCACGCCCATGTCTCACGTCACATGTCTATCAAACCTTGTCAAGTCTTCCCCTACCCATGCCTCGTCATAACTTAATTGACTGCAGGAGGGGAATTCTGTTCAGCATTGAATAAAGCCAACAACAGTCGCCGAGCACTTAGACTTGCATTTCCTACTAATCAACGACATGTGTCAGAGCAGGAGCGCCACAATGCCGCCGCCTTCTTGAAAAGCGCCGCACCGGTGTAACAAATTTCCTGCCAGTAACGCTGACGCTTGTTGCAGGCCACGCGCGGACGGGCACCTGTGACCGCCCCTGGAGGTATCTCGTCAGTTTCCAGAGCGCTCGGGTCTACGTATGGCCCGGGGAGGAGGTGGACCTCTACTGCCGTCCGCCGACGGACGACGGCTGCCTCTGGGTGAATGGTGAACAAGTCCTAGGCAACGCCTGCCATCTGTCGACGACTCGAAGAGGCCCAATCAAATGCATGCGAGGAGATGAAGTCATGGGGATGATTCATCTGATAGAACCTGCGTCACAGGACGTCGAGGGAACGGATCTCATCTATGCCTATGACTATTATGATTTTCATAACCTGCGGTACGTCAGTGACTCCACGGAAGCTGTATTGCGCACCGTGCGTGAACGAACCTTTCTGTGCTCGGACACAGGAAAGATTATCGGGAAGTCCTGGCTTTGTGACGGAACTAGGCACTGTATCAACGGAGAGGACGAGCAAGACTGTAACCCAATGTGCGGCACACCAAACCTCAGAAAACACAGCAATCTGACAACACCCGATGCATATGTATACCCACCAGGCGCTCAGGCAGAATATACCTGCGAAAAAGGGTTTGGCTTCCTGGACTCGCTCAACTGGTTCCGCAGGACATGCCATAAGGGTCAGTGGAGCGGCGAGCCTCCCATTTGCCACAAGAACGTCGCCTTTAACCGGCCGGTGACCATCAAAGGGAAGGTGATCGGCGGAAGTTGCCTGGAGGTGGTCAATGACGGGACATTTGACAACTGGTGTGTGTTGATGCCCACCGCGCAGCCGTCGTCCGTCAGTGTGCAGCTCGCCACCAATGCGTCCGTCAATCAGGTACTGGTCAGGTCTCCGGACCAGCGGTATCAGGTGTCCCTGCGGGACGCGGACGAAACCAGAGCCCCGGTAGCGTGCAGCTGCGCTTCGAGCCCCGTCGCCTCGTCAAACCCGAGTTTGTCCGGGCTGGCCGTCTGTTCTTGTCCGACCGGCGATCTTCCCGGCCCGGCGAGCATCGTCGTCAGCAAAGAGCGATCCACATTCATGTCGCTCTCCGTCGCCGAGATAGCCGCGTTCGCGGAGCGCGCACTGGACGAGGCCGGCGACAGCGGCGATTGTGCTTACCTCGACCAACCGGCATACGGCAGCTATGAACCTGTGGACGACGGCAGGGTGCGCTTGGTCTGCCAGCCCGGCTACCGCGCCAACTGCACTGACGTCACGCCGTGTCGAGCCGTCGCCAGCGGCGCCGTCCGGCTCAGCTGCCGGCCGCTGACCTGCCCGCCGCCTCCGGTCATCCCGCACGCCGTCGTGCGGGCGGAGAACGGCACGGCGTGGATGGCCATGACCGAGTACGCCTGCGCCGCCGGCTACCAGCTGTACCCGCCCGAGCAGCGGACGACGGCCGTCTGCGAAGACGGCCTCTGGTCACTCAGTCACATTGTTTGCCTGCCTGAGACGGAACATCCGCGTGGTGGCGCTGCGCATGAGCCAGCAGCACGAGCGCAGCGTGAGCGAGCTACGCCGAGAGCTGGAGGCACTGCTCTCCGGGCAGCAGCAGTTGCTGCAGCAACTAAACGAGACCCAGCTGCAGTTGAGCGACACCCAGAGACGGCTGCAGAGACTGGAGGATGAATCTGGAATTGGGCAGCATGATTCTGAAATCAAGATTCAGCAGCTGGCTGACGAGAATTGGCCCCAGCAGCCGAATGAAGAAACTTAGCTTGAACAGCTGGATGAGGAAACTCAGCAGCTGACCGAGCCTCCGCGGTTCGATGTGCCGGTGGAGCTTGAATAGGTGGTCTCCGAGGGAACGACGGCCCTACCGAGCCTCCGCGGTTCGGTGTGCCGGTGGAGCTTGAATAGGTGGTCTCCGAGGGAACGACAGCCCTACCGAGCCTCCGCGGTTCGGTGTGCCGGTGGAGCTTGAATAGGTGGTCTCTGAGGGAACGACAGCCCTACCGAGCCTCCGCGGTTCGGTGTGCCGGTGGAGCTTGAATAGGTGGTCTCTGAGGGAACGACAGCCCTACCGAGCCTCCGCGGTTCGGTGTGCCGGTGGAGCTGAATAGGGGTCTCGAGGGAACGACAAGCCTACCGAGCCTCCGCGGTTCGGTGTGCCGGTGGAGCTTGAAAGGTGGTCTCTGAGGGCACGACACAGCCTACCGAGCCTCCGCGGTTCGATGTGCCGGTGGAGCTTGAATAGGTGGTCTCTGAGGGCACGACAGCCCTACCGAGCCTCCGCGGTTCGGTGTGCCGGTGGAGCTTGAATAGGTGGTCTCCGAGGGAACGACAGCCCTACCGAGCCTCCGCGGTTCGATGTGCCGGTGGAGCTTGAATAGGTGGTCTCCGAGGGAACGACAGCCCTACCGAGCCTCCGCGGTTCGGTGTGCCGGTGGAGCTTGAATAGGTGGTCTCCGAGAGCACGACGGCCCTTTTGACGGTTCAATGTTAACGGAGCTTCACAAGCTGGTTGGGCCCCTAGCGTTCTTGAAGGAACTCATGCTTTTGCATTGGGATTTGATAGTCTTAGCTGATGTGAGACTTGGTGAGGGGGGTACATATTATCGAGCACTTCTCCCAAAAACGCTTTTTAACTCATGACAACTAATTTGCTTGTGACAGCTAACAGCAGCCTAAACGACACCTGACAAGTGGCGACAACATGCAACGGCTGTGCATTTAACAATCTTTAACGACTTTGTTAATAGTCGAGAATTAAAAATTGTATTTTGAGGCGGAGACGTAGAAATGACAACATTATCCACAGACTCATGTCATATTAACTTAGGCCCTCCTCTTAACGTCGCTATTTCAGATCTGAAACCTCACCTTGAGAAGAATGAGAGGCAAGTAGCGGTATAGCATTGACAATGGTTTGGTCCAGAGCTTTATACAGCCCCGGACAATGCAGCATAGTCAAATTGCTTTAATATTCCAATTATTCGTCGGCGTGTGGTAAGCATCTGACTGTTGTGATATCCAATAAAGTGACTTAGGAACGTACGTCTTCCCGTCTGTCTCTTGGCGGTGGCACTCGGTGGCGGCATTGGTTGTGGTACTACCGGCGCCAAAGACGCCGTCTTTTCACTCCGCGAATCCAGCGAGAGCCACTTGTCTGATCTTATGAATGGAGTCATGCGACTGAGTGATGTGTCCGGTCTTGGCATAACCAGCTGGTCACGTCAAAACGGAGCGAATTCAAGCATCGTATTTCCACACTAACCGCGCGTGAGCCAGAGGGTGTGCAGAACCACGTCGTAACTTGGTAGGATGTAACGTGAGCGCGCGGGGCGCGGAACTATTGATTGGACACAATTTTCTAGTGGTGAAATTGTATCGCCTTTGAAACTTTTCAACCCGAATTTCACGGGCGATGGAAATTCGAGTGATCGGGGTCAGTCCAACATGGCGTACGGTCCGAGACTTTTATCTCAACAAAAATGGGTGGAAGCGACGCGAAAACGCGTGAAATGTGTTTCCATAGGAAATTCAACCAGCAATTGCCTTGTGCCAGGCGTTTGGTCATAGGTTTCACGTGCAACGCGCACAACAGCGGCCTAAAAAGTCCAGCTTTTGACAGATTTCATGTTTTTTCCATATATCCGAGGCAGGTGCAGGGCGTGAATCTAACTTTAAACCCACTTCAAGACATTGCAGGCGGGGATGTGAATCTAACTTCAGAGGGTCCTCCAATGCGCTGTCTGCAGTCCCGGTTGACAGCACAACTTCGTGCGCGGCACGTTTGCATCAAGAATCGTTGGGCAAATCGGAAATGACGGCATGTCAGCCGCGCCCATAGTACATGGTGGTTAGTTGTGTTTGCTTTTGCAGCAGGAGACTCAACGACCAAGCCATGATTTTAGCCGCACTAACACGCGCCCGGGTGGCCGGTTGGATGCCCTTCGTTCGGTTGGGGGTTAATTTGAGCCTACTGAGATCTCAGAAACTAATGTTGAAATGTATGTGAACTCGCTTAGGCGAAAGTTTGAAGTCATGACTTAGGGTCATGACTTAGGTCATGGTCATGGTCATGGTCTTAGGCCATGACTTTTGGGTCAAATCAGGTCGAACAAGGTCAAACTCCAGGTCGGTCTCCAAAGGGACCCCAGAACCTAGATACCCGTTCTAACCAAAAGGTCAGATGCTCGTCTAAGGTCAGTGACCTTGTTTGACCTTTTAAAAGTCATGGTGACCAAAATCACACAAGACCGAGCTGAGTTTGGCATTTGAATAAACCACAAAGATTGCGTCATGCAGTATGCTCCTAAAAACGAAATGATGACCCGCCTCATTCTAGGTCAGTGACCTTTTCTGACCTTTAAGAAGTCCATGGAACGTCTATGGTGTAATTTGTTCATTCAATTGTAATGCTCCCTAAGAAGGTATCTTAAGGATGTATGGCTTCATCTTACACTCCGTTTCTGGATCAGATTGAACGATTCCCTAGAAATTGCCTTCGCTGAAACCATGGCCTGACTTCGACCTGCTATAGGTCAGTGACCTTACAAGGTTGGTCTAAAACTTGAGGCGATCCACAATTGAATTGTCTGCAGCTATGCAAAATTTGGCGCGGCTGCACCGCACCGTTCAGAAACCATTCTGGAAAAACCTTTCGGGGGTCAAATTGACCCCCCCCCCCGCCCCGAGCGCGAGTTGAGAAAATGCGCCCCTCACTGTCCGCGGAGGCCTTTCGTCATAATCCTATGGCCGCGTTCGATCTGTCATCAGCACGTTTGCCAGCACCAATCACAGCACAGTTCTCCCCCTATGCACGTAACGTGACCACAAAGTCACGTGGTCTGTGACGTCACGCGCCGGCTGACGATGCCAGGATTTGTGGTCATCCCGCCAGCATAAAAAGCAAGCGCTGCCAAATTGAGAAATCAGCCTGCCAAAGAAACGGGAGTTTTATTTGGTAGCTCTTGCGTCGGTGGGTACGTTAGGTGGGGGTGAAGACACTTATCCAATTCTGGGATACTACTGGGATAGCTGAGAAAGGAAGTGACCTGTCAAGAATAGCCGTGAAAAGGCGGGTGACACTGATTGTTGTGGTGTGAAGTTGCGTGCCCGTCCTTCCCACCAGGCTGACAGGCAGGCGACGCCGTTTAGCCCCAGCAGCTGATTGCGTCGTGAAGCCCCAGTGACGACAACGTGTGTGGCTGCGTTCCTCAGTGAATGAAAAACAGCGCTGCAGTAATCATAACAGATGGAGAACAGGAATGAAACGTTTCGCGTCTCGAACATAGGCTTTGTCAGTAAAAGTGGGAGTTCAATGAAACGATGGACTTCATGCCAGCAGTGAAGGGTCGATAAACCTTTTGCACGACAAATTGAGCGAACATTTAAAATGAGAAAGGAAGAAATTCAAATAAGATGGAAATGGGAAGAAGGATGGGATAAATGGTGGTAATACCGCAGCAGGAGCCATACCTCCCAACACCACTTTATATGTTGTGTGTTATGGTCGGCGGTAAGCGAGTTAGCATGTAGTCTCAAGTAGTGAAAGGCTGACGGAAAACAGGAAGGCAAAGTAGAAAACTTTCCCGTCTGCCCACGCATGGAACGCTCCGTCAGCACGCGTGACGTCACGCGTTCGGGCTGACAATCTTGCTGAGGACAGATCGAACTGGGCTTATTGTGGTGGCTGGATCACTGGAGAGGTGTCGTGTTGACCCGACCGACCCACCGGGAAGGCCGCCACGCTGAGCCCTTTGACCCCTCCGCTGACCACGCGAACATTGGTGTTGATTTCTCAATGTGGGTCGGTGGGGGGGGGGGGGGCGGCAAGAGTCGTTGAAGTTAGCGAAAGGGGTGAGTTCGAAAAAACTCCGGTTCGCCATTTTACAGCTCGGTTATGCACTCTGTTAAGGTGCGTAATGCCACATACATTAAGAGCTGTAAAGCCGATGTGCGTATCGCTCGTATTTAAATGCCGAGCCATTTGAGCGTAACCGCCTGAAACTAGACCATGGGCATGGTGCAGACACTCTAAAGCTACTGCCTGCCGGAAGTTTTATGCGTGTTACCACGCGCAGGTGCGAAGTTAACAGCAGGTCCAATCGGTCAAACAGATCCGAAAAATCATGACCAGCTACCGAAATGGGAAGCAACGGAACAGTAACCGTGGAGATTGCAAGAAATGTCACGCACAAAATACGAATCCCACAAATTTTAGCTGAAAAACTGGGGCCCAGTAGGACGGAGACAGCTGACAGTTGCCATCCGGCGGTCACTACCAATAATCCAAAATAAGATTCGAGTAATTTTTTGCAGCCTGTCTCTGTGCGCAAACTTGTGCAAACCTTTCCACCGACAGCACTGCGACTTTGTCAACCGCCGGCATAGTGCTAGGCATGTTCCGGCGTGGCGCCTGGGATCTGTCACGCCGTGGCCATACATATTTTTTAAAGAAATGTCTTTCTTCCATGCCATATTAGCCAACGAAGTGTCACCTTTACGCCCAAGCGCCTGAGATGTTGACCAAATTTCGTAAGTTGGGTTTGCTCCAGCCCTCAACACAATTCTGAGAAAATTAGGGCAGCTGTAGCTACCGTCTTTGAGTAACAGACGTTTTCTTATTGCTCTTGGTTTGAAGAAGGTACCTCTAAACGACCTCATCTTGGAAAGCGTTAACCATAGACGTAAAATTCAACAACGAGCGATAAGCTTTAAGCGCAGATGCATTTGAAGCTGTTTCAGTATCAGCACCAGTACCACAAGTACCACTATGTTAAAAATATAGCATATGCATGCAAACATTACAAGCCGCAATTTAGAAACTCGATTAGTGCAAACATGACTGTTCAGGATTTGAAATTAGCACGATTTCTTCGCTGAAGTTTGACTTAAGAGGTCGTTAAAAAGTGGTGAGCAATTTCATAACGTATCATCAAGCAAGCACCAAATCGGGCCTACCTCGCGCGTCAGTCGGCGCCTCTCCCCGAATCCCCCTCCCCCGGTGTCGGGTGTCTGGCACGGTTCTACAAAGTCCTGAGAAGATTTGTCGCTATTAAACGGAGTATCCAGCCTTTGGGACATATTTTATAAGCATGCTCTGGTGAAAACTCGGGACTACTTAGGCTAAAAATAGCACTGGTTCGTACCACTGAAGCACCACCAAAACACAATAGCGATAGAAATTTCAATGATTTTCTAGCACAAATTACGCTGGCAACGCTCTGTAACACATTGCACCTTATGCCTTGGCAACTGCAGTTATTGCGACCGTCGTCGTCACGAAAAACGCCGTCGCCATCAAGACTGAAAGATCTGCTAAGGGCCGTTCTCAGCTATTAAGGTTAGAGGTACCATTTCTGAGCTGTTTCAACACACCCGTTGCGGGCGTGTGGACTCGTAATACGGCACATTTACTGCTGTGCATGACGTCAATACAAATAAACGTTTGTGATCGGCACAGCGGGTGGTAGGGACCAGTTACTTAGAAGCATATTGGTTGAAGTTTGAACCAGTGTGTCATTATGGACCGTCAGAAACTCGCCTCGAAAAGAGCCACCGTGGTAAATGCCGTAGGGTAGAAATAAAGGGCGTAGTGTAACGTTTCGTTGCATTCGCGGGAAAACTCTTCATGTTTGCTTGTTCTGTACACAGTGGATCAAGTTTTTGTGGCATTTACTACGCAAGCATTTTGACGAATTACTGTATTGCAAGCATTACGTAACACACCCGTTGGAAAAGCAAGGCAAGTAAAATGCATCGTTTTCATAGTGGTAGGAGGGAGCCCCCATGAGATTTATACAGCTGGAACGGCTACTTCAAATGAAAATTGCTAGCTTTTCAGGATTAAGAGGCAAATTGGCATTACTGATCACATCGAACACGTCTGATCAAACAATAAGTGAATAGGACGAAAAGGTAACAGTCCTTAATGTGTTTTATCATTATAAGTAGTATGTATGTAACAGCAAAACAATATCGAACCGTTTGCGGTTCCTGTACTGGAGAACATAGCAGAACACAAAGCCACGGATCAAAAGAGCGAACATAAAGATAAAACGTTCTCGAAGCGTCAAACATCGGAAAACAAAAGCTCAAGCTATCATGAGATCAACGTGGCCCCGGCGCGAACCAGGCTACTGATGGCGGAACAGAGGCGTCCAGCCTAGCGACGTCGAGCGTGGGTGGATGAGATTTTCCGTCCATGCCGAGCCCGCAGAATTTTTTTACAACTTTTTTACATGAGCTGGGCACTGCTGACTCACAATGGTACCGGGAGTGCTTTTGCATGAATTGCCCTCAACCCCATAAGCCGCTGTCTCTCAGCAGGAGGAAGCTCCGGTTGAAATATTTGCAGGTGTAGGTAAGGCATTTCGCGACAAATTGACATGGAAGTGCCACCTAATAAGTTATAGTTTTGATATAAATTCGTCCGGCGGGTTGTCTTATGCCCTGAACCAATTGTGCCATTTTCAAAAAGGTCAGAACAATTATGAAAGAGCTACGGCCTCGGGTATTTTTGGGAGGTCAGCTAACCAAGGCATTTTCGAGTGCCTATAACACGATCGTTAAGTATCTAAATTGCACTTCACTATGTATCGCTGAACCTGCAATGAGGCAGTGCATCTTTTGGCTATTTCCATTTTTCACGTAATTTCCAAAACCGTGGCAGTGTGGCCAAGAGTCACGTGATCTTTGTTTTACCTTTTGTACATTCGCAACTGTTTTTCTTTTAATACAGAGCTTAAGAGCATGTATTTCTTTATCACAAGAAGAAACTATTAAAAAATTGTTTTTTCTAAAATGCCAAATATTCGTTCCAAACCAGCCCTGTGCGCCTGTTTTCGCAATAGTTCTCAGCGCACTCAGTTGCGATATGTGTAAGGGATGTAATATTGCTGAAGCAAAAGTCACTGTCGTCAAGCATGTCGTTGGTTGAGAAGATGTACCATTTGACCACATTTGTGTCGTACAAGCGTACAAAAGTGCAGTGATGGGTCCCCGGGCTCCCGGCGACATTGCGTGTGATGCGGTATGCGTGTGGCGTACATGCCGAAAGATGAAAAGAGGCAAGTTAGAATCAGGTCATGTACAAAGTACGTTTTACGTTTTTACAATTTACGTTTCTTATCTCCGCAGAGAATCCGGTCTCGCGACGACGATAGTGTCACAGAGTTGAGGAGGACGGGGGGGGGGAGGAGGGACAAGCAGGTCACATTTCCCCAGACACGAACGGATGGTCAATGAGCTGTTTTCTAGCCCCCTTTGTACGCCGCAAAAATAAAAGGCTACGAAGGCAAAGGGCTGCCACCTTATCTGGCGTGGCACAAACAAAGAGTGGTTCTGTGTTCATGGTCAGGAAGAGCCAGTGTCCCAGAATTGCCGACTTTGGGTGTAAAGCAGCACCCTATGAGGAGGAATTTTTCACTCCTTTTCCCCATATTCTATGTGAATTTTTCACTCCTGCCTGACATTGTCTAATCGCACATGCCAAACCCCTATTTCCCTTTTTGAGGCTTTCAGATGTCATCCAAAGCCGAGCTCATTTGAAACCACCAAGCATAAACGAGGCTCCGCAGAACCTGGACACCTATGGCTATGTCCTACCTCACCTACATCTGAATCATGTCTATGTATCCACAGAGCAAGGGCGCCAGGGACCTCCAAGCCCGAGAACCCGAGCGACCCCAGCCGCTTGAACGCATTAAGTTTTGTTTGTCTACAAAATGCATCACAATCTGCAGCTGTGCGCCAAATGCAAGCTTTTCACGCATCCCCTATTTTTTGGTCTCACCACCACACCACTGAAGCAGAGGCTGGTGCAAACACCAGCAAGGCCTGGTAGATAATTTTACTCCACGTGGTTCTTTTCTACCGAGGAAACTTGACTACTAAATTGCATCCCTCCCGAAATGCAGGAGAAAAAAGTTCAAGAAATATATTTTAATTTAAACTTACAAGATGAATATCACCATTTGAGCACTTCCATTAACAAATTTTAAGTCAAATCAGCCGATTACAAAATTTTGCGAGAAAAATACCAGTCGTTATATTTATTTAGCTACTTTTGTTTTTCTTGGTGACGTACTAGTGTGATACCACTTAATTCTTCTTTCCTTTTCGATTGCCTTTAGAGGTACCATCTGCTGCTTAAAATGATGAACAATCTCTGCAAGAAGCTCCAACTGCAAGCTTGTACGTATTTTGTACATAAATTGGATAAATTCGCCAGCCGCCCAAACATGTTTGATATGCACCCAAGCGTGAACAATTCACAGGGAATGAAGGAGACAATTTGAAGGCCGGAACTTATTTTTACCGCCATTCTTGCCCTCTTAAACCTTCGGTTAACCGTTTTCTTGGTTCATGGCGGTGCTCAGTAAAGGTAAATCCAAGCTTTTCGAGTTTCTGACTTACCATGCTACCTGGCAAGGCTTAAAATAGCCTTGCCTAATGCTGCCTCTATATGGCAGCATCATAATATGCTGCCATATAGAGCCTTGGGACAGGCCTGACGCAGCTGATACAGAAGTGTTTGGTGGCGAAATTCTCCCCTGTGGAAATGTTTATCATGCACACCTCTTACTTGTTTCGCATTTTAATCTCGCAGGTTGGTGGGCATGATTTATATTTATGTTTAGGGGGTGAGTCGGATGACACTGTCTGCCAGCAGACCATGCAAAGGGTACTGAATTTTTGTTTTTTGGGGGGAGAAAGAAGCCGGCAAGTCTCCTGTGGACCAAGTAATTGCTTACCTTACCTGCTTTCAACACATGATTGGTAACGAGAGTTAGCCATTCTCTGTTTAAATGCATCGAGTTTTGCCATAGGACAAATTATGCTGCCTCAAGGCATGCAGTTGGTTATTTTGTTACATATTCTTGGTTACTTGCCCAAAATTTCTTACAGTGGTCCCTCATGGCTGCTTTAACCAGATGTTTTCTATAGCTGTCATGGTTTGCTGACCGGCAAATGACTGTACTGTTATGTTGGGCGGGCTCGATTTAACCTCTAGTAGACCAAAAGCGTTTAACCAAAATGGGGTATATTAATCACAGGAGCATATAGGCAGCCAGCTACGCCGTGAATATCAACGAGAGCCGAGGGCGGAAGAACCGGAGTGGCAGTCAAAGGGAGCGGAGGGAAAGGAGCCAGCTACGTCGTGGATATCAACGAGAGCCGGCTTACCTTCCCCGGCGCCGCCCGGACCACCACTGACCCACCGCCGACTCCGACCCCAGGCGTGACCTACTCCCCGGCCTGTGATTGGCCGGGTCACGTGACCACGCAGCTTCGGGAACAGACGCGAAAATAAAAGGTCTCCTTACAAAAAAGGCAGCCGTTGATGAGATTTGAACCCAACACGAAATGCGTACACGCTCACAACGCAGGCGCTCTAAGCCACTGTGCCGCCAGGACGATGACGACGTTGGCAGGTTAGAAGGCAACATATGACGTACACAACAGTACTGTATATATGCACTATATTTTTAACACAGGGATACTCTAAGCTGCATAGCAATTATAATATGAGTTAAATATTGCTATGCAACAGATAGTCAGACCACCCCATTTAAAAAGTGAAACCAACATGTCAAACCTTGTCATTAAATATGAATAAACAAGCCCAAATCGATGCATTTGCTGCAGCTGAAAAGGCAAGCAGCAATACTGGCATGGTCATCTAAAAGTTATGTTATTTTTGGAGAAGAGGGATTGTTTTGTGGAGCATATCCATTATTCCTCGTGACACAGGCTAACCGTGACAATCAAAATAGTTTGTTCAAAGTGATTTGAAGTGTTTTAATTTGCATGTTGTCAACTTTGTCTGATGTCAAGAAGCATGCAAAAATGAATTGAATAAAAATGCAAGTTGGAACCAACCAAAAACTATCCATAAATATTATGCTTTTGTCACAAGTGCTGTTGTCAACAGATAGGTGAGTTGAGATGATGTTCATCATATGGGCTACTCTAAGTTAGGTTAAGTTGGTCAAGTGCATGACAAGTGGCAATAGGAATAGTGCAAGAATCATTAACTCACAACTGTTGCTGAGATACAAACAGGTTATACGGGATGAGATGGTGTAAGGCCTCTTTAGGTTATGCACGGGCTACTTTCGTGGAAATAAGCATTGGTATTTTGTAAGAAACAGTGACAAAATGTTTGTTTTCACTGACCCCATCTTAACAGAAGCCGGAGTATGTCTATTGTCTTTGACTTAGTGCTGGGCTGATGTGTAGGAGTCCAATGTTTTTATTTGAGTGTTTTATGCCTGCTGAATTTTCTGTTGTTATATTGTTATTGAATTTGCTTTGCTTTGCTTTGTTTTGTTTTAAAAGTACTGTGGAAGGGAATTGAAAGGTGCAGCATCAAATTATTGGTGTTAATAATTTGTTATGCTCATAATACTGTCATGGAATTACTATGCTTTAACACGCGCCCGGTTGGCCGGCTAGATACCCTTCGCTCGGGTGTGTGGGGAGTAATTTGACCCCCCTCCCTCTGAGATCTCGGGAACTAAGAAAGCTAGAGACACCAAATTTACAGGGTGTCTTGACCTATACGTGAAGTCACTTAGGTTAGGGTTCCACCTACCTAGGTCATGATCTTCAGGTCGAATAAAGTCAAACAAGGTTAAATTCCAGGTTGGTCTCCAAAGCGCCCCCAAAACCTAGGCAACTGTCTCTAAGCAAAAGGTCACAAGCCCATTTGAGGTCATTGACCTTGTTTGACCCTTTGAAGGTCATAGTGACCAAAATGATACAAGACTGCCCTGCGTTTTTATTTGAATAAGCGACAAAGATTACGCTAGGCAGTATTTTCCTAAAACAAAACGTTCGACCCGGGTCGTCTTAGGTCAATGGCCTGTTCTGACCTCTAAGAAGCCAACTGAAAAGGTATAATGCGGATCCTGCTGTCAATAAATTCGAAATGAGTACCAGAAGCTATCCCATACAGCAACCCCTAAAGTAATAAATCAGGTTGGTTTTGATCTTGGTCTGACCATCATACCTGACCTCAGGTCAACGTAATTTGCTCATTCAATATTTGCGGTGCCTAAGAAAGCATCTGAAATGTTTATGTCTTCGTCAAACACTCCGTTGTTGTATCAGATTGAACGTTTCCCTAGAAATTGCCTTCGCTGAAACCATGGGCTGACTTTGACCTGCCATAGGTCAGCGATGTTACAAGGTACATCTAAAATTGGTATGTCAAACGATCTGCTATGCAATTTTCTACAGCTATGCAAAATGCGGCGCGGCTACGCCGCGCTGTTCAAAAACCATTCGGGAAAAGTCCTCGGGGGGTCAATTTGCCCCGCTCACCCGAGCGCGTGTTAATGTATTCCGTTCCACTTTAATGGCCTAAGATGTTAAAAAAACGAAATAGTTTTGTCAGGTTTCTGATATTACGTCCATGCCAACTTGAAATAGATGTCTTTGTTTGCTGAAGCATCCGTCGCGAGCTCATAAGTTCCGTCTTTTGTGAATGGATTTTTTCACTCCCGCACGGTCTTTTTGCGATGGAATTTTTCACTTCCACCCTAGTTTAAAAGCAATTCTATCTCCCTGGGAAGAGCTGCCGATGGTCTCTTAAGGCACAAGGTCTCTTACCAGATGTTCCTAAAGCGAGGAAAGGCCTAGGCATTCCTGACGTGGACAAGGAGAAAGCAAAACTGTTTAACGAGTCGGACCAGGCCAGCTGGATAGGTACGGGCAAAAACGACTATGTCACGGTCCGACAACTCGATGGAACCAAAAGAACGGCGCAAAAAGACTTATCTTGCGGAACCTGCGTGAAGTGCACGACGTTTACAAGCGGGAGAAACCCTTCTATCGGCTTCCCGACATTTGCTGCGCTTCGTCCGAAGCACTGCGTCTTGGCCGGCAGCAGTGGTACGCGTTCCGTATAGCGTGTGCATATATCATCAACGTACAAAACTGCTCATATCCACTCCCGACCTTCCTGATCTGAAATACCGTTACCTCCTCGATCACGCCGGACGTGACACGGAAAACCGTGATTGCATGACGGGGGTCGTACGGACTGCCCTGGTGAGGAGGGAGTATTGGAATTTTTAAGGCATATTCTCGGACAAATCAGAGGACAGCGACGAAGGAGGTACAATCCTTGATGGTGATATGAATGGTGATGTTCGGTTTAAACAGTTGGTGAACACGGATCGCTGTGTGCTAGTGGAAATCGTCGGAACAAAGGAAAATAGCATGAGATCTCTTAGTCAGCAAATCGCAAAATTGACCAGACGCCACCTTGTAGCTGATGGGCGGGATCAGTGCCTTGCCCCTACAAAGGCCACTGCCAGCGAGGGCAAAGTGGTTGTCCAGGGCGACTTCCCTGAAGATTACTTATTCGTAGCACAAGACGCGGTCAAAGCCCTCACTGGGACTCCTCTCAGTGCATTGTGCACCCGTTCGTGGCATACTGGCGAGCCATCAGAGCTTCTGTCTCAGCTCTGATTGTACAAAACATAACAACGGCATGGTTCATGCGTTTTTGCAAAGACTTCTCCCAGACCTTCTTGCTTAGTTGCCCAATTCCAAAAATATTTATTTCCCAGACGGACAGTGCCACAAGGTGTAAAAATAAGTAAACTTCATCAAGTGTATGCCCCTATGAGGCTGACTTTGGGCTGTCCTGTGAGGGGCATTCTTGCCACGTCGCATGGTAAGGAGACCTGTAGCGACATCTGGGACACGGCCCCTAACCAGGGCTCCATCCAGCTCCAAACAGTCCTCCGTTAACCTCTGGACGTACAGGTTTGGTGGCTAAAACAATGTCCCTCTAGAGATTCCCAATACTAATAATCAGTCAATTAGTTAGTTTATAGCTTTCAGTATGATTCTCGAGTCTTGACTGATAAATATTGAAAAGAACTCATCTGGGGGCTCTGGACATGCACTGAGTTACCCCTGATCGTTGATATCCGCACTGATATATTAAAGTTTATAGTATCTCTAGGTTGACCGGTAGAAATTATCTGGATGGAAACTACTACACTTGTAAGCATTTGGTGACATCACTTGCTCGTAAAGCAGAGCACCGATGTTCTGACTCATGCTCTGCACAAACCCGCCAACGTCAGAGAGTGCAGACACAGACCAATACTAAGCATTGCGTGTCGACGGACTGGGATGCTCTGCAATAAGCTGTTTCCATTTTATGGATTGTTTTTCACCGGACGACTCACAAAATTTACCATTTTTGTCACCGATCATATCACGAAAATATGAAGCACTTTCGCCACTCATGACAGTTTTAAAGATAGCATTCCACATTTACGTGGGGATTTGGACTGAAATAGTCATCTTGAGAGACCTTTTCGGTGCTGTTTTGTACCCTGCCCTTCTAAAGACCTAGCTTCTCTAGGTTTTGAGGAACACGCCCGCAAAAATGGGGAGAATATTTCGGGGAGAGTATTTCAAAGTCACCTCACACTCATGACGCCATGATAGCGTCATTCAAATCCTGCCAATCCATAGGCCATGCAGCGAACCGGGTCAAGAACAATATAGTTGTCGAGGCGTTCATATCTGGCGTTCGTGAGCACGATTTCCAGATACAACGCCGTCAATTGGCTCTCAAGCAATGTTGTGCAAGGTACGATGGCTTAATCAAACCATTACGCAATTGAGGACATATTTACTAAACGGAGAATTGTGCTGTCCAAAGCAGCCTTTTTCGCTTAAACTATATTAATAGTTATGCTACCCTGTTTTATCGTATCTGTTGCTTACTTCATTATCTTCAAATGTGAAACATTCCCTTCAATATTCCGTCATCGTTGCACAATGCATCCAATAGCTCTGGTCATCAGCTTCTCAATCTCAAGTGCCGAGTGCATCATATGATGTAGAAGCCCGAACCCGACTGCAAGTCTGTTCGCAGCCAATAAACTTGCGACACGGCTGAAAGGGATGAACGAGCGATCCAAACAGCTGAGCTGCTCCCCGCCCCTACCCCCCCCCCCCCCCCGCCCACACACTCAGGACCGCTTCTTAACATGCCACACCGCAACTGATGAACAACAAGGATTTAAGGAACGCATTCAAAAGGCTTGGTGATGGCCCGGCACAAATCCGCGGCCAGCCTCCCCGCTGCATCGGCCGATGAGGTCTGACAGTTGCCACCAGCCTCGGCCAGCCTCCCCGCTGCGTCCGCCGCTTAGTTCCGACGGTTGCCACCAGCCCGGCCAGCCTGCTCGCTGCATCCGCCGCTGCGGTTCGACAGCTTGCCACCAGCCCTCGGCTAGCCTCTCCGCTGCCCGCTGCGTCCGCCGCTTAGTTCCGACAGTTGCCACCAGTCCATGGCCAGCCTGCTCGCTGAATCCGCCGCTGCGGTTCGACAGCTGCCACCAGCCCCGACCAGCCTCCTCGCTGAATCCTGCCGCTGCGGTCTGACGGTTGCCACCAGCCCCAGCCATCGGCTGACCTTGTCCCGTTCGCGCGGACAGGGTGGCAGGCCCGACGCGAGGCGGCTTGGTATCAGAGGTGCAAATTGACACAAGCGAAGCGTGTCTGCCCGACAGCGTCGGACGAGTGTGGACGTGCGTTAGAATAAAATGACCGCTGCAGAACTCCACCGCGAGCATTTAACGTGAGCTGAGCTACAGGGGCTGGCTCACAGCAGCGTACTTCCTCAGCCGCATCACCTCGACCCGGTGCATAGCGGGAGCCAGTTTTCAGCTCCGCAAGTAGACTCAAGGCTCTTGCTAAGGTCCGAAGTGCACCCAGGGGATCGGGCGCCTGTGCAGTGAGCCGGCCTGTTTCGAAGCGTTCAAGAGGCGATTTACGAGGTGTTTCCTTGGCGTTTTTGCAGGTTTGTTCTCTGTGCAAAAGCCCGTCTGTGCTTAATGGCAATTAGCAAAAAATGTCCGTCTCGCGTGCGCTCCATCACTGCTTTCGTTTCTGCGTGATTGATTGCTGCTGGCGTTATTGTTGTACGAACCCCGGACGCTCACACTCAGTCCTAGTCTGCTGGTCGACCAGAAACCCAGGAGGGAAGTTTCCTACTCAGCCGCGGCTTCAGCTCTCCCTTTTGGCCTCCCCCTCCCCCCTCCCCCATCCCACCCCACCCAAGGACATATACAAACTTGTGTAAGGACGTGGTCTGAATTCTGGGAGAAGCCCGTCTGTTGGCACATTTTGAGGGTAGAATGCGTCACTTTTACTCCTCATGTCCGCTCCCCCAGCCCACATGTCTTGCAAAATCTAAGCCCCTGCAGAAATCGAAACAGTGGCGTCTTGGAGTCACGGACGCAGCGGCAACAGTACCGTGATCCGATGAACTTCTTCAAATCATTTTTAGCGCCGTGCATAAATCCATGAGAAGGCTGTAGTCTGCTTTGTTCCGTTGGTGCTTCATTCCCTGACTTTTTAACAGTCCCCAACATTTGTTTACTGGGATTTTAAATTCTCTTCAACCTGTGCCCAGGCCGTATTTTGACATGTAAACTGTGCAGGCAGATGCCTCCTCAATGACCCAAAATGTCTACCCGCTAGTGAAATCTCGCCTCCTCAGTGCAAACAATGTTGAACGGACGAATAATTTTGGAGAGCTGAGTAGTCGTCGTATTTACTGAATGGTATAGATCAGTCAAGTAAGTAAGATTGTGCACCAGTAGAAAACTGGTGCACCAGATCTCCAAAATGCGGTATGCTGATTTAAGTGCGGTAAAAGTTTTCCATCCTCCATCCCCCCCCCCCGTCCACCCCGGCCGCGGGGCTTGCCTCCCAAGTAAGGTCCTTTGAATACCCTGAGCCTGGCCCCGCACTTTTGAAACGTTCCTACGCCTATAATTTGTGCGATGTGCAATGTTAGATCACGACTCAGGTTACAACGTCTTCAATGCGATCGAAATCCTTGAAACTTATGCAGATGCAATGTGGTTAGTGTAAGTCGCCGGCCACCTTACCGCGATTTTGATCCACCTACCTCTTGACTCAGACGCTTTCCACTTTGGGGCAGTACTGTGGGCTGGGCGATGTGATATCGTGGTGGAGAATCCGTCATGTGTGACGACCGTGACGCTTTCCGCCACAGGGATGTAGATCTGCAAAGCAGGTTCGGGGCAACAATGCGGCTAAAACTGGCCCTAAAACGCACTAAAAGCAGGCTTCTCCCCGGACTTGGCCTTCTTTGTTCTCTAAGTTACGGAGTTTGTGTCTACCCCAGCTGAATAGGACAGGGCACTCCTGATCCAATATGCTTCCTCGCTCTATCCTGGTGGGAGAATTTGTTGTCGGGCATCATTATCATCTTGTTGCACCCTGATCGTCTAACTCAGGTTTCGGTAACCGACGTAGGGTCGGTGTTACGTAGCTTTAGACGTTGTTGGACGTGTATGACTTAGGGAATAAGGTGAAAGTTTGTGTCCATGACTGCTTAAGGCTGCCACGGAACCCCCGGTAGGTAGCCGCAAGGCGGACTTCAGGATGCAGCGCAGAAATCGCGGTAGGCGTGTCAACGCCTAGTGTTGTTTTGCTGATCATTGTGGGACGATTATCACTATCGGTTTAATCGTGCGGTGTTGATGGTCAGGTTTTCTCAACTGTTCATTCAATGCTCACGTCGAAGTGGAGGTCGTCGCATTTCAACGGTTATTCCGAACACGCGAATGGTAAATTGGTCACGTTTTTGGGTGTGATTATTAAACCGGATTGTTTTAATTCTCCGATAACACGTCGTGCCAAAGATCGCTGCGAATGTAGGTTGTTGCAGCCTATAGAACTTGAAACATCGCTGAATATTGCTAAAGCATGGAGGCAATAACACAGTACTAGACCAGAGTTAGCGATACATACGAATAGTGCAATTAAAACATGCAGAATGCGACAAAATCAGAAAACACTTCAGTTAATATGGTACGAAAGCGTAGCTCCAAAAATTTGGCCAGATCCATCAGCTGCACTCAACTGAGAATCTCACCGCAGTTTGCACTTCCTTTTTTACCTGTGAAACAAATATAAGAAATGCTTAGAATTTACACGATTTGGAGCTCTCTTGCTCTCTTTTTTAAATGTTTTACACATACATACTAAGATTCCAGAAGTTTGGGAGCCAAACTCACGGCTGAGCGGCCAAATTGGACTTTTGGGGTTTCAGTGGCCCACCCAAAAGCATAGAAATGGACACCCGTGCCGGCGAGTAGCGAATAAAAAGTTTTTGACTTTAAAGATCTATCTATGAGTCCCGATAAGTAGTGGTACGACGTTACCACATGATGTGAGCTATTGTGGAATGTATGTGATAATGTAAGCTAATGATGTGATGCGGTCACCAGCATGGCTGAAGATCGCCCTCCAAAAATGATGGGGTATTACAGCTCTGCTGGGGTACACAGATCTAGGGATGTGGAGTATTAGAGCCGAGCTGAGCATAAATAGGCCGACTCCTTTCTCCCAATTTGGAACACGGTGATGCTGGATAATTTTACTTGCCCTTAGATTACAATTTTAGAAAACAAGTAGGGATTTTGCCGGTAGAACAATATCATAACGTCTCTTTTCAAGTTCCATCTAGCTTGAGCACCTTATTTGTGCAATCAGGAGCAACCCAGATTTTACTCTTGTGGACAGCACTCTTTACCAATAATTTTCTGTGCCGGGATACTTGGGTATTCTAATAAAAATGTAGTTATCAGCAGCACCGTTTTGAGCAGCTGCTGGAAGTGGATCGTTCACGATGTGATAAACCTTTCCATGGAGAAGCTGTATCAAATCACGGTACTTCTAGTACCGTGCCTGGATCCTCCTGGCTGATCCTGGGCCTTGTCGTGGTCATACGTATCAGTCAGCGGCAAATTGACCAAAAGGTGCAAGGCAGCTCTACGCAGCTTGCAGAGATGCTCCTTTACATTTTACCAGGCGCAGAGTTCCAATACTCGGCCACTTGGGTGGCAGGGATGTCGGTATTTTGTCATGCTATGACACCGCGAATTTGGGCTCACTACCTGTGGCCCCTCGCCTTGCTCAAGATCGGCCAATCAGCATCGAACTGGGCGGGCTGTCAAACCAGTATCTATGCGCCTCAGGCTTGACAAATGGGCTGAGTAGGTCAGATGTCTGGGTCGGGGTCAAAGGGCAACGGATTAGCGCCAAAGAATTGAGTGCGGGGACCGCCGAAGAGCCAGGATTCTGGTAGCATGAATTTATACTAACGTCCTGAACATCCTACTGGATGAATTGTGGAACGCTGACCAGGTGGTATTTGCACACAAGCGAGGACTGCTGTACGTGTCAGCAGGGCTATGCATGCTGACTGACCCATTTTGAAGGCAACTGAGATGCCCCTCGGCAAACAAAGGGACTTGAGTCGTACCGACCCTGCGTGGGTAAAAGGTCCACAAATATCCGAAAGCCCGTGAGGATTTAGAGAGCTCTGGGAGGTTAAATATATCCTAAGTGGCGCGTGGAATCCCTGAACACCAGGAGGGACACCTCAATGATCACAAAACTGCATGGTAGCTAGAGTCGTAGATTAGAAGATTCGTAGTCGTAGGTAGTAGATTAGTCGTAGGTAGTCGATAGTCGTAGGTAATAGATTCAGAGACCCCCCCCCCCCCCCACCATGGTCTCGAAAGGTCCCTGGGCAATGCATGTGGCCTTGGGCATTTAGTACTACTTTTGGGGCGTCCAAAGTGCCTTTTGAGTGGCCGACGGGCGCTGACAAGCCAAAAGAACTGACGGGATGGGTACGGATGGTATGAGAGCAATCAAAAGAGCCCTGAGCAGTTACAAAAAGTATTCAGGATGTCGTTAAGACAGAGGATACAGCTAGAGACCTCTTAAGCAGCCAGACAGGTCGTTCAGCGCTCAGCTGGCCGTCAGCATCCAGAGCAGCCCTTCAGTGGCCACACGAGCCTAAACAAGTAAAAGGAACGTCCCACCTTTTTACACTTTTCACTCATTGTTAGATCAGACGCGTACGGTTTGATCAGTGATATCAGTTTTTTTCGAAAGCTCTTCTGAATAGCTAAGAATTTTGATTTGAAGTAGCCTCTCCTGCGGGAGAAATTTTATTTGACACCCTGCACACCGCCATGCAAGTAATGCATTGCATTCTGTCTTCCTTTTTACAACGTGTGTGTTCTGTGGTGTTTGCAGCACTCAAATGGGTCAAAATATTTCGTGTAATAAATGCTACGAAAGCCATCTCTTGAAACAAAACGATGTGCGAACGTGCAGCTAGTTGTGTCGCAAATTCACCGAAACGTTACGCTATGACACTGATTTTTCCCTTATGAGGTTTACCGCAGCGGCCTCTTTTCGAGGCGTACTTTGGCTTTGTAATGGGGAGTGTCACACTGGTCCATAGTGACGTACTGGTTCAACCAGTGCGATTCTCGGTAACGGACCTTGCCGCCGCTGAGCCAATCACACACGTTGTTTTATTCGCACCGGTTGGCCCGCGCGGCGGTTGTGATAGGCAACAGGTGGTCGCGACTGCGAGGAAGAAGTGTAGTGCTTGTTACTAAGCATCGACAGCGCCATTTGGGCTCAAAGTCATCAAAATTGATATCCCTGTTATGTCTTGACGGTGCTGCAGCAGCACCACCCAGTGCTTTTATTCGACCTAACTGGTTCTGAGGTTTCACTGGAAATGTTTTTGAAGTATGCTCCAAAGGTGGGACACTCCATCTAAAGGGACCCCTGAGCGGCCAAAGGGTCGCTGAGACTGAGAAGGCATAGAGCCTTAGGGGTTTACTAGGAACCCTGAGCGTCAAAAGGGCACCTGACCTTTCATAATAGCCTAGCCACTGCTAGCCGGAATGGCTCTCGGGCGGTAGGAGTGGCCCTCTGAGTGGCCAAAACGGCCATGAGCAGCTAACAGGACCCCGGTTGTGAAGAGTCTTGAGGATGCACTAAATGGCTCTGGTGACCAAACGCACCGTCGAGTGGCCGGTGCTCCTCGGCGCTCAGAGGAACACTCAGATGACCAGTAGGGCCTCTGAACGATCAGAGGTACCCATGTGTGAATGGGGGGACCCCGGACGGCCAGTGAAGTGCCTGAGCAGGCAAACTGAAACGCCGTCGGCCAGGGGCTCCTCAATGGTCAGAAGGGTACTCTGTGGGCAGAAGGTCCCTGAGCAGCAAAACGGGCCGTGATCGGCCCTGAGTGCACTGAGTTTCCTGAGCGATTGATGCGACTCCTGAGTGGCCAAAGAACCCCGAGTAGTTTGAGGTCCTCGAGCGTCCTGTGCGGACTTCGAAAGGCCAAAGGGATCCTAGCTGAATGGGGTCTTAAGCCACCAGATTCCCCCTGGTGGCCAAGAAATCCTCACTGGATGGCCAGTGGGTGCGTGGGTATTGTCTGAACATTTTTGTTTTTTTACTTTGGCAAAGAAACTCTTCTCTCTCTTTACCCATGTGCCTTTCTCGGTCAGCAGCCGAAGGGTGTTTTGTCCCATTTCGGGAACTCACTGGCTACCGTTCTCGTGGCAAGGGGGTCGGGGTCACCTGGGCGATTTGGTAGCCATCATAGCGATGCATCATACATCGGTTCGCTCCCTTGCGTGGGAAACACTGAGCGGTGTAGTCCGCTCCCTTGCGTGGGAAACACTGAGTGGTGCAGTCCGCTCCCTTGCGTGGGAAACACTGAGTGGTGCAGTCCGCTCCCTTGCAAACCGTTTGCAATATGCATTGCATTTGCGATGCTGAATTACGATGAAAAATGTATGGGCCCCAAAAGCAGCTTATGTGAAAGTTTTTTAGGTGTGCATTTGGTACCAGTAGATTAAAAATTGAATGCTCTATTTCACTTCGGTGGGGCATTAACAATGTAACGTCCTTTTCTGCAATGCTGGGCACTTTCAGGCCAAACAGCGCAATAAAATGCTAGCCACTTGGTGAACTAACCACTCAAAAAGCAGACTAATCCATCATTCTGCCTACTTTCCAATAAGTTCAGCAGAAAGCTTGTTGTATTCTGTTTCATATTCCAGTCGGGCATTTTCGCTTTCTTCTTGTACCTTTACTTAATTTGATTATTATAATGGCATCGTGCTGGCTAATTTGGGTTGCCGCATGTCGTTTAGGCCATAAATCTCCAGCTTACCAAGGTTCGAGGCATACTTGAACTTAATAAAGTAAGATAATATTTTATTTATGAATTTTTGGAGACTGCACAGTCCTGCGAACTGAGCGGTGCAGTTAGCCCCGGCTCCGCGCAGGGGCCCTCGCTAACGCCAACAGATCCCTTCCCGGCGCACGCGGTCCCATAATTGGCACAGCCGAAACGGGGCCTGAGGGCCGTTTGTAATGTGACGTTGTTTGGCACTGGGGCTCTGTAACTGATGTAGGGTTTTTCCATTACCCAAATGAGAACTTTCTTTGGTCATTTATCATATTTACTGTCATTGACAGCGGGCCCGACCAACGCTACATGCGCTCTGACCCTCGGGGTGATCTCCCTATCCTATTCATAAAATGGGCTCCTTGACAACATAAGATCCTGTTTTGCACTGTGGACTCCTTGAACGAGACGGAGACCATGTCTTGTATACACTGACTTCAAAAGTATTTAGTTTGCCTATTATGTTATACATATATTGATTCACTATTTTCATATATTTGCCATGCATTTATTTTTTGTAATCAGCTCAATTTAACGTGTCGTTCCATTCCCCATGTGACACAACCCCGACATTTCGTTGTTTGGGCCAAAAACCACGTTGCTTGTGAAGGGAGGGATGGGGCTGGGCTGGGCGTCACCAAAGCGCAACAACGGGGGAGGGTTTTGGATAACGTCACGTTAAGCTCAAGTGTGGTTGCAAATTGGTGAAGCATCACAAGGAGCTGGGTAAGTGGGAGCTGTGGGTGTGTGTTCTCACTCTCATTTCTCAGTGGGAGCTGGGTTCTCAGTTCCCAATCTCATGTTCTCGGTGGGAGCTGGGTAAGGGACACTCCCGCCTAGTCTTAGCAGTGCTTAGCCGGAGATTAAGGGTTTCAAGATGGCCGAAAAGGCGTGACGTGTTTTGCTGACAGCGTCTGATGCAGGCCATCAACAATGGGCGCCGAATGTTGACGTGTTCCTTGATATCATTGCGTTCGTAAGGTCTGAGTTAAGTCGGTGAAGATTGAGAAAATATCTTCCAAGTAGCATGTGGGGGAAGTTTGGGCTAGACTTGAGCTCTTAGCGTGTTGAAAATGTCTGAGTGTGGATTGGTGCTCTGCGGCAAGAAGTCGATTGGGGGGACATCTATTGCTGGCAAGTTTTCATGCGATGCAAGTTTAGTTTGTTTTACAGTGCAGCATTTATAGCGTTACCTGTTTGATGCATACTGATATCGTAAGTGTAAGCACGGAGTTTGGTTTCTTTTTGTCCTGACTGCTGCTCTCATTCTGACATTTTGTTCGGCTAACCTCAGGTCCGCAACCCAAACATCCGTGATTGGTCGGTCAGCCAGCCATGGTGAAGATCGAGCGGATCTCTGTCGGCGCGCAACGGTGTGGAGAGGGTCCGCACTGGCTCGAGGACACCCAGTCGCTCGTCTACGTCGACATAGTCGGCCAGAACATCCTACGGTGGGACGAACGGCTTCAGAAGGAGACCAAGATTCAAATAGGTGCGTCTACACTCCGTCGGTGGCACGCCTGGTTTGCCTCACCCTTAGAGTGACGCTGGCCGCGAGCGTTCCCAGCCGGCGCGGCATCGGCGCGCCGGCTGCTGCCGCGCGCTCTCCAAAACACGACCTGGCACGAATGCATCGCAGGCTCGGACCACTGTTTGAAACGATGCCACGATGTTGATGTATGCGCACACATCATCACGCATAAAAGCGCGGCACGTAATGGTCGGTCAAATTACCCGACCACTTCGAGCTGTTAGGCAGCTGCCGCTCCACACTGGCTGCTTGCTTTGGGCGCCGACTGCCTTCGCTTCTGAACTGGAAAGTTTGGCAGTCTATGGCTACCGTTGCCACCGCCGGCGGTCGGAAGCAGACGGCAGCGATGAGCCAACTCTCGGCCAGGTGTCCACCAGTGGTAGGTGCCGCGGGGTAGTCACGGTATCTCAGGAGCGCAAGTACTGAAGGCTGCCGGCAGCGTGCGACGCGGCTCGAAAGAACAACACAAGGGAAGCAGTCACTTTTGTCAGGAACGCGGTCGGGCCGAGACTGCATCAAAACGGCCTCTGGCTGCTCTGCCGGTCCCGTCGCGCTCGCTGCGGTGCGTCCAGCTCGTCCTCGAACAAAGCCCGCTCCGGCTTTGGCCCCGCCTCTGGCGATCTGACGGACGGTGTGCCGTGTCCTTACCTGATAAAGCCATCGATACTGTCCGCTTCGTACCGATTTAATTAATGGAGTTGTACTCTCTGCGCTGATGTGGTGCTTTTTAAAGCATTGCGCGGATTATCTTGTCATGATCAGCGCCGTTACGAGAGGCAGAATCCGCCACTGGCACACATTGTAACGCACTCAGAACGGCTCGATCGTTATCGGCAACTATGTCACCATGTCAAACACGGAACACGCACACTTCTCCATCGCGGCATGGTAAGCAGCCCGCTCGCAGCTGCGGTAGGACTGATAAGCTCGTTCCCTGACCTCCTGCGAGCCGATGTGCTAACACAGGTCGCCTGCTAGCGGTCTTCTCAGGCTGGCGGTCCGTCCAGTGTCCACCTCGCGAACTGGTGAGGAATTGCGGCATTTTAACACCGTGGCATTTGTACGCTTTTCTGGTACAGAATGGTAGCAGGCCAGACTACAGTCATTAAACTTGGATCTGGGCGTAATAACCCAATCTGTGTGGTAACGCCATGAGAAAATCTTTATTTGATAATTTGATTCCGGCGGCCTCACTGTCGATGGCATTATCAATAGAGGCTGGACACGGGCCTGGCGTTTAGTAACGACCCCTTAGCTCAGCTGATCCGACCGTCTAGATATAAGACTTCACGGGCTCAGCGTGCGGCCAGTGACTGCGGCAAACTGCAGTCAAGCATCAGCGGCGCCGTCCCGCCCAGTTTTCGAAGGACTGGCTGCGCTCGACACACGAGGACAGCTATCAAGCATCAGCGGCGTCGTCCCGCCCAGTTTTCAAGGGACTCGGGCTGCGCTCGACATACGAGGGCAGCTGTAGCTGGCAGCCGTGAAACGTGCAGCTAATGCGTGTTGAGACTGCCTTCAGTATGTGTGTGTGTGGGTGTGCGTGTGCGTGTGCGTGTGCGTGTGCGTGTGCGTGTGGGTGTGCGTGTGCGTGTGCGTGAGCGTGAGCGTGGGCGTGGGCGTGGGCGTGGGCGTGGGCGTGGGCGTGGGCGTGGGCATGGGTGTTGTTGGACGTGCCTGCCCTATATTGTGGCCTTTGCCCGGCAGAGTCTGACACACCTTCACGCAGCCCGATCGCCGGCTTCACCACCCTGGTAGTGCCCATACAGGGCCAGGCGGACACCTACGTCATCGCCAGGGGCAACAGCTTGGCCACCCTGCAATGGGACGGCTGTTCGCAGGCGCGCACCGTCCGGGAGTTTGTCCGTGTCGAACAGGACCTGTCGTTCCCAACGCGCTTCAACGACGGCAAATGCGATCCGCAGGGAAATCTGTGGGCAGGTGAGACGTCTTTGCAATGTAGGATACACGCACGAGGCGTGGAGGGAGCGGCTTGGCGGGGGGAAAGGCAGTTTGGTATCCCTCCTCGCGTTATTTAATGTACGACAATGGTTGTATTTGGATTTATGTTCACTCACCGGAGATGCGGTGAATCTCAAGAGATCGTCAGTAACTCACATCGTTCCTCAGGGCTGGATGGGCTCGTCTAGACGTGTGATTGAGGCGTGCTTACCCTCGGCTGCCAGGAACGATGGGTTCGGAGACTGCGCCCGGTGTCTTGGCGCCAGGGGTGGGCTCAATCTACTCGTTCAGCTCCCGCGACGGCAGCGCCACCAAGCGGTACGGCGACATCACTTTATCCAACGGGATGGCCTGGAGCGCAGACGGCTCGCGCTTCTTCTTCATCGACACTACCGCGATGAGCGTGGACGTGTTCGACTACGATATGAACAACACAGCTATCAGTAAGTCATGCGTGGCAATCGCACACGCTTGGTCCTCGCCCAGTCCCTTCACGGCGTGGGAGATGCATTAATGCGTTTCATTCACTTTTCCGACGCCGTTCCGCGTGCAATGCGTTGAGAAAATCCTTCAAGAGGCTGTAGCTACTAGATGGGTCCTTGGGATATACAAGCACGCTGAAACCTTAGGTTTCTCTGGTTTTGAGGCGACTTGTTTGAACAAGAAACAAAAGGTTGAAACTGCGTTGGATTAACTTATGCATTAATACTTACTCGAAAGAGAGTCGGGACGCTTTAAAAAGACACGCACGTGACACTTTTGAAACAAAAATAGTGACGAGCAAGGTCATAAATGGGCTTGTCTAAATGTCAGCGAAAGGGTACTTCTGCAGTTCGTTGACCAGTCCAGTCACCCTTTGGACTGACCTTTGCAACCAGCTTTGACATTTATAATTGAAATATCAACCGGTTTTTAGCACAAGGCAACACAATGCCCTAGAAATCATGATGTAACGTTTTTAAAGCACTTGCATGTTACTATTTGATCGAAATTGGTTCCTTGGTGATAATGCGACATCACCAGAATTAAATTCCCAATTTGATTGACATCGGGAACACACAATGTGCGAGGAGCCAAAAGCCCACACAAGGTGAGAATACGGAACCAACCCCGTGTGGTATAAAAGAGAACAGAAAATGACGCGACAATGGGGGGGAGGGGATAGCAAGATTGTGAGTGGATCTATGCAGCCGGTAACGTGCATTCAAGCACAAGCTATGGGCCTGCCAGTTTCGTATCTTTTATCTTTTAAAAAAAAAATGATGGAGACCGACGGCAAGTGTGGTGGACTGCGACTGCAGGGAAACCAACTGCCTGGTTTAGTGTGAATTTGCCTTTGGACGGCAGCAATGCCCAGCTATGCGGCAATTTTGACGGCAGCAATGCCCAGATCACGAGACGTTCTAAACGCGATGTCGAACTGACGGCGACGCCAGCAGTCGACCTGAGACACACAGTGGTCCCGTAAACGAAGGCTTGTGAGTGGTTGCCAGGTTGTCAGAAATGCTTGGTAAGACTTGAAAGGCGTCAAACCGTGGCGAAATGTGTGACGTCATTAACTCAACCAGAACTTTGCGCAGTTATGGCGCCAAAGACACAACGAGCTGAGTACAGTGTAATCGTCTGCACTCATTTCAAGCAGATTGCCACAGTGATTAGCAAGAGTGCGGTCACTTGGTCAGAATTCGTAACAAGCTGCCATACACGGGGAGGCGCCACGGACTTCGAGTCAAGGTGGGTGTGCTTCGTCAGAGGGCCTTCTCACAGGGGGGGTTCCGACACTCTTGTCTTCCTGCCTTCGTCAGAAGGGGGGGGGGGTGAACTGTCCCCTCCGCCCCCCCCCCCTTGTTGCGCCGTCCCTGCTGTCATACATCATGACACCGTGGTCACAATGAACAATGCCGCCTCGCTATTATATTGAATGCTTTTCAGCTTGGGCGGGGATTTTTTTACTGATTCAGTGGAATGTCTGTGGACGCTGCCTAGTCGCCGTAGACGGGTACGTTTGCTCGATTGCGTCACTGATGGGCTGGGCTGTTGTTGGGAGGGTGCTATGAATTGAAGACGTCTAAAAGCAACGCAGGTGAGCTGAAATTATACACTCTAAGAACGTGACCTTGCATTCAGGACACGCTAACGCTTGTGAACGCCGTAACTAACGCTAACGCGGTAACGCAAGTGTGACTCTGGTCAAGTTGCGGAGGCTTGTGCCAGTCTGGCAATATTGCTAATACGCTGTGTTAACGCAGTTAATGCCGCCCTTTTTGAAGCCGTCTCAAACGCCGCGCGTCGTGGTCCAACCAGTAAAACACATCTGCGATTTCTGGGGTGAGCCGCGTCCAATGTATGACGTCACACTCGTCAGGAAGCCCTCGTAGGGTGTGTGACGTGCCATTCGTCAGGTAACCAGCCTCGGGTGTGTGCCACTACACTCGTTAGGTAGCCCGCGTCCGGCGTTTGATCTCGCACTCCCCCCTCCCCAGGTAACCGGCGTCCCGTGTTCGACTTGGCCGCCACCCGCACGCCCGGCCTGCCGGACGGTATGACCATCGACACGCAGGGCCGCCTGTGGGTGGCGCTCTTCTTCGGCGGCACGGTGATCTGCTTGGACCCCAGCACGGGCCAGATCGTGGACCGGGTGCACATGCCGGCCACCAACATCACCTCCTGCGCGTTCGGCGGCCCCAGCTTCGACACGCTTTACGTGACCTCGGCCACGGAGGGTCTGACTCCGTGGCAGATGAAGGCCCAGCCTGACGCTGGCGCCACTTTCAAGGTCACTGGACTGGGAGCACGAGGATTGCCCGGCGTTAGCTGGCGCGTGGACCACGAGGCGCTGCGCACGCTGTGATGCAGTCCACCCGGGCCTTGCATGCGCGGCTCGTAGTGGTCGCTCAGACTCCGGCGTTGCATAGATCACGGCGCCAGCTAAAATTTTGCAGGTTTTGAACAGCCCGCGACATTCTGGGTAGCATCGGCAGAGCGCGGTTTGCATGCCAGCGCGCTTGGATGTAGAAGCGTGGTAAGTGTGGCACGTGGCACATTAGCGACGCCACACAGTGGCGTTCTAGAGTTAAGTGTGCACGAATATAAACTCTGTCACCAAGACGGTTTTTCTTTTTAGGACGTGCTCGGAAGTTTCAAATGGCAGCCATACATGCACAGGCTGGACGTAATAAACTGTATTATCTGCTTTGCACTATCATATGGGGATTATCACCATTACTTACACACAACTGCCGCGAGAACATTTCGTGCCGCAGCACGGATGCGTTCAAGACGCAGCCATTTCTTTTGTTGCATTCGGTACGAAGCGACTGCAATGAGGCAACTCGGCCCGAAACCTGCCCTCGTTTTTGGTAACATCCATAGCTCACCAACAGGAGCACCATCCCACCGACAACCGGGCGGTCATCGTATCACCGAAGCCCCTCGACCCACTTGGTCAATGATCAAGACTCAGGAGGCCCTTTCCATCCGGTCTCGGACCAGAAAGTTGCCAAGGACAAGCCCATCCCGGACCGAGAATTTCTTCCTTTATTACAAGCACGAGTCATTCACATAAGTTAATGTAGAGTTGGCTGAGGTGACATGTCCGTCTGTGTCCGTTGCGCTGAAATGATGGCGTGATTTTTCGGCTTCCTGCTGCGTGGATGACATCACTGTAGCCCGGCGGCGGCGGCGACCGAGAAAGACGTCCCCGCGGCCGCCGGCCGGGCAACACGGACCGTATCATATATCACACATTTACAAGTCAGTCAGGCGGCTTCCGCAGGAGCCACCAGGTTGTACGCGAGCCTACGTCAGCTTCTTCGCCCGCTGGAACAGCGTGTCCACCACCTTGCCCATGCTATGCATGGTCTCCAGCGCCGTGTCGTAGGTGTCGTCCTTGCGCGCCTCGTCAAACACCACGAGCACGTCGTCATTCTGGTCCAGGATACCGCCGAACTTGGCGTCCAGGATCATCTGCGAGAGCTTGCGCTCCACCTGGTCCTGCGAGAGCTTGATGGTCTGCGCGATGTAGCCCACCTGCCGGCGCCGGTCGGCCGGTCAGCCCGGTAAGCGGAGCGCACGGCATGCACCCCGAGCCGGCGGCCGGCCGGCTCGGGTCACGATCACCAAAGTCGAACAATCACCTTGTTTCATCTATCAAAAGTGTTCATCGTGCACCATAGTCGAACCGGCACCTTAGGCAGATTCCAACAGGCATTTGAGATGAGGAGCAAGTATTCGTGCACACTTCAGCTCCGCCTGGCTGCACGGGGCCCGAGCACCGCTGAGGGCATGCCGAGGTGGACAGCCCGCTCTGAGGCCGGGTACAGGCCCGGCGGCGCCGGTGCACCGCCGACAGGTGCGCGGGCCACGCGACATACCTTGTACACGCGAGTAGGGCTCGATTATCCTGCACAGGTTCTGCTCCAGCATGGTGTCGTACAGCGTGTTCAGGTGCGCCTTGATGATGGGGTCGCCCGCCAGCTCGCGGCTGTACTCGGACAGTCCCTGCCGGGCGGCGCACGCCCGTCACCACCGCGGCGACCCACCGAGACGAGCATCGACACCACCGATACCCAGCGCAGGGGATGGACCACGCTAAAACATGCAACTGCCACATAATACTTACTTGTCAAGTGCAGAGGGTGGGCCAGACAAAACCTTGCAACCTTCACAGAATGTTCACCAGCTAGAGGCCTGTCAACGTGTTGGGTATTTTGGGAGCGGAAGGGGGCGGGGGCGGGTGGTGGGGGGAGGGGTCCGGCTGCCACAACTTGATGTATGGCATGACGGTCACGTCTGCGACAACAGACACGGAATCTGCTTAATAGCGAAATCACGCACGCACCACATTTTCTATGCCGAGACTGAGGTGCCACGCACCATCCACATACACACTCAAAACCCAGTTGTCCCCGCACGTCGCGCTGCCGGCCCCTGTCGCCGTGAGAAAAGGCGGCCACTGAAGAAGAGCGTACCTTCTGAAAGTCCGCCAACGACCGCTTGTGACTGGCCTGTGCCACCGCCTTCATGGCGTCGATCTCCCTGCCGGCGTACTTGAGCGCCAGCTTGCCGCTGACGATGCCGTTAACGTCCTCCGGCCTGCGGGCAGCGGCCGAACGTTAGCTTACGACAGCGCTCACCAGGCAGCGCTGACCGGGTTCTGCCCCGTCGCAGGCGACGATTCGGAAACAATGGTGCTGTTCAACCCACAGAACGAGTGCCGGGACGTGCACATGCCTCGCAATATTTGACGGGCCACAACAGCGAGCTACCATCTGTTATTTCCTGATATCTTGTACAGGTGCCAATGCCATAGATTTTTCATTTTTGATGGCCTGCACACATCACTCACAAAAAGGAAAAGTTTAACTGTTGATGTTGAAACGTTTTCCCTGTCGTTTTAAAGTGAAATGTACTCTCACGTTATGGTCACAAAGGTAATGGCCCACTCATGTTTTACCAAATTCAATAAAATCGTGATGTTGTCATTACTGACAACTTAACCAAGAAAGGGGCCAAACTGATCGTCGATAACATCATATCTCGCGGACATCTGGAGATAACCTAACTCAGATTTAACTGCAAAACATGACTTCTATTAAAATTACAATCTCAACATTATATGTGTGCATGCAACAAATTTAGGTTAACTAATTAATTGCAGCAACATGACACCTAACCCCATGCACGCAGGTCGTCGCATAGTGAGCATGAAGCCGGTAACACGATCCACAGCAGGGTGCATGCCAGAGCGACAGCCACGCGGCTTGCCTGACGGCTCCACGCTTGCGTACACCGACAACTCCCGCCACTCACGTGTTCAGCATGATCTTGGACATGAGCATGTACTTCAGCGCCAGCAGCGCCTTGCCGTCCTCCACGCTGTCATAGCCCTCGAACGCCTCGTAGAAGTACGAGTAGGCCGTCTTGAAGTCGCGCTCGTCGGCCGCGTGCAGCACGCCCGACTGCATGTCGAGCGCCGCCTGCACCTTGGGCGGCGTGTAGATGCCGTTGGCCGTGGTGCGTGCCGAGGTGAGCGCGGCGCGCGCCTTCGGCAGGTTGCTCAGCGCGTGGTACGTCTTTGACTCGAGCAGCTGGACCTGCGCGGCGGACACACCGGCGTCAGAATTGGCGCGGGGCGCGGCGGCGGTTACCGGATGTTTCGCCGGTTGTGGAGAGTAAAGCAAGGGTTTACGCGCTAGCAACGCTCAGTATAGACGTGACAGGCCATAAAGCCGGCCCTCCCCCCTCCCGCCCAAACAACGCAAGAAACTGCGCCCGCTGGCTGGTTTGTCGACCTGGCCTCCTCTAGCAGCCTTCCGTGCCTGCAATCGACGAGCCTAGTTTTCCGTTTCACCCCACTCCTCCTCGTCCCCTGCTCATGTTGCACCAGTATATCAATCCAGCAGTGTAATATTCCCGGAGTTCATCGGCAGCCCACTCCCCGCACCGCTAAAAACGTACAGCATGACGCCCCGCAACACCCACCCACTCGGCACACTGACCTCCACCAGCAGGTTTTTGTCGTCGAGCTTCTTGAGTTCCTTGAGCAGCGCCGAGCCCAGCGCGAGCGCCTCCTGGTACTGTTTGGTGTCGAAGAAGAGCGCGACGAGCCGCGCCTCCAGCGACTGGCGCAGGAACGTGCGCTTCTCGGCCTTGGCCCAGTCGATGCACTCCTGCGGCAGCGCGGGGGAGGGGGGCGTCAGCGTCGGAAGACGGAGCGCGGAGCCGGAGGACAAGGACGCCGTCCGGTTACGGCCACACCAGGCAGTGATCGCACACTCCAGGGAGACCTCCGCGGACCGTCCCGCCGTGTAACAGCACACTCCCGAAGACTTCGGCGGACCGTCTCAGGGTAACGCTGCGCGTCCGAGCCGCGATGTTTATCTCAGTGGTGCCCCCCCCCCCCCCCGCCGTACACAGTAGAAGATATTACATGTGCTACAGTGCCTTCCACGAATAACCCGATGCACACGCACATACAAGGTCGCACCAGACGTCGGCGGCAAAAGGCACCAGTACAAAAAGGCCTCGTCGCCAGGTGGTTCGGACGGTGGCCAGCGGGTGGTCACTGACCTTGCAGAGCTGCACCTCGATGCCCGTGTCGGCCTCCATGTCGAGGAACATGTCAACCAGGCCGCGCACCAGTTTGGAAGCCTTGGCTTTGCTGATTAGACCTAGGAACGGCCGCGATGCCCGTATGAGGTCGGCCAGCTCTGAAACCAGGCGAGAGCAGATATGAACCTCGACGTGCCACAGCCTACATCTTGTAAGCAGGCTCTGGTACAATGTTTCTTACAAACTTAATTTTTTAACTGGAAGTTCTTAGGAACTACTTTTGCTTTTACCTTGATACACCTAACGCATGATAATTAATACACAATAAAAGCCTGCCTGGAATATACACAACACATTTGGTTGCAAAACACATCAGCAATGTCTGCAATGAAGAATGACATTCTGTGAAGGGACAAAACCCAAAGCAATGGCAAAGCAGTTTGACATGCATCAAACCCAACGTAACTTCTCCACAACACTTATGTTTCTCCCACGTCATGAATGTATGCATTCTAAAATAAAAAACGGACATATTTGGGATTGGATTGGATTGGATTGGATTGGATTGGATTGGAAACTCTGAAAATGACAGTCAAGTCTCAGCCAGGGATATGTTTTGCCTCCTGTAATGTTCATTTAGCCCTGAGCACCATACTACATGGTGTCAACTCCCCTGTTTTGGCAGTGATCAACATATCTCATATGCATTGAAAAAATGCACTGAACACCTTATCAGATCTCCCATTTATTTGATAGCAGCATTGTCAGCAGAGAGAGAAGCTAGACTACCTGACATTTCTTCTGAAATGGTCTGTATCAAGCTCATTTAAGGGAGCCAAGTAAAAGTTGGAAAAAACATGTGACTGGTCGACCTAAGCTGCCACACAAAGCTACCATGCATCAGCTCCCGACTGCGTCTTGACACTGATAACTGTATTGCCTGAACCGCTAATGTGATTATTCACCAATGTGTCAGTGTACCAACATAAGCATGCAAGAACTAATGGCATTGAACTCAAGACCATTATGAATTTGAATGACCTTTTTTGCATCACCTTGCACCATCATCTTCACCTGAACCATCATCCAAGTGTGACCTGAGCATTCACACCATATAGACAATTGTGAGGCCTGCAGTCCAGTGTGGAGTAAAAAAGGTACAGGGACATCTGGTCATATGGGGACATATGGCACAAGTTGACAGGCAATACAGGCAAAGCCACCTAGGCATACATACCTCTGGCCTTCCCTGACTTCTGGAAGAGTTCACCCAACTGCATAATGCCCTGCTCCTTGATTCGGATGGTCTCTTCATCACTGATAGGAGGCTCTGGAGATTTCACTGGAAGTAAGCATGTGAGTGTTAATCATGGATGCATAAGACAGCACACCCTTGGATCTTGGGACTGTTGGTTTTCACTCCAAGCAACCAATGATTTGTTTATCCTCAAGGGTCCCCTATTTTGACAGCAGCAGATGTCCATGAAAAGTCCTTTTTCAATAACATCTTCTTATTTGCACCAGAAACAAATTTGACACAACCATTTAAATGACAAGCAGCAACTTGAAGATCACCATGCAAATCCTAGATGGTGGGTCATGTGCTGGGTTACACTAGCTCTGAAATGAAATGAAACATTTAGTTTGACCAGTCAATTACTTCTCAATTGGCCTAGCAAGTTGGTGGGTAAGTGGAATCTTAGCTGTTCTATGCAGGACCCTAAAGTTTACCACCATTGCACTGTCATTCACATCTGGTTCTAATCAGTTGTAGTCTCAAATGTATTTCAAAGTGGTCTGATAAAAAGTGGCATAGACAATATCTTTGCCAACATAACTTAACCAAAACATAGACCAATGAGATGCTAAATTCCAGCAAGTATATTTTACCACCAATTACCATTCATGCCATATAAGCTAGATCTGTAACTACAAAAAAAAATGTAGCAAATATCATGGGCAGCTCAATATTCATTTGTTTACAGATTACAGTGCAAAATATCACATGCTTTAAGGGACACCATTGACTGCAAAGGCCATGTTATTGCTCATGGGCAATGACACAGGCAGTTCTACACATGCACAGGGAGTTCTAACCAATGCATGTCCACTGCAGGGCTAGCTTGTACATCAATACAGGTGAACACCTATGACTGGTATAGCAGGCAGTGAAGGCCATCTACCTGCACATACAGTCATGACATTTGAACCAGTGTGCCGCCTTAGACCATGTGATACATCTGCCAAGGACAATGCTTCGAAAAACACCAAAGTAGAGAAATCAAAGCAACAGTGTAACACTATTTTGAGCTTGTGCACCAATGGCCTCATGTTTGAATATCTTTTCCCCAAATAATTTTCTTCCAACTTCCCACCTGTTTGTTTATTCTTCTGATCATCTAGTGGTTTGCAAATACAAACATATTACAGAACACATATGTTGGTAAATGTTAAGCCCATAACCACACAGGGAGCCCAGTGAGATTTCTCTCACTGCACACCTAATTTTAACAAACATTATGAGCTGCTCAGAAGGATTTTGAGGTAACTGGCAACCCAATGAAATTGGATGCATCTTATCTCACAATAACTGACAAGTACAAAAAGATTGTCACACTCCCTTTAAACAATAACCATAGTGCTTCTCCTTTCCTATTGTACCACTACCTTCTCTTGCAACTACCTTGTAATAAATACTGGATGGGCCTGCTCATGAGATATATTAGCCTAACAAGGTTTGAGAGGTTCCCCTGGTATGGCACATGTCTACTGTCTAGATATGTCAAGAATTTCAAGAACATGACACAACCATTAAGGTGTGTTGGGTCACAAATCATGCATCAAAAGGTGCTGTTCATAGTGGCCATGTCATCAGTCCCATTGCTCACACACATCAAAAAACATGTTTAATGGCAGTGCAAAGCAACTGTGATGGCAAATATGATACTGTACACATTCATTAGTACTCACATTGTACTCTATATACACAATTGAAACTTGTCTTTAGCATTATCCATACTTCAATATCTCACCAAATACTGCAGTTTTAGCATTCAAAATTTAAGCAGCAATTATGAGCAAAGGTGTGCCAGTCTGGTAGGTGTAAAAAAATTCCAACAGCACACAAATGAAGCAAACTAATAATCATGTACAAAAAAAATGTAATAGAATGCCGGCGTAACAAATTAACCAGCAAACTGAGATGATTTTGAGTTGCAGATCACAAAAACAGATTGCATTACTTGATAAAAAATATATGAAACTAATAATAAAAGCATAAATTAGAATATTGAACAAAATGAAAATAACATAACAATGAATATATGCTACAAGTAAAAAGTCAAAAACTACCATTCTGTTGCTAATAACCAACTTATGCCTACTAAATCAAAATTATACTACAGTATTACAATAGGACAGCAATATTGATACACAATACCTAAAAAATAACATGCTTAAAAACACCATAGTATGTGTGTCTTGTTTCATTAATTTCATTGGCATTCTGAAGCATGCACACATGTGACCAAAGCTCAAGTCCCTCAACACCACACTGTGGCATGGGGTAATGTTACTTTCAAGAGGTCATCATATGGGCACAAAACCAATCTGGCATTCTTGTTTATCACATCTCAGCTGAAGCATCCAAGTAAAGGCAATCTGATCTTCTAGCCCCAAAAGAAATTGCAGGACTTTGCCTGCTGTGAGTAATGCTCCATGTCAAGTTGCTAGTTGGCTATTTGACAGAAAGCAAGTCAATGAAAGGCCATGTCAACTCTAAATCACTTAAGCCATGCAAGCCATGTGATCCCTTTACCCAGTTGAACATAAAAACAAAGGTATCATGGACATGAAAGGAACAGTCTAGCATATAAAGAATCAGGCAGGGGTATGGTTGAATGCAAGGTGAAAGGGAAGTGAACAGCAGCTTACCCCACCACCACCAAGATAGGACCAAAAAAGGTCTTGCCCAGCTTTTGTACCACGCATTCTCCAAGTCAAAGGGCTGGGGCACAAGCTTGCGGTTGGGGGTGCTAGAGCTGTTTAACTGAAAGGGAACTATCCCTGGAGCCAGGTAACACAGCAGAGTGCCAGATTGCCTACCAACCATCACTCTAAAAACAATTCAACTCCTTGAAAAACATTCGTTGTCAATCAGGATAGGTTAAAGCCTGTTCATTTCTGTGCATCAAAATTTGTATTTGACATAACACTAAAAGCCGGGCAGGTATAAGGAACTGTCTGTGAAACTTGTAGACAGATTCGGCGCATGAGGTAACGTATCAAAAAGGCAAAAATGAGAGAAATACCAACTCTCAAGGGGCAAAATAGTGGACAACATACTTACCTATTTTACTGTACAGTTCAATTCCTTTGTCTTTATCTGTATGCGAAACGGCTTGCGCCCTTTCAAGCAGCGCCGCCGCAGCCATCTTCAACGACCGGAATTTACAACAGTAACGTAAGCGACAAATCTGAAGCCCGAGTGGCGCAATGTAAACTAGCCAAGTCACCGTTGAGCTAGCGCACAGCTGTTCATTACAAAATTGATGGAAAACCGCAAGATTCTTTACTTATTTTTCATTGTGGCATTTATCTTAGCAACTAAAGCTAGTTAAAAAAATTTATTGCGTATATAGCTGAAAATGAGCTCAGAAGGGAAACTTTTATTTTGTAAACCATATTCGGGCACCCTCAAGTACTACCAATTTCACGTGCTGGACGAAGTCAATCAAAGGTATTGGAAATGCAACCCAAGGAGCATTTTCGGCTACCTTGAATGCCTGTGAGGATGACTCGGAACGCGGCGCCTCGCGTGCACGAGAGACGTGCGGGATTTGCGGTGGGGATGGGATTACATCAGGGGTGCAGCCAGAGCCTGGGGAGTGGGTGCACAGGATCTACAAAAGGCACTTCCCCCCAAAAAAATGTTGGGTACGTTCCATTTGTTTTGGTGGACACGTTTTATGTATATATATATACATATATATATTTTTAAAATTATGTATATATATATATATATATATATATATTTGTATATGTATCTATGCATGTGCGTGTGTTTATGATGTGTAATAAATCGCCGGGCTCTCCATTTTACCATGATTGGTCTTGTGTGGACTCTTAATATAGATAAAACCCAGCAACTTTCTCAGAGTTTTGTCTGGGTCGTGCAGAGATGCCCGGGATTCCGCGAATGTAGATTGAAAATAAAAATGAGTCAACCAATTGTATCAACATGGCCAAACCATGTTTGACATGTTCAACATTCAGGCAGAATTGAGTAGTGGTAAAAATTATGTAGCGTAGTTTTGAGCATAAGTGCTCGCATATGTTACCAACAAAGAACTCCGCAGGGCATTGCAGTCTTAGGCCGTGTAGCGTGGGCCCCGCGACTAACATAAGGTCGTGGCTAACAGATGGATGAAAATGGTGACGCATGAGAAAGAAGTACATTTGAACGCTTTAGGACGCCAAATAGAGTATTTAGAGGTATTCCCGGTATATATTTCACCTGTGCGGTGATTAGATTGATGACTATATTATTGGGGCTTTATGACGCACTCAGCTGCTGGGACTTTATATGGCGTCGCTAGCCTCTCATCCTGGCGGGAAGGGTGGGCACTGCGGGGAATCGAACTTTGTCCCTGTTGTTTCCCAGACGTGCAGTGGTTTACGCAGGCGCGTTCACCACTGCACTCTCGCACACCGCTCGCATGCTCAAACCTTTTGATGGTAGTTTCACTAGTCAATTCTGCACAATAACGCATGTTCTTGAGGACCCGTGGGATAGCCTTGTGCGTGTTGAACTCATTTTGATCCCCCCATTCAACAATAATGAGACCCGTTATTTCTCTTCGGGTCGAGGGGCCCCCTCGAGTGCAGCACTGTGGGGCACATTGTCGTCCGCAGCCAAGGGCTGAAGGGCCATTCCGTCCCACCGCGGTGTGTTTTCCAGCCGTCATCCTGGGGGTGACATTCCCTCGCCGATCCGGAGGCTCGTAGAGGGATACATCACATCACATTGGTCCCCTTCCTGACGAGGAAGGCCTTCTGACCCGCACATGTAATCCCGGATCGACGCATGAAGCGCCATTAACGCAACAATATCTCTGCTCGCCGCAGGCGGTCAAATAATTGGCACACAGACTCCAGTTGGGCCCTTGACACAGGACTCTCCTATTGCTTTCATGTGATATATATATATATATATGTATATATATATATATATATATATATATATATATATATATTTAACACATAATGAATAAGTTTTTTCCTTCCATTGTCAGAGGGGCTGACCAACGCAAGAGGCTCTCTGCCATTCGTGCTCCCGTCCCCGTCCCTGTTGAGCAAATCTTCCCCTGACCGATTCGAGGCCGCTTGTTGACATTGAATGCCTTGTTAGGCACTGTTGGACCCTTGAACGATACAGGAGCTCGACCAATGTAAATCACGAGCCCGGCTTTGTCGCTGATTGGGAAATGAGCCCCCCAGAGCTCAGATCAACACGGAGCCAACTGTTCGTTGTTCGTGATCTCTGGTCGAAGTAGAGGAACGCCCTGTCTCAGGGGTCCCTATCGGTGCAAAAGATCGTCTTATTGACATTTGAGATCACGGCCCTATAGGTGGGGTCCTTAATGTGACCTAGAGCCAGCCCTTCGGACCCTTCAGCCATTCCATCTTCCTCGTTGGTCTCGAGAGACCCTTCGGCCCCTCTTTCAGGCCCCCACAAACACCGCTCCAACTCGGGGCCACTTGCTGCCACAGGATCCCTGTTCGGCACTGTGGCTCGTTACTAACACAGGAACCCCTCATTGTGTCAGAAACTCCGGACATCAAATCGCGGACCCTGGCCTCGTTTCTACTAGGGAAATGGGTCCCGAGGCTCAGATAAACATGAGGCCGACTGTTTGGTGTTCTTGGTCTCCGACCGACTTCGACACATGCATTGTCTCACGGGTTTCTCAAACAATCATATGGGCCCCGACCAGTGCAAATCACTGTCCCCGGTATTGTAACTGACTGGGAAATGGGCCCTCAGGCCCATACCGACACGGAGCCGACTGTGTGGTACGGTGGTACCCGACCGATATCTAGCCCCTTATCGACTCAGCGTTTTTCCGACCGGCGCAAAGGGCCCTCTGATCGTTCCTTGAGGGTCCGTCTCCGCAGGTCGGGGTCGTTAAATGAGACTCCGACCAGCCTTGTGTGCCCTTAGCTCCTCCAATCGCGCTCTTGATCGTCGGACCCAGTTGGGCCTTTAGGCTTTTCGGGCCTCCTCAAGCACTGCCTCTGACAAATTCTGGGTCTCTTGACAACACAGGGCCGCTGTTAAGGCTGTGAGCCCGAGCAATGCAATCACTGGCTCCGGCTTTGTTCCTGCTTTGGAAATGGACCCTTGAGCCCATGCCCGCCGTGGATTCGACGGTGCGTTACTGATGGTGTCGACCGAAATACAGGCCCTTATCGACTCTCTGGGCCCCCTGATCAGCGTGCAGGGCCCTCTGGCTGGCATTGGAGTGCCCCGCCCGATGGACCGGGTACACCTCCAGCTGGATTTTTAGGCCCTTCTGGCCCTCAAATCAGAACTTAAGGAGGGGCACGTGCCCCTGTGCATCCCACCCCCACCCCCCTTGTCAGCGCTACTGGCCTGAATATCTACCTACCTACCTAGTTAGGAGAAGGCTTCATCCCCCCCCCCAAAAAAAAGAGATCCCGAACTTAGGCTCCAGTCCGCACAGTTCGAGAAAGAAGTAGGCGAAATTTGGGGAGAAAGCCGTTTGATGGCGCATTTTGGGGTATGTTACGCTATTTCTGACTTAACCCTTCTCATTTTGTTAAACTACACCCTTGCAATGGAGTCTGTGTGGGCTGGAAGCATTAGCTGGAATTGGACAAATCTTAAGATTTATAATTCATAGTTGCGGTTGAACCGATAGTTTTCATCGTGAAACAACGATGCATTGGGAATCGCAATTGGCGTATGGCATACGCGTATATATTGCAGCGGAATTCTTATAATGACCGCCTGTGCTCCGCCAAACGAAGCATTGCGTGCATGGTCGGATCTAAGAGGGTTTGTCGGGTCGAACCCCTCTTAGGGCTGGGGCTGCCAGGCGGCATTTTACGCCGCGATGACACGATGCTATCTAGTGTCTCGGTCGACGCGTACAGTTGCTTCAAGGTTGAACGGCCGTCTGATCACGTGACTGACCGTTGTAATTGACTGCCCCCAACTGATTATCCATCTTGCACCGATATCTTGACAATGGCGGTTGCGAGCAGCCCGGGAGTGGCACAAAAAGATGTGCCATGCAAAATGCTACGGTCGCAAGTATCGCGGGGCACGCGCTCAAAGATGGATTTTACTCCCTTACCCCGGGCTTACTCGTTTGGGCCAAATCTATCACCCAGGACACGGACACACCCGGGAGTGGCACACTTCGACGAAGAATGGAAAAGTAAGATTGCAATGATCGGTCATACGTGCCACGCGTCATGTCACTCACGTGCTGAAATATGAATTTGGCTATTTTTGACGTGTTTGCACGTTTTTTCTCGATCTCGCGGCACCCAGGGCACGAAGCGACTCGAAGGTGGCATGCTTCGATCGGCAATCTAATGATCAATCACGTGGTGTAAGATGTGATGTCACACGTGCCACGTTCCATGGTCACACTGGCTGTAAAGATTCACTTTGCTGATTTCGTCGGTTTTTACGTTCTACGCCACATTTCCGCACTCAGAGCATGTAGTCACACGGGACTGGCATGCTGCGATAAGGAATGAAACGGCTTGTCATGCGTTTCCACCTGTACGTGCGCATGGGCTACTTGTCACACCCACAGGCTTTGGAAAGATTGAATTTCGTGTTTTTGAAAGGTAAAGCTTTGTGACACGTCGCAGCACTCATGCCAAGGAGACACTGGGGAGTGGCATGCGTAGATAGGGAATCGAACACACAATCACGCTGTATGAATTGTCATGTCGCGCGTGCTGCGCGTCACGCGTGCGCGAGCCAGCACGATAGATTTGGCCGTTGCCGGCCGTTTTTCACATATTGCACCATATCTCGATATAGATATTGCGACTTTGTGGGTATACGTATGTATGTTTATATATATATATATATATATATATATATTTATATTCATAATAGATATTGCGTCATACCTTGGCAACCAGAGCAGCTATAACTGTGATAATCGTGGTTTAAACCGCAAAAGATAGATTATTAAAACGTATACGTTTTCATTGACGCAGTGAAGCAAGCGTTCAAACGCGTGTTGTCTTCTAACGGGCTTCACGACATACGTGCTGCCACAAAAAAACTCCTGCAGACTTAGTGACCTGAGATCTGAATGCTAAGACCATGGCCTCGAAATGAATAAATAGCCTAAAACCTGATTTCATCTACGTAGAAAGCTACCATAGCAATCTGACGAGACAGAACGAGATGAAATGAGAAATAGGGAAATGCCAATAATACAACGGTTGGGTCCATTAGGTGTGCGCGATGGGCGCTACAGGCTGCTACTTGGGCGACATCTGTGATTCGAATTAAGCATTAAACATTCAATGTTTAGGCTAACAACTTGCAAAAACCTTTACCGCATATGACCGGGGTACCGCTGCGTTAATCCCAAAACATGCAAACCCGCCTGAGTAACATGATTCAAATTAAATTATTTATATGACAACTAGATTTATTTCTTGGGTGAAATATGTATAGAAACCATCGGCAGACACAAACTGGCAGAAATAGAATGCAACATCAGCAAAATTCCTATTTATAGGAATAAGTGGCTTCGCCCAATACCAAGCATGCACTAAAAACCTTACAACAGGCATATGCCGACCGTCTTCGTTTCTGAGTAGTATGCGCATACTATGGGATCGGTTCGAGCTCCAAAAAGCATCATTATCTTATATTCAATTACAACTGCACCCATTCCGGTGTTGCAGTTTATTGCAGTCAACCATCTGGGCTCAACAAGAAAGCAATCATGCTTCTAGCTTTTCGGCGTTATCAGCTTAGAGTCCTTATACTGACAATAATCGAAGTTTAGTGTACCAGGAGGTACTGATTGAATGACATCATTGAGCAAGCATTGATGATGTTGTCAGACCTTGACGTCTCAAGCTGTGCCTAGCGGGCCGGCCACCGGCAGCGGAAGGTGACCTTGCGTCTTTGTTCCGCGACCCCCCTTCCGGTGACCTTTCAAAATGCGATTGGCGTCCAATGTTCAGTTTAAGTTCCAGCAGGCACTGAAAGTTTCAAGCCCATGCAGTCAATGATTAGGAAATGACCACTAAAAATATCAGGTGTGTTATTTTACCGACCCCAACAACCATTCTGCAGGATATGCGACAAATCACATTCCTGGAAACTTGCAAGCCTAATTTGGTAGAGAAAACATCCCTTTAATTCAGATAGCAAACGTGGGAGCTGAGCTCCCTCTGTCAAAAGTATACAAACTGTTTCAGTCGGTCTAGGTCTACAGCAAACACACACACACACACACACACACACACACACACGCACACACACACACACACACACACCACACACACACACACACACACACACACATATGTATATATATATATATATATATATATATATATATATATATATATATATATCGAACAAACCGGAGTCACAAGTATGCGTCTAATATATAAACCTATTTGTGTACGCGCACATATATGTGTGTATGCATTTATATGTATATATATATATATATATATATATATATATATATATATATACATACAGAAATGTGTTTTCAGGCCGCGTCAACAACATTGGCTATTTACGCATGGCTCAGTCGTCGATCATATGCTGCCTGACGGTTATGTGGGTGGGTTCTCGCCAAGAAGCTGTGCGACCCGTAATAGACGGGAAAAGCTGTATTGGTTGTATGTGACCATTGCCCTGCATTTTCGTTGTCAGAAGTAGAATATTGGACATCTACAGGTACTGAAGACTGCATAGCTGTTGTCTGCATTACACATAGCCCTTTCGACGCTTGGCAATATATTTGGCAACGAGTTGGTTACACGCACCGCGCTTCTCCATTTAGCCTACCCGCTATTGGCCATATAGACTATCGATCTTTGGTGACCTCCTAAGACCTTGCATGACGTATTATGACTTCATTATGTATTACAATTATATCTAAAAATATTTTCAGCTATGCATTTGAAGTCTGCACCCAAAATTACATAATAAAGCAGCCTATATTGAGTCCAGCACGCGCTTTGCAGAAAGCATCCATAAAAATAGGTTATGACCTGGGTCAATGTCACTTTCTCTGTGGTCATATGACAGCTGCGCATGTTAGTACTCTTTCCTCGTATACATACAACATCAAAACTGTACAAAACTATGTACAAAACAAAACTATGAACGAAAGGTTAAATATGGCAAATAACACACAAAAAAGTTATGTGTGGTCAAAGTTGTTTAGCGATTGATCTCTTTGACCTGGCCTACGTCACTGATCTTGGTAGATTAAAATTAAAAATATATTCAAAGAACGCCAACTTGATAAATAAACAGGTACTGACAATGTCGTGTTGCTGCGAGTGTTCGTTTTTTGACCGTGCTTGAAAAGCCGTGTGGTGGGGAATTCAACTTTCCATCCCGGCCGGGCTTGGGCATGGTGCATACCCGGCATAAAATAGCATGCCCATCACTGAATAAATCCAAAGCACCCAGTGAATAACGCAAAACTAGATAAGAGTTAAAAAAACGTGCATCGTGCAGTTAAAAGTGTGCAGTGTGTAGTAAAAACAGGAAGACTCAAGTAAAGCCGGCGTAAATTTGGAGCTGCAAAAATGTGGCCAGCGCAGTCAGCTAATCTGGACTGGACACGGTATCGTAGTGCTCATTACCTCCGTTCCTAGCAGTTATTAGAAATTTTATTTAAAACTTCTCTATTTTGAGCACTCATTTTTAACGTTATGCTTGTAGTTAGACCACAAAAAGTTGAAGATCAAACTGAGCATTTTTTGCTTAATTGGATATTGCAGGGACCAGTGGCCCACCAAAATAGTGAAATTCGACATCCATGGCTACTATTATGGCAAGCCTATGTCTAGCAGTCGCGCGAGAATATTTGCTTCAAATGTCCTAAAGTTACATTCAAGAAGAAAAAATTGATTCCCACATTACTGGCGTAGTGATATGGCATTGTGCGCAAGGCGAGGAGTCGTTAAATCGCTTTGCCTTCATCAGGCTCGTTTTAAGTAAGACCAAGTGCATGTAAAAGGAAACACAACGGCCACGCGCACTTTCATACATGCTCACAAGACATACAAACACTTCCAACCCTTGGTGACAGGCACGATTTATTGCAGACACATGTTGCCCCTTGGCTTGGCCGGTGGCCCAGACCGCCGCTCTGGCTGCAGCAGAGGTTCTTCTCCTGGTTTTGCTGGTTCCGCGGACCTGCCTTCGACTGGGGAGAGGGGAGGGGGGTGCTAGATGAAGCCGGGCCAATTCCTCTTGCCAACGGAGGGTCGGGCCTCCCAGGCTTAGCAACGCGGCGACGCATTGTGCGGTGGTATGTAATGGTAGCCCGGAGTTCCTGACACCGGAAGACAACAAATAGTGCTGCTTATTCAATTGTGCATGAAAATTCCGCGGTGATACGAAAAACCTGCACGTGGACACTGGTGCAGGAGAAAACGATCGATGACTCGAGATTATTAGCTGACTCGAGTTACCCAAGCTGCTCCACCGCGCACCAGTTACTGCAAAATAGCCTCTTCAAGGAATGCAATGTGTGGCGATCACACTTATGTAAAGCCCATTTTGCCGAAGGCTGGTGAAGACATCAGGCTTTTTTTTGCTGCGTTCTTACGTTAACCGGTAATGCGTCCTTACGCGCGAGTGGTAAAATGTCGGCGACCGGATGTTAGCGTATAGAGCTCATCATGGCCGATTGTGCGAGTGTGATAAATCCCTTCATGTGTGATGTGCGCTAGCTTAAAATCGTTTGCATGTATGAGTGATGCCTGATGCGGGATGTGTGATGCCTATTTAATTAAAATTGTTTGCATGCATAATCCACGCGTGATGCGTAATGCCTGTTTGCTAAAAATTGCCTGCATATTTGAATGAAGTGATGAAGATATGATGAAGTGATGAAGTGATGAATTTTTGGATGAAGTGTGAAATGAAGAATGAAGTGTGATGCATGATGCCTGTTACTTGAATCCTTTGACAGGTACAGTATTTTTTGCGCATTCTAATTTCTAGTGATATGAGCACTGTACCGTAGTAATGGCTAGCAACTCTTTTTTGTTTGATCCTCTAAATGTTGGTGACATGCAAAAACTGCGTACGGGTTAAAAAAATAACTGGAAAGTCAAGAAGGATCGGCAGGCAGTTTACGTTTACTGTTGTTAGTCGTTTCGGTGAAGGCATGTTGCCGAAATATTCGCACATCTATTTCTTCATTCTCCCGGTTTTTCTACGAGGAATACGGCTAATGCTGCCGTCCAAAGATAAAAGCTCCTGTGTTTATTTCTGGCCATTTTGCGTTTTTCATGTCACCTGATCCATCTTCTCATGCTGAATTTAGATATTTAAACCAATAGCTGAAATAAGCACAAGCTTTTAGCTAAAAAATGTTAGCATATGGGGTTTTACCTTTCGACGGCAGCATGCTACCGTTTTATCTATATGCATAATGTTCCTCGCAAAAGCAACTAACAACTTACGTTAGCCTGAATCTGTTCATCTGATTTGCACCTTTTACGGATACGATTTTTTGGCACGGTGTAGTTCAATTAGACTTATGTCCCTTACCGCAAACGTAGTGCCCATCTGATCACGAAATAACGCTCATCCCATGTCGTGTTCTTCTGTATGGTGCAATTGCCATCATTATGAACTACAGCGCATCATCCGAACCGGACGGCCCATGGTTGATTATTCGAGAAACAAATTGAGAGCGAATTTTGGTTTGATGGTAATATTTTGCGACATGGAGACTGTTTACTTGTTCTATCTTCTCCAGACCAAGATCATAAAATCCCTTGAGATGTAAAGCCAGCCAAACAGAGCTGTCTTTCTCATCTGAACAGCTTACACGAATAGATTGCGGGCAGGAAAGACAGCTATGGAAGCGTGGCACAAGACGCCACGCTCAAAAAAAAGTGGCGGAAACATCAGAAGGCATTATAATAAACACATAAGTGCTTTTCTGGCGTTATTGCATGCCAGGGTAATTATATAACTGCACTGTCCATTAGTAATGAAGTTCGGCGTCACCATGTGAAATAACTTCAGCAGACGCCAAGCAAACGGCGGAAAAGCACCGAGGACCAAGCATGCACCACAAACAACCAGCCATAAAGATGATCCCGCGCGCGGGGATCAGACCACCTTCGCGGCTGGGCAATGGAAACAAACACTCTTTCTGGGGTGAGCGGACTCCGAGGTGCTTCACCATAAACTTGTTAGAGCAAGAACGGCACCGGCAATTCTCCACGCTCAGCCCGGCGGCAGTCAGAATCCAGCGGAGCTTCGTGAGCCCGCTCATTTAATGAGAACGGATCCTGTCATCTCTGGCGATAACACCACCCGATCAGTCCCCAGCAGCGGTCCCAGGTCGGCGCCCAAGGGCCGTGTCACTACTAAATCGTTTGACGATCCACGTCACGCCGCTCAGGGTTCGGCGCCCGTATCGCCATCCTGAACGCAAGTCACCGATCCACCGCGCCCGGGTCGCCGGTCACAATGGCACCCGCCGCGCGACAGTGCCGGCGCGCGCGAGCGTTTACTACCGCGGGCGTTGGCACTGCGAGCGCGCGCCGCTGGCTTCCGGCCGGCGAGCCGCACGGCCGCGCCGATGAGCAACATAATGGACGGGACTCGCGTATCAGGTAACAGTAGCCTGCAGCGGTGCGGCACACAGCGTCGCCGCGTTGAGGGGACACTACGTATTGACATTAGCGGGTACGGTGACGGTCGTTTTTCATGCTTTTTAACGAGAGGAATCACGAGGGTTTGGCGAAGGTCATGTACCACGAATTGTGAACATTGAGTTCCTATTTTGACGGTGATAGGTGACACATATGACATTCGTAGTGTAACCGATAGTGATATAACTTGAAGGAAGTATGGGGGATGGTGCTTGTATGCTGGTTTCCGGAACATTCTCTCTCTCTCTCTCTCTCTCTCTCTCTCTCTCTCTCTCTCTCTCTCTCTCTCTCTCTCTCTCTCTCTCTCTCTCTCTCTCTCTCATCTCTCTCTCTCTCTCTCTCTCTCTCTCTCTCTCTCTCTCTCTCTCTCTCTCTCTCTCTCTCTCTCTCTCTCTCTCTCTCCCTCTCCCTCTCTCTCTCTCTCTCTCTCTCTCTCTCTCTCTCTCTCTCTCTCTCTCTCTCTCTCTCTCTCTCTCTCTCTCTCTCTCTCTCTCTCTCTTGAATCTAACCACCGCAGCCTATTTCGCTACATGAGGCCAAAACTTTGGTGGGACTTCTACACCAAAAATTTTGTAGTCCATTACACTGTCTTATCGTTTGCCAATGAAAAAAGTTATTAGATACAAATACTTTAGAGGCGGGCTTTGATTTCCAAACATAGTTATTCTTTGTGAACGGTGTTGGCACACAGTGCTTGCTCAGTCCACCGCCACCATCTGTGAACACTCATTCGTTGGACAGAAAAGTACTCCAAATTTTACTCTTCATCTCAAAAGCCCTTTTAGAGGGGACAAGACCCGTCTCCCCTCCCCCCCCCCCCCCCACCCTTGCCACACCCTTTGTAATGCACTGCAGACACCAGCTTGAGCACTGATGCACTTGCCCATAATTTGATACTTCTAATAGATAACACGTATAACTTCTGTGTCTCTGAACGCCCCTCCCCATAGACAAGTTGCCCTTGTTATTCATAGGGTACCGAAGAGATCAACGGATGTTCGGTGCATCAAACATAATTGGCTGCAGACAGCACCACGAATGGACATAGCACCATTGACCATTGGTTTGTCCGACCCCATTGACTTGGCATAATTATTGTAGCTCTTGATCTGCCCGCTGTCAATACACGATTAGCGAATGACCAGCCGCCTGCCGAGATTCTAATATAAAACCCACATCGGTGTGTGTTGATTAAGATAACTACAATAGGAGTGACACGGCTGTTTCCAAAGACGGACTTAAGGTATCTGAGTGCGGTCGGACCTATGCTAGGATAGCTGAAGTATCATAAACCTGTCCTTATTTGTCTTGCTTGGTCCCCCTTTAGCCGTCTCTGCTGTCTCCCAATGTCTGACTCGCGATGCGCCAATGGGCGATCCCACAAAACGTCATCCACGCCGTCAAACACCGTCCACAGCTTTCAGCCCCTGACGTCACATACAGATGCGTCACAACAATTAACACGCCTTGGAGTGCAGTCTGTTATGTGTGATGTAGGCACTTTTAACCTCATATGTAGCCAACTTAAGAGGCAGGTTCCAATTAAAAAGATCTAATGGACGTCACTATTATCAGCACAGCGCGACCTACCGCATGCAGTGTCCACTGCTATCGAAACCCTGGGCAAGTAGCCCTTCTGTAGTCCTACCTAGCATCCAACTGCTAGTCAAACCAACTGAGGCAGGCTGCGCCAGTCCCATAGATCATCCGCATGGTAATGGCTGGTACGCGTCGGCTATGAGTGGTAATGGGTTGCTCCTGTTGCACGGCTGGTAACGTGCACACCCCGACAGTTGGTCACACCCTAACCATCGGTTGAGGGATCCGGGCGGTGTAGCCCAGCTTGGCATATATTTCCGGATCATCTTCGTTTTTTCATCGTAGGTGGAAATCGTAGTTGATTTTCTGGTATGCGTTTCAACTGCACTCTCATTTACGTGGGCACCTTATAACCCATCAAGCGCAGATGTCTGTTAAGCATATCTGTGTCTGTATCTGTATCGGTATTTGTTTGGGGCGGCACGGACTTCCGCGGATAACGGGATAACAGGCATGGATGGGCTGAGATCACATGGAGACCATGAGACGAGCATGGGCAACAGGCCGTGATGCAGACCCGATTCTCAAAATGCAGTTCTCTTGTTCAGTTCTCTTGTTCAGTTCATGCAGTCCTCGTATGAGTTAATTCACCACATAGAACATTTGGCAAGTTTTCTAGTTGCTACACTTTGATTTATTCTGAGACAAGATCATATCTGCGTTTGCTCTATAGTATAGCCTCGCAATAGAGCTAATTTTGCGCAGGATTCGAATGATTTAGTTGATTTACATGTACTGATCTGATAGAGAACTATTTTAGATATGCCAGATTAGTGTCCGCTCAGGGCATGCGTAATGCCGGAGATCATTGATTTTAGTTATGACCGTTGTTTGCGTGGTTTAAACACAATGAACATACAGCACAAGCTCGGAATCACCGCCTAGCAGATACCCTAATGAAGCATGCACGTTTTTTTTTTTCAAACAGGCTCGGCAATCACAGCAAAACAGTTTCGAGGCAGATGTTTATCAATGAAAAACATAGTAACTTCTCGTGGGTTAACCTGAGTTTACCAATGCACCATGTCGTCAGAGCCCATGACTTATCAAAAAGCCGCTGTCTTAAAGAAACATACGTGAATGCAAACCAGGATCGGCAAACAGCAATTTCCGCCATCAACCGATTATAACCCCACTTTGGCCTGAACTGGGATGAATCAGTATTCACATTACCGTGAGTGCCGTGTTTTCCTGTTGGGGGGCTTTAAGACACGCTCAGCCGCTCAAGCAAGATGGCGTCGCCTGCCTCTCACCCGGGCAGGAGTGGAACCGCGGGAAATCATTGTAGTGTTTCATGCATATTTTTCAGCAATACAATAACAACTTCCCATCGGCAACGATACGTTTTTCGGAGCAATGATGAAATTTATAAAGAGTTAGTCCCGGCCAAGCAAATAACGGATGAAAACCTCTAGAGCTCAAGAAATCCCCATCTGCCCCACTGGCGGCTAGCTGGGTTGGCTTAGCCAACCGATGGATGGCTAGTCCGCTAGCCGGCTAGCCGAAAACCAGCCTTGTCAGTAACAAGCTTGGCTAGCTGTGGGTTGCGTCCTCTGACCACACGCACTGAGCGGCGGTGGGACACGACCTTCCTCAGGCCAGCCGACCAGCAGACCTTCATGCATCGTCGCCACACTCCGCACGCGAGTTGAGTGAGACGGCTCGCTGAGGCGGCGCACCGCACCGACGGACCCCCGTGCTGGCTCGCAACGCAGCTGCGCCCGCCGCAGGACAAGTAGGCCTCTGGGAAGAGATGTCGTCGTTCCAAACGTACAACCGTAACTGCACGCTATTACAAGAACTGGGGGCTCATTGCATATTCCTAGTACGCTTCGTTTTTCCGGCCACAGCCAGCACGAAGGAGTTGAAGATGCATTGTTAGGACATGTGACACGAACCGGAACATGCGTCACGCCTTGCCTCTCGGTCCCACCTCGCGTCCGGCTCCCGATCGCAGTCGGCTGACCTCGGTGTGTCACCTACTGGAGTGTGCGCCCGCCGCTGCCACCCTCCGTGGCCAGGTGCGCTGCGCATCCAGCACGCCGTACTTGTGCGTGAGGAACGCGAACGCTGCGGCTTCATTACTCCCGTCATCATGTCTTCGACGCTACGCTGTACCATGACGCCTGCCGACGTCTGAGGTGGGGGGGGGGGAATGGGGGGGGGAATGGGGGGGGAATGGGGGGGGGTCACTAGCACAAGACCAGGCAAGATGGCTGCGTCGGTCAGCCGCCGTGGTGCCGCCGCCTCTCACGCCCAAAGCTGCCGTACGCCGACCTAGCTCCTTCCCACTATCCAGCCGCACCACCAGAATGCCCACGGCTCACTCTTGCCGCGAGCAGACTATTCCATCACTAGCCCTGCTTACATAGTTGTCGATGCTCAATTGCTCGGGCATCTAGGTTAGGTAGCATGCCACAGGGGCGGACAACGGTCTAGTTGGTAACCATGTATGAAGGTCGGATTAAGGAAATATTAACTCTTTTACAAATATTTTTGGTGCGAATGCGCGCATGAAAGGGCTTTTGAGCTGGATATGGGTCTTTTCTTGATCATATGAGCCACCTCCTTAATATGTTTGTCCTTTTCGAACCCTGCCTTCCGTGCGAATGGGCTCTGCCTGGGCCATAAAAGACCTGTTTATGTTTAAATATCTAGTTTCACAGATTTTGGGGTCAGATCGTTCCCCTCCCCGACTTCCGTGTTCCCTGGTCTCCCGTGTCTGGGGGAGTGCACATGCCCACTGTGCCCTTCCCCTAAATCCGTCCCCGTGCGTTAGTCAGCTATTTGCTCCTATTGGCATTTTGTGCCTCGAACGTTCTGGCTTCAAACTTTGTCTTTGTAATAAAGGCGTTTTTAATCGTTTCAACTCGCTTACCATCAACAAAGCATTTGGCCATTTTTATAAAATTCCTTCACCGCAGTCGATCGCGCACAACGTCAAATTCTGATTAAACGGGCTACTGAGAAGGACCTTATGGTACTCATAACACACGGTTCTCCCCGTTCTATTTGTGTTAACTGACGGCTATTGTGTCTTCCAGGATGCCGCGAAAACGGCGCTTCACTTGAGCAACGGCCCTCCCAACCAGAAATCTGCCGACCCGCTGATCGTACATATCAGACTCTCCTGTCTTTGAGGTTTATATATGAACCTCTCTCTCTCCTTTGAAATTTCAAGTTGCGTAAAGAGCGATGCCTTTCCATTCGCATTACTGGAACGGCATTGCAGACTCCACAGTTGTCTTCTTCTTTGAAGCCCTTTAGTGGTTTGTTCTCCATCAAAAGAATACGGCATGCGGCTCACCGGGTCAGAATCCGGGCAGTGAATGGTTATTGTGTGGAGCGTACGCTGTATTCGGTGTTATTTGATGTATGGCTTTTCAAGATGAGGGACGGTGCTTCACCGCTTGGGATAGAACAGCAGTTACACGCGTGCGGTCAGTGGTTTCTGCGACTCCGGCTTTCCTCTTCACGCTATGATACGCCCTCAGAGACATCATTGACTTACTTCGACAGACGCTAAGCGCTCCACGATCACTTCACTTTCCAGGGGCAATTGTTTGCAAGGGTGGGTGTAGAAAACGGCTTAGGCTGACCTAGTTGGAATATGAAACATTTTTTTTTAGAGTCCCCCGTTTGAAATGGTCACGTGCAGACAAGATGTTCCATCGCGAGAATAAAGTTCTCTTTTCTTCGTAACTGCAGCGTCCGTTGCACTCTACCAAGCACTAGTCTCCTCTATTGTATGACTTTGTTTACGCCAGAGCATGAAAATAATTCGTTTTGCATTCATAGAGTTAGCAATCACAAGCTGCCTGCATCATACCAAAGAGATGTTTACTGAGAAATGACCTTCGCTCGTTTCTTACAGCAGTGGATCGTCACAAACCATGGACGTTTCTTTGAAATACCGCCATTTTCACATCAAGTCAAGATTGTACATTCTTCTTCACTTGTCATTGGCAGTTCATTTTGGAAAACAAGCGATGCCTGCGGCCGAAAGGCCGGAAAAGCATTTCGTCTTAGCTCAGGTCATTAAAAGGCCATTTTCCCTGCACCACATTCAAACCCCAGCCTTTTGTTGGCGTCTTTCTTGCGATGTGGAAACGAGTTCCACTTGGTCACAGCTGAAGCTCTGTGACCCACATTTTTCATGATTTCAGTTCTCTCTCAACACCCGCAGACGTGGAAAGCGCACCCCATGGACTGGCCTCATAAAACATCCGGAGGCAACAAGCTTGCTGACAAAACATTGCCAGGCAACCAGAGATAAAGGGCTGGTGGCCCGTCTTCACGCAGTAAAATGGCTAGCGCTACGAAAACTGTAGGCTCTCGTCTTCTGCAATGAGTCATCAAAGAATTTTCCTCAAGGCCTCAAGGCTGAAGCGCTCTTCAACAACAAAAAGGTTATTTTGCGCGTCGTGTCGAGGTTAAAAGCCAAATATGTAAAGAGGCATTTAACGCATAAAGATGAAACGACATGCAGGCAAATACATCAATTTGCGCCGCATAATAAACCTACAATGGCATCGACGTCAAAAAGGCTTAAGTTGTGTTTCGTGGCCAAAAAAGCAAGGACAACGTAATGTCATGTAGAATGCGTCGCCAAACCGGTCCGATCCCCACATGTGCAGCCGGCGCGGGAACCAGCACCGCGGCCCAATAGCCCTGCCGGTACTCCATCGTCGGCATCGCCCGATCACGCCGGGACTCCACCGTCGGCACCTCCCGACCACGCCGGGACTCCACCGCCGGCATCTCCCGACTACACCGGGACTCCACCGTCGGCACCGCCCGACCACGCCGGGACTCCACCGTCGGCATCTCCTGACTACACCGGGACTCCACCGTCGGCATCGCCCGACCACGCCGGGACTCCACCGTCGGCATCTCCCGACCACGCCGGGACTCCACCGTCGGCATCTCCCGACCACACCGGTACTCCACCGTCGGCATCGCCCAACCACGTCGGGACTCCACCGTCGGCATCTCCCGCTCACACCGGGACTCCACGGTCGGCACGTCTGCGGTGTCGGTGCCGGTGCCCAGGCAGCCGGCGTGCGGGCCGCCGCTGAGCGATACCGCTGTATTGCGTCGGGCCAGCAACCCTGCGCGATATCGCGAGCCACGTGACCGCAACCCTGACGGGGTCACCCCGTGCACTGCTGTAATGGTGTAACGCTAAACGCCGCGCGGGGTACCCTGACGCCGGACCTCAGGTCGCCGCTGCGGCCGCGCCGGACTTCATTAGGCTAATTGGCGACCGGACGTCAAGGGCGGCGACGGTCGGGGGCAGGCATCACCACCTGCCCCGCCCATTACCTTCCCGTAATTATCGATGGGCCCGGGGCGCAACGCCCTGCGGGCAGGGGTCACGTGGCCCATCCCAGCCACGGACTAGTCATCCGACGGTGTCTCAACGGCTTGACCAATGGAGTAACCAATGGGGTCTCTCGTGCTAGGTGGGGAAGGAGGAGGGGTGTAGAGCTACTAAGGCGTCGGCTGGCGCATGCGCACGGCTTTGCGTCAGCTGTTGTTTAGTTTGCAGTGCGGCAATTCGCCCGCCCACGCCTTGGAGCGCGCGCGCGGGGATGACGCGTCAGCTGCGGCTCTGCGGTGACAGCGGTGACAGCCCGTCTGTCCCCATCAGGCGCCGCCGCCGGGGCCTACCGCCGGACGTGACGCTCCGTGTGACGGTGTCGGCTGGCAGGCCGGTCACGGAGCCACCTGAGCCAGCTCGTCGGCCCGTGAACCACGCCGTAAGCGCCGCTAGGCCGCCGCTGCTCGCCGGCAGATTGACCGTTGATGGAGGCGGCTCCGCGCGCCGCGAGAGTTCCGCGCGTCGGCGGCGTGACGCCTGCGCCGCCGAGGCGGTTGCAGAGCGGTGCGGTGATTGCCGGAGCAGCTGTAAATCGGCGATATCTGGCGCGGAGGCGGGGGCCTTTGTCCCGAGCGGTCAGGTTATCGGCGTGGCTGCGTTTGCGCCGGGCGTACCATGGGCGACGTAGTGCGGCGTCGGCCGTGGTGGCCGCGTTCAGGCACGCCCTGCTGCACCACGGCTGCGTTGATAGCGACGCAGATCCCCTGATGATGAAAAATGATGCTAAGCCCCCTCCTTCCACCAAGTTTCACAACTAACTTTTGGACCGTGTTAGATCGGTCTATGAAATTTAAGACATGGCGGGTGATTAAATTGAAAGATTTGGAGGAGCTGAAAGTCTATTTCAGGTCAGACAGTTGACTTGTGACGTCAGCAATGAAGGCAAGCGCGACAATTTTCGCGTCTACATGCAGTGGCTTAGAGTTTTCTTTCTTGTTTACCTTGTCTTGTCTTGTCACGCCTGGTTGTACCTTCTGCCAGTATGATCTATGCCTGGCTGTGCTACCTGCCCTTTCTAAAATACGTTCGCCTGATGCTCTCCCCCGGTCACCCAACATGCCTGGTGGTGCCCTCCGCCCGGTCACCCGATACACCTGGTGATGACCTTCCCTGGTCACCTGACATACCCGGTGGTGTTCTCCCTGATCACTTGACACCTAGTGGTGCCTTGCCCCAGTCACCCGACAGGTGTCCGGTCGGGTGACCTGTCAGGTGACCCAACGCCCCGTGATGCCCTTCCCTGGTCAACTGACGCGCCTGATGGTGCACTGCCCCAGCCACCTGACACGCCTGGTGTTGCACTTCCCCGGTCACCTGACACGCCTGATGGTGCACTGCCCCAGTCACCTGACACACCTGGTGGTGCACTTCCCCGGTCACCTGACACGCCACCGCACGTCGGCGCCAATCAGCTGACCTGGCCGTGTATTAGCTGCTTCGCCGGTCCTGCTCCTCTCAAACCGGAACTGGACCGAGGTCACCGTCGCCACGACGGTTAGCTCTTCTAGCATGCTGCACGTCGCCCAGTTTCTGCAGCATTGCACGTGTGTTTGCGGCGATAATCTTTCTGTTCCGTTGCGCTTGGTCTCAGACCAGCGCCATCTTTTGACGGTGATAAAAAACATTTCCACGTCAGCTGGCTGTGTTCGGTGATTGCTTCGCAACACCTGGCGGTTAAGAAAGCATCATCTGCGCTGTAAACAGCGCCAACATTTCACTGTTCGCTCACACGCAGCCGGGCTGCCGCTGAACACCACACACCTGGGTGGGGGTCAGATTGGTCCGCTGACAGCTCAGAAATTAAGGAAGCCAGAGGCATCAAACTCACCAGGTGGCTTGTCCTGTATGTGAACACGCTTACATCAAAATGGCATGTCCTTAGATCTCGATCTTCGGGTGCAATAAAGTCAAACAAAATTAGACTATAGAAGTATGTCCAAAGCACCCCAGATCCCCTCATGCGACGGCCTTGAATGTAAATGTCTGTTCGCAGGGAAAAGTCGCTGGTCCTCATTTTAGATCGGAGATGTTTTTTACTTCTAGAAGGCCATGGTGACTAAGCACTTCAGATATTCTGTTTTGTTTTTTTAAGATTATTTTTCGTCTGAATAAACGCCAAGATCTACGCCAGGCGGTGTGTTCGTAAAACAAAATGTTGGTCTGATTCATTTTAGCTTAGTGGCGTATTCTGACTTTGAAAAAACATGGAAGATGTCGCGGTCGGTGTTATAAAGCAATTGGAAATAAATATCAGAAATTTTCCGGTAAAGCAGGCTCTTCAGTAAAAAAAAACAGGTCAGCTCTTACCCTGGTCTCATTTCATAACCCACCCACAGTCAATGGAACTTGTGATTCTGAGCCCAATTGTGTAATTGTCTAAGGAGCTACTTTTTGAGACGCATGGCTTCGTGTAACACTTCGTTGTCGCACCATATTGAACGATCCCTAGAAATTTGGACATCATTTTTTAAAACCCTTTAGGGGTGACGTCAACCCCATCTCCATCTAAGCGCGTGTTAACACGCGCCCGGGTTGCCAGTTGGATACCCTTTGCTCGGGAGGGGGGAGGGGGGGGAGGGCGTCGCTGTGCAAGTTGGCGAGTCCGTCTTCGGCCTCCGATGTCAGCAGCTCGGCCTCCGATGACAGCAGCTCGGCCTCCAACATCAGCAGCTCGGCCTCTGATGCCAGCAGCTCGGCCTCCAACATCAGCAGCTCGGCCTCCGATGACAGCAGCTCGGCCTCCGATGCCAGCAGCTCGGCCCATCAGGGCCCCGCCGGCCCGGCCTACTGGCAGGCTGTCTGGAGCGCCCGGTGCGCGATGACCAGCGTTCCGGCCGTATCCGGCTGGAGGTTGGCCTATGCGCGATACCGCAGGCCGTCGCGCCTGTCCAGACTCCAGCGGCTCCGATCGGCCCGCCAAATAAGCCATTCCCCGCAACGGAGCACAGAGGATTAGTCTGTCACGTGCATTTGTGAGCTATGGTTCAGCTATTTAGGACCATCCACCTGTTGGGATTGAAATACTACGTAAGGGACGCACGTAAGTTTGATGGTCCATCCGCGCAAGCGACCAAAGCCAGAGGCGCCGCCACAGTAGCATGCCACGCTGCGCCTGTGAGCTGTGAGCTGATTGGTTGTGCAGCGGACTCAGATGAGCGGCGCCTGCGGTCACGGGATGCTCTACCATATTGAGTCTTTTTTAAGCATTTGAAACATTTGTTGGTATCGATTGCCTAAATGTAACGCCAGCGAATGTGTCAGGTGTGTCCGGCCGCTCGATGATAAGGTGTGAATGACCTTTTCCCATCCGATCCGAATTTGGCAAGGACGTCAAAAAAAAAACAATCACTCACTTATGTTATGTTAAAGTCCCACTGTTAGTGAAACAGATATACCTTTCACCCGACTTCACACAGCTCTAGACCAAAAGAGTGGACTGACAGCTGGCACGTGGTTGAAGCGAGGAATAGGTCACGTAAACTTGTTAAAGATTTATCGTTAGGCTGAAGTCGTCCGTCGGATTTTGTAGCGGCAAGAGAGACCGCGAATAAAAAACGGGTATGTGCAGGCCCCGGGCGCGCGGCATAACGAGTCAAATGTAAAAAAATATATGCACTGTACTGATGTGTTGTACCAGCATGACACATTGGTGGATAATTTTGCGTGATGTGCTCGCGAGTCAAACAAACCTCATGAATCTCATGACCGTAGCGATCATCACTTCGTAATTCTCCGTTAAACAAGAAGCTATAGCCACTTATGGAATCTTTCTGATTCGAGACATTGTGAACTGAACAACAGGGATGGGAGCGTATGATGCTTGGAGCACGGAATCTAAGCACAGTTTGAGTATACTATTTTTATTTAGTTTGGGTACATATTTTTCGTGGCTGGTAGGATAGGATGATCAGGGCGTGCTTACTATCGCATTGTTATCAATAAAACAACCTCAAAGGAACAACAACCTCACGGCCACGGCACAGCAACAGGCCCCGTTTGTTGCACTGAATTTTGACGAAACCCAGCGGGCTTTCAGTCCTTCATGAAACAGGTATCCCCCGCAGGTCATGTCACGTGTTGAGATATACAACGTCCCGGACGCTGTATGTGAAAAGCATGCACTCAAATAAATTTGTCGCCTGTCTGTGCCAAAAGGGTGACAGCACTCGGGTCTTGTCTAAGAGAATGAGTAGAGCGGGTTACTGGAAGCCTACTTTAATAATGTGCACCATGTACGCGTGTTGTGAACTTCGCAAGAAGTGTTTAAATACGTTGGCTCATTAAGGATTTTAAACCACCTCCAGTGTTTTCCAGCAGGGACTACCACATCATTTCGCGGGGCCTCTCAATCCCTCTCAACCCCTCCCCCCCCCCCCCCCCCCCACCCCCACCGCAAAGGCAGCTGCGAAAAGTCGCAAACGCAGGCGGATAATGTTTCAAATTTCCACAGATTTTCCGTAGTAATGCTCCCTTTTATAATACACCAGTGGTTTATTTACGAATCATTTTATCTGAGCTCATTATGTATATATATATATATATATATATATATATATATATATATACTTATATATACGAATCATTTCATCTGCGCTCATTGAAAGGAAATAAAAAAGAAACACTTCTGAAACACCTCCGGCGGATGTGATTCCTTCCTTAGAAACTATCAGCCGGGCTGATATGAACCGCACTCTTCTAGAGAATTGCCGCCTAATGAATGTGATTATTTTGCGCTTATACATGCCATGTCGGTTTTTGTACAGTTGACTGTTTCTTTTTTTAACCTCTGATCCGGATGGCCTGAGCGGCCATGCCTTGGTTCGGAAGAAACCTGTGGCGTCCAATGTGGCTACTTATGGGACGAATGAAATGAAAGCACAATTTTATATCAATATCTGGCTATTTTTTAACCGACGTTCTCCTGCTTAGCATGTAACAACAACCAGAGCCACCTTTAAGAAAAGCTTGGCCGCATTTAATAATTTAGAGCTATGCAATGCACAGCAAATGTCTTGTCACCAAAGAGACACTTATCAATGTCCTTTCCGTCCATTATGTCTAAAATTAATACTGGTGAAGTGCACTCACTGCCGTACGTAACAGGACAACGTGCACTTTCTTCGCTTGCCAAACAACTTTGGGAAATGTGAGCTCAAATTTTTAGATATTGGGGAGGCACGGCAGGTGTCGTTTTGAGGAGTAGAAATATGTTCCAGGGAGCCCCACTTGCCCTTTTCGTTTTGATTGGAGAACTGGAAAGTCTCTCGCAGGAGGCCACCTTCGAGGGGGCCATTGTTTGCAGGAGTTCCCCTGGAAAATTCCGCTCTCAAGTACTAGAAATCCGTTGCGCCGTTCCTGGCTCTATCCGCTTATAACTGCCCACCGAAATCAAACAAGGCCTGATGAAACAACTTAAACTACCTTACCGTGCTGTGACATCAACCAAATCCGCGTTCTCGGCTGACTGTAAGCCGGTTGTCACGCCTGGTCCACGTCGAGGATCCCGTCATGTTCGCATCCGGATTTGGCCGGCTGTCGCACAGACTGCCATGCATTATCTGTCGCAACACATGGCGATGCAGTACATCGCTGGTTTGGCCACTGCGGACCGGAGCGGTTCCGTGAGCTTTGGCTGGCACAGCACGATGGTTCGTAGTGTACGCGTCACGTGTCATGTCATGCAAAGAGGTGGCTGCCACCCGGTTTCCTTTGGTCGAACTGGCGGGACGAGTAAACCGAACTTTTTTACTCCCTCCATGTCCTGCTTTCATTATTGTCCCTTTCATTCATGCGCACAAACCTTATGGCGTGAGAAGTGTACATTGCACAATAGGAAGTGTGTGCTGGGCGGCATTTAATGTGTACTGGACGATGCCAAAGTGGACAATGCATTATTTATATTCACTTGATGATCATATCTATCATATTAAGTAATTGTCCATGTCCACTACATCCAACTAAGGTATGTCGGGCGTAATTAATACATATGTAAAGAGGTATGATATAATATCTATGGAGAGGTATGATACCTCTTCGAGCGAAGCCTTAAAAAAACACTTGGCAGGGAGAAATGCTAAACACAGTGCTGAAAAGCGCATGGTACGGAGTACAACACTGGTCTTCGCATAAGTGATGCAGATATATGGGCCGGAGAAAGCTGATCTTTGCGTGATTTGGGACCATAAGAACATGAAACTTTCAGGCGAGATAAAAATGACATCGAATGTCCACGCTGTAATGCTTAACGCTTTAAACTCGGGGATTCGAATGTCATATGGTTTCCAGAACAGCTACGAACACCAGACACAGATACCGGGGTTTCCGTTTCATGCAAGCACATGCATTTCATATGAAATTTGCAATGGCTGGTGCTTAGTGAAATTGAGGACATTATTTGTCACTTTCAGACTGTGTTCTACACATGACGATGAATGCCATTATATACCCGTTTCACCAAAACGAGCGGAGTTTAATACCAGCGTTACGTCTCAATTTTGCGTATTCGCACGTCAGGAGTTCATCAAGCAGACACCTTAAGAAAATGTCGAGCACAATGACATTACGAAAATGATGCGATTCTATTGTATACATTATGTGCCATGTTCTAATTGGAGATGGAAAGAAGGGGTGGAACGGGTAGTAGAATTGGATCCTGCCCAAAATGCTTTAAAAATCGTATCACTCTTCTTTGTCTCAGTAGACAAAAGGTCACTCGCAATCATGTAAAAGGCAAGACGGAGGAAATGCTACATATTATCTTCGGTATAATGACAGTATCTGAATTCCACGTGAATGTGCATATCGAAAAAGGGTATTCAGTACCTCCAGGGACGGTGCAATCACACCTTTATTACAGTTAGAATGAGGCATAATCAAAATGCCCATCCCAAAAGAGCCTAATGCTGCAACATAAACGTAACATCATGCACCGTACGCACCCAATAAATTTGAACGCCTTTATCGTATTCTTTATTTGAACGGTTTCATACCAGCACGCATAAAATGCCGTAGAAAGCTTACCAATGATGCCGTTCTTCCAGTTACTTTGATGGCATTGGCCACCTGCTCAACGTCGGCGTCGCGCCATTTGTGAGACTGAGAACATAACAATCATCCGCTCTCAAGATTTTCCGCTGTTATGTGGCGTTACTGGATTCCAGCATCACACATCAAGGTTTTAATAGCCAAAGACTACGTCACAGAGTGGAGGAGACGGGGGAGCACGTTTTCACCAACCCTTTCAGATTTTAACGCTACAATCATAGCGTTTCACGGAAGGAAACACCTTTGAATGTTTCTATGTCCCCCTGCCCAAGCTTTTACTCGTTGTGGAGCCAGTGTCCAAGTCTTAGGTGTATTGTATCAATCAGCAGGGATTGGTATGATAACGACGACAAATTGGTCTGAATAAAAATGGCACAAGGAATGACTGGAAGCAACACGCATTCGCCAACACTTGCGGCGTAGTGGCATTCTCAGACCCTCTCCCTCATCCCCGCCGTGCAGCTGCCCATGGAGATTGCTCAGAGGCATTGCACACGTGTTCGGCACGGCTCCCGCCACACCGTAACACGGCTAAGGGCCCAGCACGGAATGAGTTCTCAGATAGTGCTCGCCTACGTGCAGTCAAGGTAAACTGCTCCCTCGACACTGCCTCCGTTCCGGAGAACTGAACTCAGGCAGATAACCTCACGCCTCATGAGGAACCTGAAGATGACGCGGATCATCCACCTCGCAGCCCGACCTGCGCTCCGTGAGTCGTGTGTTGCACCCTCACGGAGCCCGGGTATCTTCCTTCGGAAACTCCGAGCCGACTTGTCCCCCCCTACCCACCCACCCACTTTCCCTCCCCCCCCCCCCTAACGCCGCTCACGTAGCAGCCGACCGCCTCAGAGCAGCAACAGTGCAGCACCCGCCCTGTCTGTCCACGTTGACTTGCCCCCACACATTGTTTGTGGTGCAGACAATCTGACCACCAAACGATCGCCGTGCCCGCCGACACCGCCGCGTCCGGCCCTCGACTGCCCATGGCAGTTTTTCAGTCGTCGGTCCCCATCTTGTAAAACGCATCAACCTGTCCCTCGTGACTAAAATGCTCCCAGCAGGCTGGAACGGCATGTGTTGTACCAGTTCCGAAGTCAGGTGATCCGGCTGTACCGTCCAAAAATAGGCCCGTATCTCCGCTCAGTGTGCGCTGTAAGATCTTGGAAAAGGTAGCTTGCACACAGCTGACGGAATATCTGAACGCGACAGCGCTGCTTCATTAATTCCAGTATGCCTATAGGCCACGCCACTCAACCGAGGATGCCATGTTTGCCGCAGTCGAACGCCTGATCACCAATACCGACGGTGACCTTCTATCTTTGGCAACGACGATCGATCCGTCAAAAGCGTTCGATAGCGTCGGTCAGGACGTCCGCCTCATCAAGCTGTCTTGGTATGGCATTACCGGTTGGGGGTGGTTTGGGAGTTATCCGAGCGGCTGGGGATGTAGCGGAGGGTGGTGTGTAGGGCGGTTCACTGTCCCTGTTATGCGGTGCACCCTAGGGTTCGATCGCCAGTCCTACTTTGTTTTTTTACCGACGATTTATATGGATAGTTGACACATGGCCGCCTCCCCTCCTACGTTGACGGCATCATGTTCGTGGACAGCGAGTCCTCTGACGGATCGGGTCTCGCCAACCTTAAAGCCAGAGTAGAACTTGCCTTGCGTGAGCTTCAGCACTGGTCCTGTGCCAATTCTCTCCAAGTGAGCGAAACGAAAGCTGTATTTTGTGCTCGTCGGGTCAAAGTAGAGTTTTAAAAAGTCAGCTGATTCCCACTTTGAAGTAAACGGCTCAACTATGCGTCCTCTAAGTATCATCAAAATTATCGGCGTCATAGTTCGGCGAATCCGGTCTGTCATGGGATCCACATGCCTCAAGCGCCGTGAAAAAGTGCGATGACATTCACATTGTACGAATTTCGTCCTTTATTCACTTCGGATCTTCTCAAAAATATTAGCCAGACGTAAGTGTTCCCTCACGTCACGTGCTACATGGCCGGATGTGGTGAAGCGACCAACAGTCGACAACGCAAAATAAAAAACAATCAAGTTTGCTGCAAGAGAAATTACCGGCTCCAAACAGCATCATTATATACCTCTGACTCTAAATTATCTTGAATGGCCGGTGATCATAAACGTGGTGGCGCGCCGCGACGTGATTTAAGTGTCAAGGACGCTGAAGAAGCAGGCACGCCTCACGAGGCCTGTGCGCTTTTGTCCCACGCGCCGCTGTTTCGACCTATGAAACGCACACCTCGGACGGAGGCAGCCTGCACCTGCGCGGACACCAACCACAGCACATCCCGGTTCACAAAACAGGCTTCTTTATCAACCTCTGGCCATGCCCGGCGGGAAGTCACACGTCTCTCAGATGCTGCTGGGACTGGAAACATGGGGCATGGCGTTTGACGTACCCGTGGTTGCCGCTAGGGGGAGCAAACACGTCCCTCTGGCCAGGGCTGAGTACTTGAAGCACCTGGTTCGCGTCATCATCAGCAGGTGCTGCGGAAACGGCTGTTCTTAACACAGCTGTGGTCCTGACAGATCTATCTCAATGTCATATTATAGCTTGAAAATGGAAAGGGAGGAAGCATGACATAAGCTGGCACCTCTCCAGCAACATTAGCATATATCAAGGTGTGTCGACGCGATAATGACGTCCGCACCTCGACCGCTGCAGTGAAGAGAACCTTTTTAGTCACTATCGTCATTCACGTAATCATTTACACGAATAACTTACATAATCGCCCCGTAAGCTCAACCGCAATAACTCTTAGAAGGATGCATGTCATCAACTGCCTTTTCAGTTTATAAATGTCATACAGAGCTGCTGGATTTGAGTATAGCTAAGGCTTCAGTTTTACGATCCTACAGGGTGTGATGTTCACTCGTGTTTTGTTTGTTCTCATTTCATGATATTCTTATATATATATATATATATATATATATATATATATATATATATATATATATACTCGTATAAATAGTTATATATCGTTCTCAGTTTTAAATATCAGCTCACAATGTGCATAACCACTGCCAATACTGAATCCTCTACGTCCTCCGTCCGAGACAGCTGGCGATCGAATTATTTTCAGCGGCGCAGGCAGGGTAGGAGCCAGGTCTCAAAATGTTTCGCTTCGGCCCGAAATCCTAGATTTTCGTCATAAGTGATCGCTGGTAGGAAGCTGAAAGTCCGCATGGTGCTTCATCACCGAGGTCAAGTCCCCTCCCGTCAGGAATTCCTGGCTGCGCCCCTGCCAACTTCCACGTGGCTCATTGCAGCAGCCAGGTGCGTGATTGGTCCCCCTATCAACTCGTATGACGCAGCTTTGACGTCAGCAGCAATGACGCCATACCGCTAGCCAATCTCACCCCAAATTAGGTGCCCCACTTGTACCCTAGGATGGCTATCAAGCTACTAGATTAAGTTCTCACTGGTTATTCCTTATTCCTGAGTTCAATGCAATAAGTTTAAAGAGTTATTTTTTCACACGCCTATTTTTTTAGCCTTTGCTACAGGCCTGCATATCTCAGTTCGTAACCAACGCGATGAATTCAGCGTCTATCTGAAAACTGGCCTTCATGTAATATCAGCGGTTTTTGCAGGTTCGACGCATCTCAAATATCATCATACGGGGACACCGTGACATATGTGTAGCTAAGCGCTGGTGACCTGGGCTGACAACATTGTGTTCCGACGCTGAGCGCCTCCGTCGGCCGAGACCCTGCGTTTAGGGGTTCCTCGCTTACAATACGGCCAGCCGAGGACGAGCCGGGGCTGCGCAAGCGACAGGAGTATATACTGTGCCGCAATACTGTTTTGTCTGGCGGGTCAGTCTACGTCCACTGAACTCGGAATGCGCCCGCTGACAGAGCTCATACGTTGCCAGACAGGGCTAGGCAAACTCGGTCTGAGAGCTCTCGCCGACTGACCCGCGCCCAGGGGCCTACCGCTCCACACCCATCGTCGTAGTCAAGTACATTGACTATGCCGTACCTACAACATTACCCATTCTCTTTCCGCACAGCGGTTTGTCCCCCTCTCCCTCCCGTACATGGACTTTGTAGCCATCGTCGGTGCACACTGTTTCTGTTAATCAAAATTCAGTCATGATTCCCACCGAAATTCGCAGGCAATTTCGTGAATTATGTGCGGTGCATTCTGGACACTTTTCTGCTCCACTGATGCGTTCAAGTCAGGGTAAGCGATGAGGGCGACCTTGAGGAGAGCGCGCCAGAAGTCGTTTATCTCCCTCCCTCCGCCTCATTCGTTTTTTCTTTTTTGCCCAACTTTTCGCTTCACTCGCCCAACACCCAAGGATTCCTATATGCCTCCTGTCGCCCTGAATTTGATTAACCCAGCTCTCGTATGTTTGTAACCCATATTTTATCTTATTTCCATTCGAAGCCTCATCATCAGTGTTCCGTGATATTGTCTTCCGCATTCAACGCCGTGTTTGTTCCACTCGGCCTGCATTCCAGGAGTCCTCTTATTTATTTATTTCCAGTCACCTCCGGCGTAGAGCCAAGGTCAGGTACGTGAGATGGGGAAAGCTGACTGATCATTCCTCAGACTACCTCCGTAATCCCCTCTCGCGGGAAGCACGTGACCAGGTAGCAGAGGCGTTTTCTGTTTTTCGCCTGGATTAAGCGCGGCCTTGATCCCAAGAACCAGTACGCTTGCCGTATCACGTCCTTCATAAAACAGTGGCCGAGCAGTAAAAGCCACAATAGCCGGTCCAAAAACAGAGTGTTGCAGGGGTAAAAAAACTTGTGATTTATCGGACATGATCGGTGACAAAAAAAAACACTTTTGCAAGCTCATTGGTGACAAAATCTCTAAAAATGAAAGCAAGCTGCAACGGATCGAGCCGTATTACAACAGACCATCCCAGACTGACGAAACTCAATGCTTAGAATTAGTCTGTCGTTGATCGTTGTTAACGCTTGCAGAGTGAGCTTGTGTACAGTCATGTCATAATATTGACGTTTCGCTACATGAGTGAGTTAAGCCACGAAATGATTCCAAACATGGGAGTTGATTTTTTTACAGTGGGCCACTGCTCCTCCCCCAGTGTCAAGTTTCGTCCCCCAGTGGTGAGGTTGGTCTCCCAACCTTCTGGCGTGTAAGTAAAGCAGGGTATGAAAATGGGGTAAAAAATTACATGGTCAACATTATGCAAATTGTAAATAATATTTATTCTAGCTGTTTCACGGATAAAAGGAACAAATAAAATGATACAATGTCACGCTCAGTTACCTGTTATCCGTTTTTCAGCATGGTGCATAATTTTATCCGCACTTTGCTGAACTTGGCTTAGTTTTGTTTAGTTGTCTGCGAACTTGTGCATTAATTAGCGATGTTGCAAGTTCACATCAATAAGACAACACCTATAATCTTATTCCTCGTAGAATAATTGCGAAAATGTAGAGAAAGAGGCATTGATGTTCTAGTTACATGCCCTTCTCGAAATGAGTATCGCTAATATTGGTTTTGATAAACGCGTTTAGCTGAAATATCAATGCATCTGTCTCTCTATTCTCCTGGTTATTCTACGAGGAATGAGGCAGTGGGTACTATACGCATCATGTTCCTCGCAAATTGCACTTAACAGCTCATGCTGCAAGTTCTCCAAGCTGAAGCAATTTGTGTGATTTTGTTTAGAAACCTTGTCGTGTTCTGAAAACAAACTGGTTGAAATCAGGGTCCAAAAAACGCGACCAGATCAGAAGCAGTCAACATTCGACAGAACCCTTTAAATGTGCTGACCTCCACCCCGATGTGAATACTCGATGGAACAGTTACGAGAACCTGACGATCGACATCAGCCGGCTAAAGGAATAGTGCCCATCGCCCAACGACAACATACTTGACGCGAGTGCTAAGTTGCAAAGTGCGTCTCGCTTGCCACTACCAGCCGGGGGGGGGGGGGGGGGGGTGGCTCCGTGGCAGCCTTTAGTGGTCCCGTACATCAGCTCGTACTCTCAACTCCCGAAGTTGTACACGTTTAAGAACGTCTGAAGCCACATAGCATCATAGACCCTGCGTGGATTACCGGAAGCTGGTTCCGACGATCCACGCCAAACCAAATGACAATGATGTTCGACGTCAACATCTTCCGCCGAGACAGAGCGAGGAAACGTATAGGAGCAGGGATGTAGTTCCTTACTCGCTTGGGGGACTCCAACTCCATAACATTGAGAGAATAGTGGGTGGAATTCGAGGAAGCCCTGTTGCTTAGTGTATTTATGGTTATATTTTCCCAGCCCATCCCTCTCCCCCCGCCCCCTCAGGCCCTTGTCTCGAACAATAGCCCTGTGGTGGAGGCGGATTCGCCACCAGATTACTTCAGCGCTAGGTATGTGATTGAGGACTATTTTCCAGGCAGGGATAACGTCGGGGCCCGCTTTTTACATCGGCCGGGCCCCTGAGTCGATGAGGAGCCGTGTGTAGGTCTGGGAATGACAGTGTCTGACAGGGATCTTGTATTGGCGATGGGCCCCAAATCGGTCTGTAGCGGTGTTTGCTGGGGCGAGCAGAGGGTGCGAAGTGCCGCCCAGAACTGACTGTCAAGTGCTGGATTGGAGGGCACAAGGCGCTGGCGGTATGGTATGGTGACATTAAGGACCCTGACTCGCAGGCGGACCCTATAGATCACTCATAGGGCCTCTTGCACCGATGCGGAATATCCTGGAGCAATGCGGGACTCGGTGTCGGTCGGAGAGCACCAACACCAAACAGAGGGATCCTTGTCTGTCTGGGCCCTTGGGTCCTTCCCCAAGCAGGGCCAAGGTGGGGACCTCTGAAATAAGGCGGGCTCCTGTGTCGATCAGGCCCTCACAGTGCCTTACAGAGGGTCCTATGTCGACAAGGTGCCTGATCCGGCAGGGTGGGTGAACAGGGGTATTAATATTTGCTTGTTGAGGCCCTTTGACAACGAAAATGAAGTTTAGAAGAAGAGAGAGTTTAGGATGAAAGGTTAAATGGATGGCAATGGAAGGCCCGGCGACAGTCAGGAGCCGCAGTACAGAATGGGGAGTTTTCCATTCCATTTCAGCTAGTGGCTCGTTTTGCTTAACTGGAGCCCCTGTGCCAATTATTGGGCACCTGCCACGATTAAGGATTTTTGTGCGTCAATGGAGCCCCTGCGTCTGTTCGGGGCCAAATACCCGGTCCAGGGGACTGCGGCGTAAGGCAGACCATCAATGTATGACTGATCCCTCTGAGGGCCTCCTCATCGACCTGGGGACCCCGCTCCCAAGTTGCCAGTATGCCAGCCGTCATGCACCCCGCGCAGGAACGGAATTAGCCTTTTCGTTAACCTCTTACTGAGAACTATAATGCGTCCCTAGTGTACTACCCAGCACAAATGAGGATGTCCACGAGTCAACATGTGAAACAAATAAAATAAAAAGTCTTGAGCCTGTATGCTCACCATCTTAGAAACCACACCATCGATGGCCGGGCTTGCAGTTTTCATTAAACCGAGCGGCATGAGATGCTGCAGCTAGCACCAGGAAGCGGGGGCCTGGTGCGCGAGAGAAGCCTTCGTGAAATAATTATTCCAAAAGTATTTCTTTAAGTGAATGTTTCGCATCTGAAGATATTGAACCAAGCATGAGATATGATGAAACTTTTCACTTAAAGTTATTGGTATACTTTTTAAGTGGAAGAGACTGCTACGGACAGCATAATTCCCTGTTTGGTAAATATGCTGCCCAATGCGTTATGGTTTGATTACGTCATTGTATCTTGCGCAGCACTGAGTGAGAGCCAGTTGACGGCCGTCATATCTTGAAATCGCGCTTACAACCGTCAGATATGAACGCCTCGACACTTATATCTTTTGGCTTTGATTGCCGCCTGGCTTATGCAATGGCAGGACCTAAAGGACGTTATTATGCCATCGTGAATGCCAAGGTGGTTTGAAATATGCTCCCCGATATACCTTTTAACGTCTCAAGAACGGCAGGATCGTGAACAGCACCGAAAGGTTTTCAAGATAGGTCTTGTCTAGTTTTCAGTTTAAAACCTCATCTAATGTGGAACACTCTTTGACTAGTTAATGCCGTCCAAGGGTTGAGCGTATATTTCACCTGCACAATCTTGAGTGTGTTCTTTGGGCGGATAAACAGTGGCAGTAGCACGAATATAGAGATTTTACCTTCTCTTGTCTAGTTTTACGTCCAACGTCCGGCACCTGTCCACCGTGCTGTGAATGCTAATGCGCTCCTATCATGAGTCTACAAGTTGTTTAGGTGAAAAATACTCATGGATTACCTCATAAACGTACAAGCTGACGACCTCAAGAGTTCAAGGAAGAAAAAATTTGGAAACGAAATCGCTTTTTTCCGTCCGCTGGTCGCCGTCGTATGTTAAATATGGGGCCGACATCACGCGGCCCACAGAGACTGCAACGCCGGTCATTAGGGTTTTTGGTACGGCTTGCGAGCGCATGTTGTCAGAAGTATGTGATGTAATCATTTTACAACCCGATTCTAAAAGAGGGTGTATGCTCCCAAACAAGCATCGGTTGGGCATGCCGAACAAATTAAGGGCCCCATTTTTGTCCACGATCTGCGTTCATTACCATCTACGTTTACTATCATCCGCGGTAGTAATGTCCGTGCACGAAACAGAAAAAATTCGGCAAGGCCCCTGAGTATTTTCACTTAGAAAACATCCTCTGAACGGTGAAATAATGAATGGTGACGGCGGTTATTTTATGCAATCATTTAAAGGTTGTTTTTTTAGTTTATTCACTTCAAGATACAAACAGATAGGTGGGTACTTTTCGGTACCTTCTGGCTTTGTTTAGTAGAAGGGGTGTCTGTTGAAATAAAACGGAACAAAGCATTGCCCCTTGAAATGAAGTGGACCATCTCTGGTTATGTTTTAGGTGGAGGCCTTTTACCCTTTGTTGACCCTGTGCCCCTCCCCCTTGCCAAGGCTCTGGCTGCTCATCTGCGTGGTTGAGCTCTTGGACACCGAGTGTGGGGTACAAAACATCAGCGCAATGGCATGTATCCACTCATGTTGCTAGCTCAACTAGCAGCGCTTTTACATAAATTTGCGTTGCGGCATACGCCCTTGATATTACGGGTGTTCATTTTTCACACATTCTAACTGAATCGAGTTGGGGCTGTTTCCCTTCAAAGGCGCAAAGGATTGGACAGTGTACCCCAAACACAGCAGGTTTTCTATGCATGTGTAATGGAATGAGCCGAGAAAGCCATTGTCAACAGGACGCATATGCTAAAAACGAGGACATTTTTCGGAACTGATGCGCGGAGGAAGTGCTTATATTTTGTTCAGAGTGCGGACATGTGGAGGCACATGCTTTAATGCGTTAACTGAAATACATATATTTTATCGATGAAACTTCGGTTTGTCGAGACCCTACATGTAAACTGGTTGTGATAGCCACACATGTTATGATCTTTTTATGAATACATTGTAAGATGCGCCACAAATAACCCTGGCACAAAATGGTAAATTATGCGCAGATTTCACCTTTCAACATGCAAATACCAAGGTGCGGCTTCACTCCTTCAGATCCACAAAACGGGTGCGTTTCTAAGGAGCTAATCCAAATTACTAGGCTTTCATGTGAGATTCTGATGGCTACGCACAGGGTCTTTAAAGAGCGTGAAGTAATTGAGGTATGTAATTTCCGATATATATATATATGTATATATATATATATATATATATATATATATATATATATGTTATATATGTATATATATATATGTATATATGTATATATATATATAATATATATATTATATATGTATAATATATAATATATATAAAGTGGACAAAATCTCAAAG